>NC_054829.1:132108731-132424269 GCF_018345385.1 Vulpes lagopus
CCTGCTTTAGCTTTTAGCTGGATGGTCAGGGAACGCCTCTCTGAATATGTGGCCTTTAAATCTAAAATCACATTATCTTGGAGCTCTCCAAATCGTGGCATATGCACTAGTATAAGAGATAATTTTAGTCGGGATGGGGGCAACATTCTTTTAATACCGGACCAAGCATTTATTTTAATGTATATTAAAATACAATCATAGCACATAAAAGCTATATTCTCAAGTATGTTCTTACTTACGATGCAAAGTAGGAGCACCGGGGAACTTAGAATCCAGAATTGGAGGCCTGGTGCTCAGGCATGCCCTCATTTACCTCCGGGAGGGAGGAGAAGTAGCTCGGAGAGTAATCAGAAGAGACTCTAAGGTCACCCAGCTATGAGGTGGTGGATCCAGAAAGGGCACTCTGTCTCCTAGCTCCTCTGCTCAGTACAGTTTTGCTCCCCAGGGGAGGTTTTGCTCTCCAGGGGACATTTGCCAATGTCTCAAGACAGTTTGGGGCACCTGAGTGGCTCAGTGGTTGAGCGTCTGCCTTTGGCTCAGGTCGTGACCCCCGGGGTCCCGGGATCGAGTCCCACATCGGGCTCCCCACAGGGAGCCTGCTTCTCCCTCTGCCCATGTCTCTATCTCTGTCTGTATCTCTCATGAATAAATAAGTTAAAAAATCTTAAAATAAAAAATAACGACAGTTTGGTTGTCACAAGTAGGGAGTCAGACCAGCATTTAGTGGATAGATGTTATGAAGTGTGTTATTAAACAGGAAGGTTGTTAAACATCCTACAAAGGACAGGACAACCCCAAACAAAGAACGATCCAGTCCACAATGTCTATAGTGCCGAGGTCAAGAAACACAGGTGCAGTATGGTTCTGTTAACCATTCTTCTTTCTTCTTCTTACCTTCTCACTGGTTAATAAACAAACAAACAAACAAAAAATCTAAACCATCTGTGTCATTTACCTGGCAATATCCTATGTTAGGATTTCGAAAAGCATAAGCTGTTAAGACCCTCCTTAGAGCCGCGATGCCCATTTCATTCTGGAACGCTGGGTGTTCTGGAAGGGAGCGGTGTAAATCCCTCTCAATCTCCTCTGTGGCGAGATTGTACTTCCCCATGGACTTCTCCACTAGGTCTTCGTAGTACCCAGGGTGCGTGGCCTTTTCATTGATGGCACCTAGGAAATACCCGACACATACAACATCCAAAGGTGCGGGCCCTGCCCTGGGTCTGCAAACACAGCTTACCAAGTGAACTGAATCTCTTCACATTCCTTACCCAGCTCAAGGGATACCTGGGAAAATACCAATGACAGTCCACAGATGAGGCGGGCTGTTGCAACTGTGGCTAGACTGGTAAATTTACTTGTGGTCCGCGTCCCTCTTTCAACCCCACTGGAAGCCAACTATTTTAAAAGCTCCTAAGGTAGAAGCTTGGAAGCTAAAAATGTTCCCCAGAACTTCCACAGACAATCCTGGGGGTGGGGGGCTACTCAGGGGAAGAGGAAGAAGAAATAAGAGTAAGCCAAAGTCTCCTCATCTCAGCATCCCTGCAACCATAGCAGTTTTGCTGGTATTCTATTGGGGTTTTCCTTAAGATTTCACTTGAAAAGGAAAGTTACGCCTCCCAAAACAAGTCTGAAAACCGCTCGCTAGCATATGCCTTGAGGAGTTCCAACAGCCATACTGCAGAGGAGGAGGCGGCGTTAGAATATATGCGGGGATTTTCAGAAGGGCAGTGGCCGGTGTGGGTGTGGGCATTCCCCACAGCGGGGACTGGAACGGCTGGGGGTTCCTCAGGCGGCGGCGATGAGGACGGAGAAATGGGTTGAGATCACTGGTGTGAGACGTTTGCATTTGAAGACAGAAAACCCTGTATGAAATTACTAAATCTAAGTCTAGAAATTAGAGCCCCTGGGCTGGCCTGGGCCTTGTCAGTGACAGCCTCCCAGAGGAGGCAGCGTTACCCTTACCCTGGGAGAGGCATCTGGTTGACAGCAAGTTAACACTGGCGTTTGCTTTGTTGCCAAGGGAGATTTGCAAGGATATCTTACCATCTGGCCGGCACTTCAGTGCACTGGGTACACCAGCCAGGTCCTGGTACAGTGGCCCTAAGACTCATAGGGAGCAGAGCCAGACCCAGGCAGGGCTTGCCTACCAGGAGCGGGGTCTCCCCATGGATAAGCTGGCGTCCACCTGTATCCCACCCCCCACGCCCCAGGTGGAAATCTGAGCTGTTATCTGCCCAACGGAGGTACAGCAGGTCCACCGCTCCACCCCCCTGGCCCACTCAGCCCATCACCACTAGAGAAAAGACTGAGTCTAGCTCTGCACGTGTCTCTGCAAGAGCGCTGTGTACCGCTGTGTACTACTTCTTGCCTCTCACTTTGAGTTTCATTTTCATCCAAAATGTGGCTGTAAGTAACTTCTAATTTGAATGAGGATGAAAATGGGATTTTTCACTGACTCTATCAGTGATCCGAATAAGTTTTTTTCAAGGTGACTAGTTCGCCGAGGCTCCTCTTGGGCTGGATTTATAATCAGAGATCACTCGACGCCAATTTGGATTTCTAAATGAGGAGCTAAGGCTGGTCTACTTAAAGAAAATGAAAAAGCCGTGTAAATGAGGATAGAACAAGCTAGTTTTGCATGAAATGGATAAAGCCAATTATTCCTCAGGATTCTATCCCCCAACTGCTGAGATGTTAATCCATCTCCTTACGGACAACTACCATTTATATCTACTTTTACAAAGAGCTTCAAGTTTGTTTGTTTGGTCGGCTTTTTTAATTTTTTTTTTAAAAAAGGCTTTCCTGTAAGTCTGGCAACTATTCTTTTCATTTTAATGCCATTTTTAATATGAAAGGTTTTGATAGCAGCACTTGTGTTGGATCATCTTAGGTTCAAATAAAAATATTCAAATAAGCTTATTTAAAGTGATTACATTTCAGGCCTCTAACCAGGTGAAGCAACTGATTTATAAAGACTGGTGATACAAAAAAATGCCGTGGATGTTCATGACAGATCAGACCCCTGGGATGCACTGGATGCTTTAGGCCAGCAGGAAGGCGAGATAGACGCAGCCTGAAGAGCCTCTAAGTCTCCAGCAGGGCTCAAACCGCCGGACCCCACAGGGCTCTGTGGGGCATGAGGCTGGCTGTGGAGCAGTGAGGTCGGCACATCTTTCCCATAGGTCCTTGACACCCCCCTTCTGTCCCTCCTGGTGTCTCTAGCTTGGAGTGTAAATGTGATCTAGGTAGGCCTCTGGTCCTGGTGCACATTCTGGCCTCTCCTTCCCATCTCCAAGTAAATTCAGGAGGTGGAAAAAAACCAACGCCAAGGCTTTCTCATTCCTCCCTCCCCTGCCTCAACGATGACCCTGAACATGTGCCACACCTTACACATTCTCGATGAGAGGTATTCTCATTGGAGCTAGGAAGAGGGAAAAAGAAATTTCCCCAAATCACAAAGAATTACCCTCTTTCCCTCAGGTTCTCTTTCCTCATAAACAGTGTAGGTGAAGGGATGGAAGGGGTTATGCAGGCTTGGGGGATGGTGGCTTTAACATTTGGACAGTGATATATGTGTTCTGTGTTTTTGCTGAAGGACTTCAAGGGTCCGGGAAGGAAAGGAGAGTCAGTGCTTGACCCAAAGGGCTGATATATGAAAACGCCCAGATGCCCGAGGGAAGGCTGAAGGGGAGCGCTGAGGTCCTCTGGGGTCACTGCCCCCACCCCAAGCCGGCCGTACCTGACAGCAGCAGCCACAGCTCCCCCCGCATGCTCTCCGGGATGCCCTTCAGCACCAGCTCTCGTGTTTTCTCTGTGCGGTACATGCAGATCCCTTGCCCATACTCCGCAAAGTGAATCTTCCAAGCTTGCTCCTTCAAAAACTCTTTGGCCTGAAAGGGATAATGAAACATTACAACATCCCAAAGCACCTCGAGGATGGAAAGGAGAAGTCAGGTGCAAAAGTCAGAGTAGCTCCCCTGGTGAATGGAGTGGTTATGTTCTGGACAGAACCTAAGAACAAAGAGCTCAGATTTTCTTGAGTCCTGCCCTAATTGGACACCTGAACCTAATTTGAAGCCTGTGGTCCTGCTTTGAAGCTTTCTGGACCAGAATCAGAGCTCCACTTCTCTGAAACAGGTCAGCAGAATGCAAATTATATTTATGGCTTTATGCCTACATCTCCAAATGAAAGTGAGCTGATATTTTTTAAATGTGGGCTGAGAAATTATATACTTGCTGGCTGACTTAAACAAAAAGGAAAAACAAGACAAAAAAAAAAATGTTACCTGTACTCCGTATAACTCCTCTTCTTCTGTGAAGAAGCCATTCTAAAATCTAATGAGAGAAGAATCTGCTTTTCTTATAGAAAAATATTTACATAGGCATTTATGAGTTTACTTTAATTAAAAAAATATTTTGGGGACACCTGGGTGGCTCAGTGGTTAAGCATCTATCTGCCTTTGGCTCAAAGTGTGATCCCAGGGTCCTGGGATCGAATCCTGCATCAGGCTCCCTACAGGGAACCTGCTTCTCCCTCTGCCCGTGTCTCTGCTTCTGCATCTCTCATGAATAAATAAGTAAAATCTTTAAAAAATAATATGTGTGTGTGTATATATATATATATTTTTGTTGTTGTTGTTGTTGTTATTGTTCTAATGTAGAAAGTTCCAGGCAGGAGGAGGCGGCACCCACCAATTTCGGGTTGAATTCCTCAGGAGACCGCCGCCGATACATGGTCATCAGGGTCTGTGTGGCTGTGGGGACGCTGTTGCCGTTCAGGTTAAACTGTCGCTCTCCATCGGCGTCGGAGCTCGTGCTTCTCTGGGGGCTGGAGGAGACGAGGCTGCTGGGCCGAGAATACACCTGCCGAGGCAGAGAGGAACAGACATTGAAAGAGTTTGGCTGTGGAATCAACTCCTTCAGTGTCCTCTGTTGAGACACCAACAGCTGTGCCATGGTTCCCAACATGTTTCTTGGTGACCTGAAAACCCAGGAGGAAGACAGCAAGCTGGCTTTTTGGCAGAGACTAGACAGGTGCATGGGTCACAGACCATGAGGCTTCCATGCTCAGAACAGGTTCCCTCTTATTTTAGGTGCATTTTGCAACCAACTGGTTGGCCCTTAGTCTCGGGTCAGCACGCGTGCAGAGCACGGCGTGGGCTGAATCAGCTGCTTATGGGGCCAGCTCCTCACGCCTGCTCCAGTCTCTGATGCCCCCGTGAGCTTGGACTGGGTGGACAGGGGCTGGGATGTTCCTTGTGAGGTCACCGTCTTCGCAAAACATTTTAGCTGTCATAATTGCCTTATCACTTATCACCCATCTCCCTGGGCTCCCATTTCCCCGGATGTTGGTCCGGGGCCTAATTCAATAGGGACACAGGAGGTATTTTATCATAATAAAATTATCATCATAATGTCGCATTTCAGATTCGAGACTTTATTTAGTGACCTCTGTACATTCCCAACAACATGACTCTACGGACCAGAGTCGCGTGTTGCATAAACAGCACAAATTACTTCATTTCTTCAACTGCTGAGTAAGAAAGTTAGGCCCGATGATGATCTACAGGGCTCCGTCCAGCTCTGTGATCCCCAATACAAACTCCATGAGATTTAAACGAGCCATTGCTGAGACAGTGCTTGGGGCATCAGGGGAGGTGCCTTATCTTAGCACAGCTGCAAAGCTCAAGGATCAAACAAAGCGGACAAGGAGGGGAATACTCTTGGGCAGAGTAATAGGACGAACGCAAACACCCTCAGGAGAATCCCACAGACCTCATCATCTGAACTGTTGTAGCTGCCTGCAAACTCTTTGTCCGAGTATATCTTGGAGGTCGTCTGTTGCAGGAAATCAGAGATCCTCTGCACTAGAAAGTCTCTATCTTTCAAGTTGGCGAATAGGAAGGTCATCCTGTTCCTGGTGCTGATGGATAAAGGACTAGGGAGCACGCTGGAGCTATCTGCCTTTTCCACAATTGTCACCTGAAAGAAACACGAAACGAGGAGCGTTACTTTCCAGGGATTACCCAACAGCAGCCTCTGAGCAGCACCAAACGAGGAACGCAACACTTTTATAATCTTTAGGAACCACCCATATTTTACGGAGGCAAAATTGAGATTCTTTGACTCTGTTCCAAGAAAATAAAATAAAATAGCTCATAACAACTCAAACTGGAGCTCATATCAGCTTCTGATGGGATGGTCTTTCTAAATCAGCGGTTCCACTTCGGGAGTGATTTTGATCTCCTGGAGACATCTGGCTACATCTAAAGGCACTTCCAGTCACCACGAGTGGAAGGTACCAGTGGCATCTCGTAGGCAGAGGCCAGGGATGCCACTCAACAGCCTGCAGTGCACAGGACAGCTGGCCCCCAACAAACTCTGGCCCATGATGCCAACAGGGCCACGGGTTATTAGAAAACTGGTTGTGAAGTAACTCCCTGATTTTCAGGAAAATTTCATAGAGTCACGAAGGCGAGGACTCCCAGCTGCCGCTGCATCCCTAAGAGGCGGAAACAACCCGTGACACTGGTGCCTTTTTACTGAGCTTAATGTGGGGATGGTTTTCAAAACCTCATCAATCTTTCAAACATCTCATCCAAATTCCAGGGCTTTGCAACCCTCCCCTCTTACCACCTGAATGTTTTAAAGGCTCAATTCTGAACGCACATGACGTAGAGAGCCTCACTGCAACCCCAGCTGCGCCGGCTGACTCCGCGTGTGCAGGGGCGTGCATGCGTGTGGGGACCTAAATCTACCACATGAGGAGACGAGCAGGAAAGAGGGATGTTTGTTTTAGCTCTGAACTGACACATACACTTGGCGCTTTATCATTGGATTTTCATCGACTGGAAATTAGGATACATGCATAAAAATATTTTTCTTTTGCACACTAGGAAAAAAAAATCTCAAGGCAAGCCCTAGATAAGTGGTTATTTGCAGCAGCTCTGACTATATACTGGACGTTCAGTTTCTCTTCCACTCTTCATTTCCACCTGTGAGCCACCCAGACAGATTCAACTTTAACCTCTTCATCAACATTTTCATGTGAAATACATTTTCTCCAAAGCAGAATTTTTAAATTCCCCTTCAAGGTTAAGAAACCTCTCGGAGTTGCCTAAAAAATTGAACGGCCCCAAGTGCAAAATGGGGACAACTGGGATCCACAGAGGGAGAACTGCAGGACCGGACTTCTACTCTCAGGTTTTATCACTACGTATGGTTAGACATATATTTATATATTTTTAAAGGAATCCCCTGAGGTACTTGGAGCTGCACACAAATGTGTTTTTCCTAATGCAAAAAGAGCTGGAGAAAAGGAAAAAAAATCCTTTTCATGAAAAAGACTTTCCCACGGCACTTAAAACATGCTAAACGATACCCATTTTTAAAAGACCTATAAAAACTCCTTTTCCCACAACAATTTTTTTCCGATTCTTCTGGTCAGCAGATGACTCAGACCAAATGATAAATGTCAAGGGAACCAAAGGTTCAAGTTCCACACCTGTAACCCAGATAACCATGTAGATCCTGATGAGGTCAAAGTGGAAAGTCTTTCACCTACATCATGAATACAGAAACAGCCAGAAGCTCCCACATAAAACATATGAATGCTCAAGTGCACTACAAAATATTTTTGGCTGACAAGTTATTTCTGGTAGAATCTGATCCCAAAAGCTCTGTGACACCAGCAAAGAGTAACAGCTACATTTGAGTATTCTAGTTTAATGAGACACATTTCATTACCAACTTGGGTTATAAAAATAGACTGGAACTCAATCAAAGCTTGATGTTTACTATATAATACTGGCAAGGTAATTTATGATTTAAAAAAAAAAAAGAGAGAGAGGCTTCCTCTGAAATCTCTATCTAAGGAGGAACCTGATGGATTCACTCTATCTCCCCTGCTTTGCTGCCTCAGGAATTTCTTCAAAATCTGTAGTAACATGATTCTGTGTCTATTTTATCTACCTTAAGTCTATCTGTGAAATATATATTAACAATCTCCAGTCAATATTTTAGCTTATTTGTAAAAAAAAAGTTAAATGAAACAATTCCTACTTTATAGAATCCTAAAGTGGCCATTTCAAGTACGATGTAATGTTCCCATGGAGGCTGTTGCTCATCAATCCGCTTAACTCAAGTTCTGGAAGGTGCCCAGTTCACGGACAGACTGCTCTCTGCTCAGACCCCAGGTATGAGGTGGAGAGGGGAGGGGAGGGGGCCCATCCCATCATCACTTTTCTGTCACTAAGGTAAAGGTTGTAAAAATTACACCGAGTCCTTTGCTTCTTCCCTTGGGTGGGATTAGGGATCCATCGTTCATGTATCTTGGGGATTCATCGGGTTAAAGCAAAGGACACGGCTGCCTTCTTTAAAGGTGCAGCCACCAACCACAACGTGCTTTATTTCTCCATGCTCCTACCTCCACTATTCTCCTCCTCTGATCTACCCTGAAATATGACTAAATTATTTCTGCTCCACCACCTGTTGGGGAATACAAGCAAGCCAAAGATGGGCGGAGAGTATCAATCCCCATTCTCTCAGCTGCCCTAACGCTCACTGTGGCATTGCATACTGCACTGAAAGGTGAAGAGAGCCAGCTGCAGGTGGTGAACGGGCGAGTGGGCATCTTGACAGCAGCTTACGACCGACCCCTCTCCACTCCGTATCTCCCTCTGGATAAACAGAGCGATGACTCGCTCAGACTCACAAATGCACATCCTTAATCCCGGAATGGGTTCCCCAGCTGTTGCAGGTAACTTGCTTTGGGATGGCACTTGAAGAAAACTACGTTTAGTGGCAGTTTATGGCAAAGAAGGTACATTTGCTGGAAGAAGTTATGAAATCCATCCCAGAGCCAAATGTAAGGAGCTGTCGAATTATCCACCACAGAATTCACCCCCTGCAACGTATCCTGGTCTCAACAACCAGTTTGCTCCTCTGCAGCTTCACTAAGAGAGCAATGACACAACGACAACACACCAAAGGGTGTGGCCAGTGCCACCAAAGAATTGTGAACATTCACCAATGGCCAAAAGCCAACGAATGCTGGTGACAAATATCCATAGTCCAGATAGAAAAGTACTGCTGGTGAAACTCCCGAGATGCCCATTTTCACCTGACACCTACCTCGCGGAGCGGGATGATGAGGCTACACAGGTTCTCTCCCTTGCTGGTAAAGCAGATATAATTCGTGGACACAAACATCTGCCCCAAAATGTGCATTTTGTTGAATGGAGTCCAGAGGGTGCAGTCTGTGTGGCCGTCTAGTTTTTCATCCTTGGGCAGCCGGAAAAGCGCGCGGTATCTCTCACTCTTTGCCCTGGCATCAAGATCGCTGGAAAGCAAGAACGACGGCACTTCATCCAAGAGCGATGTCTCGATGCCTCCTAGAGGATGCAACAGTGGAGGCCCCCCGCCCACCTCTCCGCTCCTCAATCCTGCCAGACGCATCCCTACCTTCCTGGTTTTCTACGGGAGCTACCTCCACCCCACGACCCAAAAGCATAATAAAATTACTTTAATATATTTAGGTCCCGTGTGCAGTCACTTTACAGTCAAACTTTGTTAAATGTTAAAGAATCTTAGGAAACTAGGCCTGACTAGGAAACCCATCCTTTTTCTGCTGGAATACAATAATTTCTAAAGAGATTATCGTATTCACACTTATCCAAAGCCACTTTTGAGGACTTATCTTTTTTTTTTTTAAAGATTTTATTTATTTATTCATAAGAGACACAGAAAGAGAGGCAGAGACCCAGGCAGAGGGAGCCTGATGTGGGACTCAATCCCGGGTCTCTAGGACCACGCCCTGGGTTGAAGGCAGGCGCTAAACCGCTGAGCCATGCAGGGATCCCGAGGACTTATTTTGAAGAAAGATCTAATGAGAATACAAACAAGCTTCATGAATCTGCTGGCTACCACTGTCTGCCCTAAAAAGACAACAAAATTGCCAGAAACACAGGAATAAGTCACCTCTTGGACTAGAGTTTCCAACCTTAGTTCAGTTTTTTTTTTTTTTTTCCTTTTTTTTGGTTTATCAAGTCAGGTGTTCAAACCACTCTTCTCAAGCTTCTAGGCCACCTCAGCCCCTGGGTGGTGGAGTTTCTGGCTTCACAGAGCAAAGAGGAGCTCCCCACATCATTCCCTCCCTTTTACCTCCGATTTGCTTCCATCCTCGCCTACTCTTACTTCCTTCCCATTTCAGAGGCAGAGCTATGGGCGCACACAAGCATCTTTCTTCCATGCCCTATCGGATGTCACTTTTCAAATGATCGGTTTTCTTATACTTTTAGCTCCGTGCTCCCTCCTCCCCACACCTACCTTCAGCACAAACTCTTCCTTCTCTAACTTATATTCAAATCTTTTACATTCTAAGAAGAGCAATCCCTCCTATTTACCATTGAATTTCTGGAAAAAGCAGTCTGTACTTGCCTAACTCCCATTCCTTGCCTTTCATTTGTTATTCAGTCGGCTGCAGCGACACCATTCACCCTCAACCACTCTGCTGAAACACCAGACACCTTAATTGCAGTGATCTCTTGGCAGATTCAATGACCAGCTGCCTGCCAGCGATTTCCCTTCCATATATGATACTGGGCTGATCTTCAATATGATGCTCTGCAGACAACTCAACATGATCAACACTGAGCCAGCACATCCCTTGGACATGCTGTCCCTCTCTCACTCCTCATCTCAGTTCAGGACAATTCCATGCACACATTCACACTTGAGGGCATTAACTCTTCCCTCACCTTCCCCCTAAGTCCACTCCCACATCCAGACTTCCAGACTTTTCTGCAGCCTCTCCTCATCACACGCCGCACCACTTTCCAGACATCGATGGACTTCACTCCCTCTGTGCTTTTCTCATGTGATTTCTGTACCACGTTATTCCCTCTGCCTGAAATATCCATCCTACTGAATCTGCATGGGTAGCTTCTACTACGTCTTGAAAGTCCACTCCAAGCAGCCTCCACTGAGGGCCTTTCCCACCACCCTGCGCCATCTCCCCACAGCACCCCGCCCCTAGCATCCCGCCCCTGGGACCAGAAGAGTTCCCATCACTTTGTGCCAGAGCTGGCCATGCCTGCCTCACTTGTTGACCTTTGAGTGCTTCAGACGGTCTTTTTCAGTTCTGTACCTATACCGAGAAACGTTTTCAGAACCCTTGAAGTGGTTCAGAAAAGGTTACATTTCATAAAAGAAATGTAAAGGTTTCCTGTTTCTCAAGCGTTTAAGACTCTGTCTCTGTCACCTACCGTTTTAGAGCTGACACTTTTTTAGGAGACTTCTTTTTCAGTTTGGGCAGGGATCTATCTTGTTCAAATCCCTCATTGTCTAAGAGTTGCCTCATGGCTATGTTGGCGAGCTGCTCCATTAACTTGAAGGTCTCATTGATGTTAAGAAATACAGAGAAGAAATGTTCACTGGACCTCGTGCTCACTTTGATCACATCAGGCAGGAGCAGCGTGGCGTTCTTCTCGAGCTGTGTGATGTCCACCCACCGGATTACCAGCTTGGCTGAGCACAAGGAACAAGCTGGTCAACACCTGGCTCCTTAAAATCCCCTAAGGATCCTTCCATCTCACAACCCAACCTCCAATCTCGCTGAACTCCTTTTGAGTTTTCACGTCCATACTTATTACTGCTTCACTTGTTTAAGAGACAAATTCAGACCACATAAGCTCTGAGTTCATCACTATTACGGATTCAAGTCATGTCAACTACATGTGTTATAACTTCAGGGAATCTTTATTACTTAATAAACTTTTCTTTTTTAAACAAATATTGGGTGAAAAATAATGGACTTTGCTTGCTACATAGTTAAAACACAGTGTAGACCACGTCGTAACTACAGATCTATTTTTGGCATTTTGATGTGATTTGTGAGTTTAGGGCCAACCTCAGCAGACTTTCCCAAGCTTCCCTCTGAAATTATGGACAACTCACCTTCCCTTCCCATAAGGAAAGAATAAAAGCAAAGATGGTTAATACTGAGGTACATCCAACCCTGACGGGGGACCTTCCCCTTCCAGTAGCTGCAAGAATAATAGTTGACGAGCTTCTCTTCCTCGGGCATCCCGAACAGCCTGTGGAATTTCACAATGGCTTCTTTAAACTTCTCTGTGTCATCGTCTTCCTTCACATCATTGATCTTGTTATACTCTGCAATGATTCCCTAAAGAAGGAGAAAACGAGGCACGTGATGAGTATTAATAGGACTAGAGCTGCTTTTTTCTGCATGCTGTAAATATTGGAAAAGAAAAAAAAACAATTTCTAATGCTAGATTTTTTTAATTGACAAATTATTTTCAAAGACACCCCCCACATTCTAAGCCTGTTACCGAAGAGTATTCGTGTACTAAAAAAATCTCCCAAGTAACAATATCGATTTGATGATCTGTTTAATGGAGCTCATCATTTTAAGAGTTCACTCAGAATGAAGCCCATAGTTTTGTTCTACAAATGAGGAGATGTAAAGATTTTGCAAATTCTACTGCTTTTCCTAGCTCATCATGATAACAATCCCCAAAGGTCAATTTCTGCTTTTCTCAAGATCACTACTTCACTAAGAGAATAGAGATGGTTGGCTTTCACAGCGGCCAGGGGAGATCCACTTTGAACTGAGGCTAATTTGAGGCGAACAGGCTTTGGTAGCGTGCTACGTTAGGGAACTTTAGACAACCATGAAATAGCACGAGGGCACCTGACCTCTGGGTAGGGAGAAGTTGCCAGTTCAGAAGAAGGATGGTAAAACCTTTCCCAGTTGGCAAATATACCTACAGCCTATGCGACATTTCAAAGTTATCAATGCCTTTAGAGGGGAATAAAAAAATAGATATAAGAAGAAATAAATGAATGAATAAATAAAAGTGACTGAATTGGAACCCACTAATAAGTAGTAGCAGTTGGGTTTCTAGGCAATCCCAAAGGCCAATCACCTTGAGTAAGCCTGGAGACCCCCAAGTGGGCTAATACCTGTTCCCCCAGACCACTTAGCAGGGCTTGGACTTGAAGTCAGAATAAGGAGAATGTTCTATTAGGAGGGAGTGATGCATAACAAACCAAACCATGTTCTGAGTGGAAGAACATTCAAACAGCATTACCCAAAGTCTACCAAATACCACATTTCTAGAATTCTCCTCTAAATTTAAGAAACAGAAATGTTTCTAGCTGAACTGAAACTCTGGAGCACTCGAGGGCCTAATACACTAATATCAACAGACCAGACCTTGCTGACTAATTTCAACAGTAAAGGCAATAGTTCCCATAAGATTCAACTCCCAACTTCCCCACCTTTAAGAAAAGAGAGGATCCAGAATGCAGAACCTCTCCTTAGTTTGCTTGTAATTTTTTTAGGCAGGTGGACTGGGTGATGGAACACAGGGATGGACTATCTCCTTCCTTCATGTTCTACATAACATAAAATGGGTTATCTTGGTTCCAGGCAACAGCTTCACATAACTTTGAAAAACTATTACAAGCCGAATGTTTGGGATGTCTGATATAAACCTGAATACACAAAGGACACGGACACAGAATTCACGAAAAGTAAAAATAACTTTGTGAACATTAAAAAAACGTTCAACCTCATAATCGAAGACAGAAAATTAAAACAATAAGACCCCAACTTTTACCTATTAAATTTGGAAAATCATTTAAACAAGCAGAATGCTAAAAAGCGAGCAATGGTGTAGCTGCACAGGGATTCTAATATATTGACAATCTCTACTAAGGTCCATTAAAAATGTGTCAACTAACTCAGTAATCAACATTTTGTAATCTATCCAAAAGTAAAGAAACAAAAACTATAGGAAAACTTATATGAAGAAGTGTTCACCGTATTATATAACTGTTGGTGCCTGCCCCCACTGGTCTAGAAACTAAGGAGACTTCTAGAAAGAGAGGAATAGTAAGGTCAATAGTGAGATGATATTCCATTATTAAAATAACAACTAAAAATTATAACAATGCCAGTCAAGGAAACAAAGACATGATACAAAATGATATGCACAGTAAGACTTCTATTATGATAAAAATGCATTCCAGAAATCTAGAAATATACAAAACATTACCTGTGGGCTTGAATTATGGTTGCCTCTGTAGTTAATTATTACTTTTATAATTTATAAAAGTTAATTAAGTCTCAAAACAAATAAATTTGTTGGTTCCCTTCATTACTGGACAACTGGGAATGCTTAAACCATTCATTAGCACATGAATGACATTCTTTCACACATAATTGCATTAACAGCAATTCCTTCCTCATAATTGGTTTCAGAGGAATTAAATGTGACATTTTTGATGTAATAAAAACAGTGAGAAGAAGGGCTATTCGACATAATTGGTCCTTGTTTTATTTTCTGTTTTTTTGTGTATGTGTTTTTGTTTTCCTCCTGGCTATTGTCACTTCTAAGCATCTGTTTCTTCCTACAGCTCTTACTTGTGTCTATTGCCCCAAGACCCTGCCATCCGAGGGAGGGCTAGCAGAGCCTAACCGGGAACCTCAGCAGCGGGTGGCTCCAGGATGGGGAAGAGGCCTCCCGCCCAGCCCCACCCCAGTCAGCTGCCCCCCTGCCACTCGGTCAAATGAGGAACCTCCCCGTTTCCATTACTTCCCAGAAATTCAGACACATGACTCAGAAATGAAATGAAGAAGTCATAAAATCGGACGGGTTTTGTCAATAAAACAGCTCTCAGCTATCTGAGAACACTTTTTTGTTTGGAAGCTCCCACTTCCTCCCAGCTTCAAACTGACCTTTTAAAAATATTTTATTTTATTTTATTATTTTATTTTATTGTTTTGTTTTATTTTATTTTATTTTATTTTACTTTATTATTTGACAGAGAGAGAGAGAGCGAGCACGCAAGGGGAGGGGCAGAGGAAGGGGGGAGAAGCAGGCTCCCCACAGAACAGGGAGCTGGAGCGAGACTCGATCCTGGAACCCTGGGATCACGATCTGAGCAGAATGCAGATGCTTAACTGACTGAGCCACCCATGAGCCCCAAACTGATCTTTCCCAACATCTTCCCCATTCCCATTTTTTTTTTAACCCTCTTCACTACCTGTCTAGTTTCTTTAATTATGACCATGGAGTAAAAACTGAAACCCACCATCTGGAAGCAGTGAAAAGTATCCACCTTGATGGGCAAGGTGTGGGAGAAACGGAGACTTTGTTATTCGTGCTTTTGTGCTGCGCAGCCCTCTCTGATTTTATGTGGTCTAGTTAAAATTCAGTTCTCTCCCTCCAAAATATCAGACCCTAAAAAGCAGTGGTATTCCACTTGTTTTTCTGATTATAAAACTACTGTTTGTTCATGTAAACGTTTAGTGAAAGAGAAGAAATCAAGTAGAAATGGACCATCCTGTGTAATTTCAATGAGAAGCGAACTATCAGATCACTTCCTAGAATTCCTCCTTACTCTGGGTGTAAAGAAAGGCCTTTCTAACTATGACTAAAAATCTGGAAAGGATTTCTCAGTTTGACTAAATAAAACATTTAAACATTCCATGGCAAAAACTATCATGAGCAAAGTCAAAAGACAAATGACAAACTTAGGGAAAATGTCCATGATCTGTATCACCGACAAAAAGCTAATGGCCTTTATATAAAAGAACTTTTAAAAATTAAAGAAATATAAGACCAAAAGTCCCACAGAAAAATGGGTGAAGACTTGAGCGGATAAAAATGGCCATTGAACATTTAAAATGTGTTTAACTTCACTCATAAGTGAGATAAATGCAAATGAAAACAACATTAAAATACTTCTCCCCCATCAGATCGGCAAAACTTCAAAAGCTTGATAATCTACTTTTCTGGTGAAGATGTGGGAAAAGAGTCCCATACGTGGCAGTGGGAATGTAAAATGGTACAACTTCTGTGGGCGACAATCTGGCAATATTAAGCAAAATGACACATGCATTTACCCCTTAATCTGGCAATCCCACGTCTACCAGTTTATCTTAAAGATAGATCCCTGGGCAGCCGGGTGGCTCAGCGGTTTAGTGCTGCCTTCAGCCCAGGGCGTGGTCCTGGGGTCCCGGGATCGAGTCCCACGTCAAGCTGCCTGCATGGAGCCTGCTTCTCCCTCTGCCTGTGTCTCTGCCTCTCTCTCTGTCTCTCATGAATAAATAGATAAAATCTTTAAAAAGAAAAAAAATATGCACCTATTAAAAAGAGTTAGACATCATATGCAATGTGGGATCCTGGATTGGACCGTGGGGGGGAAAAAAGGATATAAAGTGGGAAAACCAGTAAAATCCAAATAAAGTCTGTAGTTAACATTTTTTCTAAAGATTTATTTATTTGAGAGAGAGAGAGAGGGTGCATGCATGCAGGTGCACGTGCGAGGGTGAGGGGCAGAAGGAGAAGAAGAGGGGAAGAATCTCAAGTCTATTTCACACTGAGTGGGGAGCCTGATGCAAGGGCTTCATCTCAAGATCACGACCTGAGCCAAAACCAAGAGTCAGACGCTTACCTGACTGAGCCACCCAGGCCCCTCCTATAGTTAACAATATTACATTAATGTTCACTTCTTAGTTTTGATAAATATACCATGATTACAGAAGATGTTAACATCAATGGGAGCTGAGTGGTAGGGTCTATGGGAATTCTCTGTCCTATCTCTACAGTTCTTCTGTAAATCTAAACATTAATATTTCAAAATAAAAACCAAACTATTAAAATGCTTTTTTAAAAAAACAAAGAAACAACTAACATGTGGAACCTCTCTATGAAATGATACGAAGCGTTACCCAAGAGTTATTGAGTGAAAAGAGCAAATGCAGAGAAGCATACATACTTGAAGCCTTATGTGTAACAATTAAAAAGAAGTAAGAAAAATATCTATATCTGCTTCTTACAAAAAAGAAACCCGGGAAGGCTAGACCAGATAACAATGAGTTTGGTTAACTGCAAGGCGTTGGGGAGAACAGGGTGGCGAGGATGCAGAAGGGAGTAACATTTGGGGTAATTCAAACTTTTGGAAGCAGGCTAATATTTTCTGCATGCAAAAAATAAAATTAAACCGACAGTGCAACAAAGAAGAAAGGGCCTGAAAGTGAAAAGCAAACTGAAACAAAGGGTTGCTTCTAGGACGGGGACAGAGAAAGTACAAGCGGAGTCTGGGACAGCCTGCTAAGGCAGAAGTACAGAAGCGCTCAAAAAAGGAACAGGGCCATGTCACAAGGATGGAGGAGGTAAGCTGCAGGTGTTTCCTCTCGCTAAACCTGGGGGAGCGTGAATACCAACATAACTAAGTCCAGTAATGAAACAAACAACTGGAAAACACGGGAATCCATGAGTCCCTATCAACACTGGATAGATGAATAAATGACAAGCGAGCTCTTGCTGATGGCAAACTAGCAGGTGCCAACTGATAAATGAGAGAGTGCTGGAGCTGGAAAATCATTGTTTTGTAAAAACATCACAGCAAAGATCGGTTCAGACAAAAAAAAAAAAAATCATGAATGGACACTACACCATGGGGAAGTTCTGATAAGGAGTAGGATGTTCGCGTAGCTTTGAAGTGTTTTCCCACAGAAAATTTGTAATTGTTTGTTATTTGAAAAGGCAAAACCGTCCAGTCTACAGCGGGGAGCCCAGGGAGGCAACACCTTGCTGGGTTCCTATCACTGACAAGGGGAGGTGGGTGGGTATCATTTGCCTCCGGAAATGATCCTCTTACAAGGACGTAAGGTCACGTACGAAGTGTTCCACCTGGGAATGCATAACCAGAATCAAATCCCAGGAAACGTCTGACAAAACCCAAAATGAAAACCGTCCCGTTGAGGAAAACAGAACCTCACGCTTAAAAATGTGAGTGTCATAAAAGACAAAGAAAGGCCACAGGAAAAAAAAAGAAAGAAAGAAAGAAAGAAAGAAAGAAAGAAAGAAAGAAAGAAAGAAAGAAAGAAAGAAAGAAAAGAAAAGAAAGAAAAGAAAGAAAAGAAAGAAAAGAAAGAAAGAAAGAAAAGCCACAGAAATGTTCTAGAAACGATCTAGACAAGACATGAAAACCAATTCAATAAGCTTCCTAGACTGGATCGGGCGCTGGGCCTAAAGGCAAAAAATGCCAGACACTGGGTCAGCTAACAAGACTGGAACAGGTGCCAAATATTAAAGTATAACGTTAATGTTAACTTTATTGAAAGTGTAACTGCGGTGTTCTTATTTAACAGAATATTCCCAAAAATACACACTGAAGTATGGGGGGGGCGAGGTACTCCGCTCAAATAGAAAGTAAATGAGCACGTCAGGGATAATGTCAACGGGGTGAAATGTTAACAACAGGAGGATACTCAAGAGGTCGACAGGCTCTCATTTTTACGACTTTTCTGTAAGTTTGAAGTTATTTCCAAATAAGAGTTGAAACAAGACAAAGGAACCCACTACCTGTATTTTCCCTCTCACAAATGTGGTGATGTCGTTCTCGTTTTCAAAGATGGACAGTGTCTGCAGCAGATTCTGCTCAAGCCATTCCCAGTGTTCGGTGATTTCTTTTCTGGAACCACCTGTGAGAATAATAAGATGATGAAAAAAATGATCATAGAATTTTGGTGGGAACCTAAAAGATACTTTTTTTAAAATTTTTTTTAAGATTTATTTATGATAGTCACACAGAGAGAGAGAGAGAGAGAGAGAGAGAGAGGCAGAGACACAGGCAGAGGGAGAAGCAGGCTCCATGTAGGGAGCCTGATGTGGGACTCGATCTCGGGTCTCCAGGATCGCACCCTGGGCCAATGTGCCACCCGGGGATCCCCCTAAAAGATACTTAAACAGGCTCACTTCCTCGATACGCAGCGTCACGAAAGGAGACCACGGTTCTAACAGCTCTGCCTTTACATGCTTCCTCCCTTTCAGAGGAGACAGAAGACACGTAAGGCTACGGAAACCCAAGAGCAAGCACGGGGTTACAGTCAGGTCTGGTCAAGGGGGTTCAGGACGTCCCCGACACGGCTTCCAGGGAGAAGGTAGCAACGTCCCTCCGCCTCCCTTCCCTGGATTGGGACTTGAGCACTGCCCTCCGCTCTGCTCCCTTCTAGAACCTGCACTTCACAGGGCGCCCCCGATCGTGTTAGGACACTGGGTTCCAGTTGTTAAGCTGCAATGATAGGAGAGTTGGGCTGCCCCTGGAGAGCTGATGCAACCGCCTCCTGTGATGGGCAGAAACGATCCCGCTCACTTCAATCATGAATGAGACGGGAAAGCGGCCACTGGGGAAGAGCTGCCTGGCTCCCCCAAGCACGGCTCCTCGGGATGTGCCGGGATGGGGTCATCCTCACTGCCTCGGAGCACGTCCCAACCCTTAA
Organism: Vulpes lagopus; assembly: GCF_018345385.1. Classification (NCBI taxonomy): domain Eukaryota; kingdom Metazoa; phylum Chordata; class Mammalia; order Carnivora; family Canidae; genus Vulpes; species Vulpes lagopus. Next base: position 132,128,053 of record NC_054829.1, read on the forward strand.
GAAGCGCAAGCCACCCGGCCCGGCCCCTCCACGCCCATACAACCGTGGCCTTGTAGCGAATGTCCCCGGCACGGCTCTCGGCCCACGACTGTGGGGCATCGCACGGATGCGGTCAGGACGTGGCTGTAAAGACGAAAGCCCTTCCCCTTTCCTTCTTGCCCTGGGATTGTTCCTGATCTTGCAGAAAAACACAGTTTCATAAATCGCCCGCGTGTCAAGTACATAAACCGCGTGTGTGCCGCTCGTTCCAGAATTAAGGACTGATTTTGTGATTCCCACTCACTCAACCTCCAGGTATCTCCTCAGATGGCCAAGCGTTCTGTTACCTGGTTTAACGGCGCCTTGTCTGCGTCCGACAAAGGGCAGGAGACAGAAAGGTCTACAGCGCTGCTCAGGACTGTTGGGGGCACAACTAGGATCCCTTTGAGACGCGGTAGGTTTGAGGGGTCTCAGAATCAGTGCTTGAGGAGAGGAAAACACAACCAAAGGCGAGTTCCTTTTCTTTTCTCTTAAGGCTAAACGCCGGAACCGCCTACGTGGAACCCTGACGGGGGACGAAAAGCAGGTTTCTTAGTGGAGGGGCAGCCCTGAGAGGACACAGAGGAACATTCTGTAGCCTCTGTGGGCATCACCCGTGGCTCACTCGCTGGGGGCCACGGTCAACCCCACGCAAGGGCAACTGATGACTCTGCACCACGACATCACGGTGAGAACTAGAACTCAGGACACCTGGGTCCCCCTCCCCTGCCACCAGCCAGTTGGAGGACTTTAGACTGTTTAATCTGCAAAACAGAGATGAATGAAAAACAAAACAAAACACAACAAACCCTTTACCCATCTTAGAGCAACGTTATAAAAAATCCCGAGGAATAATGTCCACGGAGACACTGGAAAGCAGGAAATATTTTGCAGACGAAAAGAACAATGCCCATTTGGAGTATTTCTGTGGAGTGAGTTATTTTGGAGTTTACCAGAGAGCTTTCAAACATTTCAGAGTTGAAGTTTTGGAATAGTCCCTGGAAACCTTTTTTTTTTTTTTTTTTTTAACTGGAAACCTAAAATACACTACACCCTTCCTGTGTGGAAGCAGGTCCCTACCGGACCAGCCGCGCTGGCTGTCCCACCCAGAGCCCCGCCAGTGCCTGCCATGCACCCCCCAGCCACCTGCACCTGCCGCCCTGTCGGATGCAGGCACCTCCCGGGGGCCCCAGGCCTGCTGAGCTTCGGCACCCTGTGCAGCACAATTCCCAGCGTCCCTCTGATCCCGCTGCTCCTTCTGCCCCCACCTAGGCTGAGCGCAGACGTGCCTTCCAGACGCTGGTTCTCAGCTGGTCTGGCCACTGACGGGTGTCAACCAGGTCGCCACACCAGCTACGGGACTTCAAGGTCCGTTATCCTGGCTGCGGAATCCAACCTCACTAACCCTCAGCTATCCTGGATGGAAAAGTGCGTCAGCTACAGGACCTGGGACAGAACAGCTACGCGCTCAGCTTTGCACATGCTGCTGCCTCCGAGCTGTTCTCTCTGCACCCACCTCCCCGCAAAACACGCAGAGTGAAACCGGCCTGTGCACGCGCGCGCTCGTTCAACAAACATTTGCTCATACTTCCAGTTGTCGTGGATAGAATACAAACACATTATGGCTAATTCCCACATTTTTAAGAGAGATAGATTTTTAAAGACTTTATTTATTCGTTTTTAGAGAGAGGCCGAAAACACAGGGCGGGCAGGGGAGAGGCAGAGGGAGAGAAGCAGACGCCCCGCTGAGCTCAGAACCCGACGCGCGGAGCCCCATCCCGGGACCCCGAGATCGTGACCTGCGGTGCGATCCACTGGCCCCTTAGCTGTTGAACCAACACCACCCCCGGGCCTCCCATCCTTAAGGCCAGCCGAGCACTCTCGTACTGAAGCTCGCATTTACCAGCAACCTCTTTCCCCACCTTTTCGGCGTCCCAGGACCTGCTGGCCCCCTCCCGGCCCCCGCCGCGGTGGCCGGCATTCCCAGCATCTCTGCATCCTCCCACCCAGCACCATTTGCACCACTGGCTCTTCTCTCTACTTGGTCCGCCCGGCGTGGAAATCCCACCATCCCACATTTCTATCTCTGATTACTACCCCCGGGCTGCCGGTGTGGGTTCGGCTCTGCTCTCCATCTCCTGCTGCTTCTCCCGCCCTCCTCAGTGTCACGTGGAAAGGCTGGGCTTCTAGACTTCTCCTGAGCCACTCACTGCTCCCGCATATAGCGCAGGAGCTGACACTGCGCATCTCAACAGCTTCAGGTCCTGCATCTCTTTCGGCCTTGGGTCGGCTTCGGTGCTATCAAACAGGTTTTGGAGGTTTCTTCTGGCTACATCTACACCTAAGATTCCCAAGTCCTAGGACACTGCGCTCTAGATAAAGAAGGACTCTGTGTGCCATTCATTGTATGAAACCATTACCACCACACACTATTTGAGAAGAGACAAAGACAAAAATGCCATAAGCCGACAGTAGTTTCAGGAATTCGCTATGGATACTGGTCTATGCCCATCAGATACTTTTCTAGGGTGAGTCATGAAATACACCTGCTACACTTATTGCTTACTATACAAAAGCACTACATTGTCCGAACACTTTCCTAAATGCTCCAGGTTCTGGGGACTAGAAGTGTGATCAATACCGACACAGCTCGATTCCCTGACCCAGCAGACAAGACAAATTCTGAAGATGCCAGTATTGTAGAAATTTATTTTTAAAATCTGGTGTCCATCTCTGTCCCCCTCTCATGCCGGAACACAGAGTCCACATTAGGAACGAGCGGCACTCCAAAGGGAAAACGTGGGAATCCTTAAATGTTCTTTATAAATAGCTCTTCCATTTGACAAGGAAGTAAATATAAGGGCTGCAATATTTAAGATCTTGGAAGTTTTCTTTGGTTATTTTTTTTAAGGTGAGATAACACGAAGCCCTTGTGTTGTGACTGTGAACAGGGGCTGGTCTGTTGACCCAGCAGTTTGAACAGAAGGTGTTAGATGCTCAGAATAAGAAAGGAAGGGCTTGGCTGTCGATTTTCTGGAAAGGCTTCATTTACAGAGATACAGCAGGAAAAACAAGCTGACCTGACTGTGCAATCAGCTGGAACAACAAAGAAAGCCGGTGTTGGGAATAAGAATCCTACAGAAAATCCACATTAATCCAAGTTAAAGCATTCTGCTGTGGTAAGGACCAGATCAACACTTGATGGGCTTAAGGTTACTTAGAAATTAATTTTGGAAAAAAATGGGAATCTTTATCATTCAGGGTGGTGGGTTTTATTTGGTTTGGCTTGGGTTTTTTTTTTGTTTGTTTGTTCTATTTTTAAGAATACTAGCCACAAGCCCCTGTGCGTATATCTGGGCAAAATTAAACAAAATTAAACATGATGAAAAGTACAAAATCATCCTAACTTCTCATCTAGCTTTAAATGTATCTTAAAGTACATAAAGACTACTTGAAATCAAAAGGAAGAAGCATTAGGATGGACCCACCATTTGGTTCTATCATATCTGGCCTCTGAGGATTAAGAACTGAGGCTTAAGGCCCCACCGACAGATAATCAGCAGGTATTTCTTTGTGATGCATGATTACCTCACTCCAAAACCCATACTTAAGTGTGATAAGTATGCCTAGAGGTTAGATTATCTGGAATCCTAAGAAGCCCAGTTATCAGGGAGACAGTATGACATCGTGGATCAGAACACAGGCTTTGATGTCCAAAAAAAAGTACAGCTGGTTTCAGAAGTAACACACGCTGACTTTGTGATCGTAGGTAAATTACTTAATTCCTTTGTGCCTCAAATACCCGCCCTGTAATACGTAGGTAACAACACCTGCCACCACATTGGTTTGTATTGAGGATTAAGGAAAATGATACGTACGTGTGAAGCCCTTAGCGCAGGTGTAGAATATACAAAGCACGAGATTAACTGTTGCTTTGGCTGTCGCCATCACAAACAACAGGACGCAAAGCTCTCCTCTTCACCTGTGATGCAGGAGGAGCTTGTACCTTCCGATGTCAGGGTGCTGAGACACGGGCCGTCCCACCCTTGCCTGCCTAACAGAGCGGAATCCCTCTGGCCGCAGCACCATTGTGTTTGGACTGCAAAGGGTGCGCCTTATTGAAGTAGGCGCGCACACAACTCCTGGTGTGACTCTGTAAACTTCTTCCCGAACTCTGCTTGTAACCTTTTACAGTTCGTAACAATATGCTCATAGCTTTATGGCCACTTTGAGAAAAAAAGAGCCCCAGGTAATTCATCCAGCCTTGACTGTAAGAATCTTACGAGGCTGGACACGGTTGATGTCCTTATTTTACTTAAGTACCAAGGTCCTTTCCCCACTCTGATGGGGAGAAAGTAAATGGGTATCTTTCTGGAAGGCCATTGAGCTAGAGACACTAAAAGCCTTACAGATATGTGTATTTTTTGACTCAGCATATCTATTTCTAGAAATGTATCCTTAAGTGATAATTTAAAGAGTGTAAAAAGTTTTTTTTTTTTAAGGGTATTGATTAAGGCTGTTCAAAATGCAATTAACATTAGGAGAAAAAAAGACATTTCCAGTAATAGCTTATCAGATAAATCATGTTACACACACGATAAAATATTATCTACCTATTAAAACTGATGTTATAGGGGCGCCTGGGTGGCTCAGTTGGTTAAGCATCTGCCCATGATCTCTGGTCCTGGGATTGAGCCCCTTGCTCCTCGAGGAGTCCGCCTTACTTCCCCCTCTGCCATCCCCCCTGCTTGTGTTCTCTCAAATAAATAAAATCTTAAAAAAAAAAAAAAAAAGAACTGACATTATAGAAATAGGTTTTATTGACACGGAAAATCTACACATATAAGTATATACACTCATATATAAACCCGTATACGTGTATGTATAGACACACACACATACATACACAAAGTCTAAAAGGTGATTTGGAAGCGCCTCTGGATGGCACGGTGGGTTACGCATCCGACTCTTGGTTTTCAGCTCAGGTCGTGATCTCAGGCTCCTGAGATTGAGCCCCACGTTGAGCTTCAAGCTTGGCAGGGAGTCTGCTAAAGTTTCTCTCCCCTCTCCCTCTGCCCCTTGCTATGCTCACGCACGCTCTCCCCACCCTCAAATAAATAAATCTTTAAAAAACATAAAAATAAATAGTGATTTAGAATGTGATACTGTTTTTAAATTTTTATTTTTGCTTATCTATATTTTCTAACTTTCAGCAATGAGCATGTATTAAAGAAAAAAATAACAAGTTCTTTTTTAAAAAGATTTATTTATTTGAGACAGAGAGAGTGAGAATGCACACGTGGGAGGAGCAGAGGGAGAGGAAGAGAGGATCCTATGCAGACTTCCTGCTGAGCATGGAGCCTGACACGGGGGCTCGGTCCCACAACCCCGAGACCCGTGACTTGACCCAAATCAAGAGTGAGATGCCTGACTGCACCACCCAGGCACCCTACAAGCTGTTTATTTTAAGCTGGTGTGTTCCCAAGGATACAAGAATAATTCTTGAGGTCCCCGGACCAAGAAAGGATTATAAAATACCAACTTCCACATAACATGTATTTTATGTGGATGGCAACTGAACCACCCCACATTTTCTCTCCCTATTGCAGAGAAATGGTTGACGCGAAACCAATTAGCAATCTTTAATTAAACTCTGGGTCTTACCAGCTGCTGACTAAAAGAATGCTTAATCATGAAAGCCAGCATGGTGCTGCTCCAGCACTGGGCTGGGAAGACCCAACAATGAGGTCTCAGCTCTGCACTAACCAGCTGCAACTAGCACTGTGAACTTGGGCGATTCACCTTGCCTCTGTATCCTCTTAAAATAAAAATGTTAGGCAAGAGGGCAGCTAAAGTATTTTCAGTTCTGAAAACGAATGACCGTCCAGGCCCAGATGAAATTCTGGAACGGTAAAGAAAGGAGAAACTAAATCAATAGGCAGCCAAATCAGGGCACCCTGCAGGGCCATGTCAGCAGTGACGTGCCCATCAAACACACACCCTCCACCCCATTTCCTTTATCAGTCTTGCTAGTCAGATGTATCTTGAAGGAATTGTCACCAGCTCCCTCTTTCTGTGTGTCACTCTCCTCCTGGGTGGTCCCAGAGCTCCTCTATAGACAACATCCTTGGCTCCAAGGATGGAGCCAAGCATTTTTGCTTGGCACCAGGATTTTTATGTGTCTGTATTCTCACTGAGGCTGTAAAACCCTTCTTAATGTTAGAACCTTCTAGTTCTTCTAAGGGGGAGCTAAATGGGTTGCCTTTTACTTAAATCCACTAAAGACCAAGGAGGGCAGCAGACTGGGCCCTCTCCTGCCCCTGGGGCACCAAGTCCAAACCACCAGCTGTGGAGGGAAAACCTGTAGCTGTGTGGCCCCCTAATGACAGAGTCAGGTGCAAAACAGCCAGTCAACTGACTGGTAGGGGAGAGGGGGAGACTGTCAGAATATAAGAGCTCGGGCAGCCTGGGGGGCTCAGGGGTGGAGCGTCTGCCTTTGGCTCAGGGCGTGACCCCGGGGTCCTGAGATTGAGTCCCACACTGGGCTCCCTGCACAGAGCCTGCTTCTCCCTCTGCCTGTGTCTCTGCCTCTCTCTGTGTCTCATGATTAAATAAATAAAATCCTTAAAAAAAAAAAAAAAGAATATAATGAGCTCAACAAAGCTGGCTAGACAAATTCCTGTGATACTTTCTTTATGTTCTTAGAGATGGCAAATGTGTAATTTACTGCATGAACCACTGAGAAAATACAATTCACCAGGTTAGAATTGACGGCGCAATGGATTATCAACCAAAGAGAATGGTGGCTTCATCCTGAGCAGTAGTGAACAGAAACAATCATTACTTAGGAATGTTTTTGGCTCCCTTTCCCAATTAAAAGTCTCAATGCCAAGGGAAAGTAAAAAAAAAAAAAAAAAAAAAAAAAAAAAAAAAATCAAACCAATCTGGATATAACTTATAGAAGATTAGAAGAAGCTTATGAAAATAATGTTTTGCCAAGTAACTCTTGCTCTTTGTTCCACTCTTCTTTCTGTATGGTTCACGTTATTGCCAAGGGCCAGGTGATTATTATATTGGAAGCAAGTGAGACTAGATTTCAAAGACTCCTCCTGCCTGGCTCTTTGTGGCTCAAGTCTAAGGCTAGTCAAACAACTAGGACTTACCACTGCTCTTCTGCAGAACGTGGTCTCCCTGGGGGCGCCTGGTAGTGGTTAAGGGGCTGCCTTTGGCTCAGGTCAAGATCTCGGGGTCCTAGGATCGAGCTCCACATCAGGCTCCCTGCTTCTCCATCTCCCTCTGCCCCTCTGCTCTCCCTCCCCACTTGTGTTCTCTGCTCTCTCTTGTACTTTCTCTCCAAAACAAAAAAATCCAATCTTTAAAAGAACACAAGAAAATGGTCTATATGAAGGCACGGATGGTAGATGCTCCCTTTAATTCAATTTACATGCTAAAGATTCGCAATGTGCATGGCTTACAAGCAATGTTTTTGCAATCCTATGGATTCTACAGGGCAGTGAGTTAGACTCACCCAGTTTCCTGCTGAAGCTTCTCTTACAGCAAAGATTTATGAAAGTCAAGCAAATTAAAAAGCTCTTGACGTACTGTCCCACCACATACCAACTTTGTAGTTTACAACAAAACATTAAAATTACAAACTGAAAGGTCAGCAAATCAGAGAAATCTGAAAGCTGGCAGCTTCCGCTCTTAAAATCCTCTCCTGAAAGGGAGCCAGCAATTTGGGTTTTAAATGGAAATCGATAAGGAGGACTAATGGGTGAATGGGACTTCACGGCGGCTGTCGCTTCCGTGGACTCTTCCACAAGGAGATTCTGGAGGTATCTCTATGGGTAATCAATACATACAAAAGCTAAAACTGTTCTGGGTTTATTAAAATGAGATCATGCAGTTGTGACAGGCATTACTTACTGGGAAAATGAAAGTACATCTCTTTGTGGTATAAATTATGCCGTCAGCATTTACTGCCTGGTGCTCCTTAGCCTCGGTCTGGCAAATAATTCAGGAATAACTCAGCTTTGTAACTCTGGGCTCTTTCCTACACGAGCATTCACAGGAGCATCTGCTTCGTAGACTGGCAAAGCCCCAGAAACGAGCTGAGGAGTAGTGATGTCAGTAGCGGGGAAAGAACAAAGGGTTAGGGCTGAGGGGGCAGGAGGAGAGGAGTCACGGAGGCACAAGCCAGCAGCTCCCACCAGTGTAAATGCACGCTGACCCGGGAAGGCCAGGCGCCTGGAGCTGCTGTAAGGAGAGATATGAGGGCTCTAAGGAGCTCCCGGCTCCAAAGGATCTCAAAAGCCTCTGGACACAAGTGGGAGGCAGGCTGGAAGGTGAGAGAGAACGTGTCAGGGTGTCCTTTCCGCATCCTTGTCAAGTGGTTAAGTGGCTCCATCTGATTGCTAATTCCCTTTCTTTTTACTGCTTCACTTGCTGGCTATAGTGTCTATTTTTAGCTCGATTCTAGAATGTTTCTGCCGACTAAATGTGACACTTTCCCCCATCAACCACCCCAGGGCACATCCCCCTCCCCAGTAGCTATCGGGTCCTTCCCCTTTGTATTGAATGAATGGCACAGATGACTGGAGTGCTGGTCTCCATGCCCTGCACCCTGATGCCATCCCTTCATTTGCCGAATGCATAAATGGCTGATATATTCCATCATTTCTCCTGAGGCTGTCTGCATCTTAACCAGAATAACTCAAAAGGGATATAGCACTACAATGTTAGAATTTCATGTGCCATTTAGTCCTTGAGGGAGCATTACTAGGCCGCCAGGGCCTTCCAGCAGCTGGAAATCACACGGAGATAACCTCTCCTGCCTAGGTAAAAGGCCAGCTGAGATTCCTGTATTTAGTTGGGCACCCTGCAATTCACTGGCACTGTGTGGTACTGGTTCACACTGGGCTGTAATTGAATATTTAACTTATGTTCTCAAGAGCAGAGACCGGATCTAATTATCGTTATATCTTTAGATCCTAGCATAGCACTTCCTACTGAGTAGAGATCAATTTAAAGACTGAACAAAGTCAATTGAAAGAGCTCCAAATGGCCAAAGCTAGAATGACTTGAGCAACAAAATAAAGTAGCTCTGGACTCCTCCAAAGTATAAAATCAATGTGCATGATTGCATACTGATAAAAAATAATTGAATAAATTAAAACTCCCCATTCCTTAAGAGTGGGTTGTGCGTAGTGACTTCCAGAGAGTATACAACATGGAGAGGGGAAGAAAATAGTAAGGTAACAGTAGAGAAACCCAAAAAAGCCTGCTTCAGCTGGATGATCAAGGAAAACCTCAGCAGTCGTAAATTAGCAATATGTACCCTTGCTTGACATAATACGATAAAAATAGCACTTTATCTTTGTGATCTTCCTCAGCAAAAATTCATCACCTCAGCCTAATCATAAGAAAAACATCAAATACCAATAGAGGGACATTCTCCAGTATACCTGACTGGTATCCTTCAAAATTGGGAAGTCTGAGGAACTTCCACCGCCAAGAAGAGCCTACAGAGACATGAGAGCTAAATATAATATAGTATCCTGGATAGGATCTTGGAACAGAAAAAAGGACATTAGGTGAAATCTAAATAAACTATGGCTTTTGTTTACTAATAGTATAATCAATACGGGTTCATTAACTAAAACAAACGTACTGTACTAAGCAGGATATTGATAACAAGGGACACTATGTATGTACAGGGCAGATGGGAGCTCTCTGAACTATTACCCAACTTTTCTGTAAATCTAAGACTGTAAAAAATAAAGTCTATGAATACTAATTTTAAAAATCAAGTGAATGTAAAAAAAAAAAAAAAAAAGGAAAGAAAACTAAGTGCTCCATGCTCTTGCTCTTCCTATGGTTATTTGCAAAGCCACATGCAAACGAATAACTGAAAAAATCTTGGCCACTTTGGATTAAAAACCCTTGAGAGAGATCCAATAAAGGCAGGGCTATTGACCACCATTTTAAACACAGGACATTATTATAGATTATGATCAGGAAGGAAAAAAGATCCCTACCCAAGTAGGAAGTACTGTGCTAAGATATAGAAGTATTACTCAGTACACCCAAGTAGTCCACATGTTCCTCTTTCATTTCTTTCATTTCTTTTCATTTCATTTCTTTCATTTCCTAGCTGCCCGTGGAGTTAAGTTGGGGTCATGTGACTGGTTCTAGCCAACAGAGTGTGCGTGAAAGTGGTGTGTGACCCGTCCGGCCCAAGGGAATTAAATGCAATCTTCCACTTTTCCCTTCTCAGTTGTCCTCCCACGGAGGCTCTGTGTCACTACAGATGCAGAAGGCCACAGGATCCCAAGGAGACTTTGCCAGGGTGAGAAAGAAACCCTTACCGTGTTAAGCCATTGAGGATTTGGGGTTCACCTGCTGAAATGGCTCTGGTTAATTACCCTAAATTATCAAGCGATTGTGTTCCCAAATAAAGGTTCCTTTCATTCTGACGGAAAGCTGTTAATCATAATGTTTCTCCATATTTCTGAATATCGCTACTTACCACAGGCGATGGTCCAATAGACCAAAGAGTCTGGAGTCTGGTACAGGATTCGGTAAGGAGCCACCCGGGCACTGGAGTCCAGCACGACATCGAGGGTACCCACGAGAAGGCCTGAGGATAAAGAAGGGGGGAAAACGCTTAAGGGTTTCCCCAGTGCTGCCCCAATTCCCAGAGGCAGCGTCAACACGCCCCTCCTGTTGGACCTCCCAACGGTCCTCCCCTACAACCCTTCTCGACAACCCCTCTCCTGTTGCACCCCACACCTTGACAAAATTTTCATCTTAAACATTCTGATGTTGGCTCTACATTACTTGTTCCAACAACCTCCAAGAGAAATCACATTAAGTTGAAAGGCAGTCTGCTGGCATCAAAACTAATGGGAGGCTAACAAAGCTGGTAGCCCAGTCCCTGGCATATGCTGATATTTATAAATGCCTATAAATAAAAATAAGTAGGGTATTAAGCACTTACATGTTGGAGTCTCGGCTTTCCCTACATTATACCCAATGTGCATTATTTTCTCCCCTTTTCACCTAAGAAACAAATCCTTAATTTGAGTAACTTGCCAAGGCCGGGAACCAGTCATGTCCATCTGAGTCAGTGTGCCAGGCTTGGCCTACATGTTATTTTAACCTGCCCCATTTCTCTTTGTATTAAAAAGGTACAGTTCAGCTTAGAAAACATCAATTAAGTCCCTACTGTGTGCAAGGCAAACCCCGTGGCACAAAACATAGTAAGAAAGAGTCCTTAAGGTATTTATAATCCAGTAGCGAAGGCCAAGCAGTGTCTTAGCACTTGTTTAGGAGGAAACAAGGGCTGTGAAAGGAGCGCTTGCCCATCCCCGGAGCAGAGTCCTTTGCTATTTGTCACATCAATCATTAAAACCAGAGATGGCTGCAGATGACCACCCTCTGCAATGATGCAGTAATGAGGCCGAGGGTCAGGAGAGGCACTGCGGTGGCGGACGGTGGCCTGTGGATCCGTCCACCCTGGGGGAAACTCACCACGTTATCCAAGTCCGGGCAGCCTGAACACTCAACGAATGAATTTATCTATTTATCTGTGAGAGATGCAAACACTCAGGACACCACGCTCACTTAAGAAGAGGCAGTGTCTTCTGCTTCCAGGAGTGCAAATGCATCTCATAACTACCATTCCTGCAACATCGGCCCTCCAGAGATGTGTGCCTCCTTTACCTACCCCAAGCTGGGACTGAGCACCAAACACTTCCTCCCCTGTTCTAAGACAGCACGGGCATGCACACAAATTCCACAAAGTCAAATAAACTAGATCCCTTGCATGGCAGGATGAATCCAAACAATTTCCACAAAGTAAATGCCCATAATTATTCCAAAGTCAGAAGGAAATCAGCACAGAGCAGGATTTGGATGCAGAAGAACCAATTAGGAACTCTGGCTAGTTTTCTTTCTTTCTTTTTTTTTTTTTTTTTAAGATTTTATTTATTCATGAGAGACAGAGAGAGAGAGAGAGAGAGAGGCAGAGACACAGGCAGAGGGAGAAGCAGGCTCCCTCCGGGGAGCCCGACGTGGGACTCGATCCCGGGACCCCACGATCACGCCCTGGGCCGAAGACAGGCACCAAACCACTGAGCCACCTGGGAATTCCCTGGCTAGTTTTCATGTTAGGGCGGGACATTTTATTTTCAATGCCTTGGTTTACTCAATGATAAAATGGAGTCAATATCACAGTTACAGGATTGTTCTTGTAATAACACGGAATATAATAAGATTTAAGGGCAATAGGCTGATTGGAATAAGCAGTTAAACAACCTGCCTAGAACTTGCCACGACTCCTTCATTTAATCTGACTTCTAATTAGATGACATGTTTATGAAAAATGGCTTAGATATGACACCAAAAGCATAAGTAATCAAAGGAAAAAAGTAAATAATTTTTGGCTTCGTCAAAATTAATCATTTTTGTCCTTCAGGGGACACAATCAAAAAAGTGAAAGGGCAACACAGAAAGTGAAAGAAAATATTTGAAAACCATATATCCGATAAGGGACTCGTTTCCAGAATATGTAAAGTACTGTTTACTTCATATGAAAATGCAAATAACCTAATAAGAAATAGGCAAAGGATCTGAAGAGACATTTCTCCAAAGAAGATATACAAACAGCCAACGAGCACATGAAAACAGACTCCGTATCATTAGGCATCAAGGAAATGCAAATCAAAACAACGAGTTAGGCTTCACCCCCACTAGGATGGCTTAACCAAGGAGAGAGAATACCAAGTCTCGCCCAGGATGTGGAGAGCCGGAAACCATCTACTGCTGGTGGGCGTGTGCAATAGTGCAGCCGCTTAGGAAAATCCTTTGGCAGATCCTCCAAAGGTCAAACGTGGAATTTACGTAAGACTCAGCAGTTCCACTCCTGGGCATATACTCAAGAGGACTGTACACGTACGTCCACACAAAAACTTGTACGTGGATGTCTTAATGGCCCTAAGTCGAAACAACCCAAACGTTCGCCAACTGAAGAAGGGATAAATAAAATGCAGGATATTGATACAACAGAATATTCTTCAGCAATAAAAGGAACGAGGTCCTGGTAGAGGCTACCACACGGATGACCTCTAAGAACACTACGCTAAGGCTACGAGGCCAGACGCCAAAGACCGTATCTTGCAGAAGTCTATTTATAGGAAGAGTCTAGAATATGCAAATGTATAGAGACAGAAACAGATTCGTGGGCGCCTCAGGTTGAGGTGGGGAGGGGAGGGAAGGGGAGTCCTGCTAATGGGTATAGGGCTTTTGGGGCGGGACAAAAAATGTCCTAAAGCTGAGTATGGTGATGGTCGTGCATCTGTGAATACACAAAAACCCATTCAATTGTCTACTTTCCACTGATGACGTGTTTGGTATGTGAGTTACATCTCAATTAAGCTATTAATAATTTTTTTTAAATGGTTTTGGGATAATCCTGATAGTGCTTGAGGCTGACGGGGGAGGCTAAGGTCCCCGGGTCCCTTGCTCTGCGACTGTGGAAATGAGTAGCACGCAGGGAAGCAGGAAGCTCAGCGCGTGGCTCGTGGCAGGCTCTTCATGACGTCCTACTGAATCTGAACCGTCAGTTCTCCCAAAACTGTCACCACTAGTATCTCCTGACATGTCATCCTATAACAATGTCCTCATGTTTGGTTCCATCTCACTGTATCTGATACCTTGATGTGCACGATGCCGCTGAAATCCACTTCCTTCTGCTCCGGTGGCCTGGGGTCACGGAAGGAGCTTTTGCAGAGTCACCTAGTGTTCAGGAGCTCAGTTCTGGCTCTGAATCTGTCATGACCAGTTCTGTGGCACAGACATGTCACTTAACTCTTCGATGCTTTGGCTGGCTCGGCTGTATAACGTGATCGTAACGGCACCTGCCTTCCTGAACCAGGTTTTTGAAGCGTACAGGAGGTTAACCATGGGCAAGTCCTACAGTTGTCCTTGGTCTCTGTCCAAGGACAGGAACCCAGTTAGGTTCACTCCAAACCACAGTGACCGTAGTCGACCTGAACATACCAGGAAAAACAAACTTCCACTAAAGTGAAAATTAATTAATTCATTTGTGTAATCTGGCCTGTAAGAAATACATCAAAATCCCTACAGCCTGCACTTTCCCAAGGGCTTTGTGAAGATCCACATAATGCCACACACATATGCATTTTTGTTTTCTCCACCGTGACGTGGATTTACTGCAAAGACCTCTAATTGCTTTTCGGGTATCTGCAGATGGACGCGCATATTAACAGGAAAGGCCGACAGGAGTGCCAGCTAACGTGGCAAACACGGGCACGTCACTCGTAACTGAGGGTTTGTCACACTTCGCTCTTCTCGAATCAAAAGAAGAAATGAAATCCCCAGAATACTGGAAATGTCACATACGTTGGTTCTAAGGAAGGCACACTTCAGGGTGGGCCTAGGAAGTGCAGCCCAGGATTAGCTTACACGGTTTAAGGAGCCTCTCAGAGACTGTCATCGCAGATCAAGGTTCTTCCAAGGGCAGCAAGCACAGCTCACTGGACGGAGCGGCCAGCGGCAGTCCAGCTTCTAGAATTCTTCAGGCCTGGCCCTGCCACCACCCAAGTCTCACAGCCGGCCTCCCTGAGCCTCAGTCTCCCCACCTTTAATGTCTCACTAGACTTCTTTTTTTTTTTTTTTTTTTTTTTTTTTTTTTAATTTTTTATTTATTTATGATAGTCACAGAGAGAGAGAGAGAGGCAGAGACACAGGCGGAGGGAGAAGCAGGCTCCATGCACCGGGAGCCTGATGTGGGATTCGATCCCGGGTCTCCAGGATCGCGCCCTGGGCCAAAGGCAGGCGCCAAACCGCTGCGCCACCCAGGGATCCCTCTCACTAGACTTCTATGCTCTGTAACACGCAGCGGGTGGGGGGGAGGCCTCTGAAAAGGTCCAACCTAATCCAGTCATCTTAACCACCACCAATGTCCCCCGCTAGAAGACCCCCCTCCGAGTGAGGGCTTCTGATTAGACACCAGCTCCTCAACGCTCCGTGTGCATTCATAGCTGGCACCACTAGCTCCCACTAAGGTTTAGATGAAAACAAAGGGGCACATACAAACCTACTGTAGGGGCCATGCTAAAATATTTTATTTTATTTTTTTTAACACACACAGAGAGAGAGAGAGAGGCAGAGACCCAGGCAGAGGAAGAAGCAGGCTCCATGCAAGGAGCCCGACGCGGGACTCGATCCCGGGACTCCAGGATCACGCCCTGGGCCAAAGGCAGGTGCTAAAGCGCTGAGCCACCCGGGGATCCCTGCTAAAATATTTTAAACTACGGACAGTATAGTGCTGTGACCCTCACGTTAGGTGCACGTACAAGTAGAAAATCGTCGTGAAAAATTCTTTTCGACAACTTGAGGTACCGGATATTCAGACAGAAAGTAACACTGAATCGAGGTGCGAGGCACGCAGTTGGCCAACGAGTCAGTAAACACACCCTCCGCGTTAACCCTCGTGTGCCCTCGCCCCGGGTAACACGGACCACAATTCCCCCTCCCTTTGGGCTGTTGCGCTCAGGTGTCAAGGCTCACCCGCCACGGCCCAAACGCCAAGCCCCAAGTGCCCCCCGCGTCTTCCTACCCGCCCCCCCATCCTGCTTCTGCAGGGCCCGTGGGATTCGTCTAGAGTTACTTGCGCGCTTGCCCCATTCCGCTTCCCCTCCTCTTCCCAGAGGGGCTCCTCCCGGTGCCTGGGGTCCGACTCCGACTCCCGGGTCCCCCACTTGGCTTGGGGCACGGTGAGCCCAGAGCAACGCGTCATCACCCGAGGAGGGAGCAGTTTTGTTGTTTTTTGAAAACCGACACGGTAAGTGGTCGCCGTGCTGCCTCGATGCTGTCGGTACAGAGTCAAGACTCGGGGAGAGGGAAACCCGTGCTCCCGGGGCCACCGGCCGTGCAGGGTACGAGAGGGCGGGGTCCGGATCCAGGGCCCACCCCACCCGGAAAACCAACCCAGCAATCGAGACTTTCTCAGAAGGTCTATTACTCACTCACTCCTCTGAAATGGTTGTCAGCCCTCCGGACCTTGGGCCATTTCCCACAGGAGGCTGCTGCAGGCAGTTGGCTGTCGGCTGTCGCTGGCCTTAAACGATCTTTGATGGCCTGAGATAAGGAAGCCAGACTACGGCCCTCGAACTCTCCCCCACACCTACCTACTGTATTAGTTCGAGGGCATCTTGTTACATAAAAATGCTTTTGCAAGGAGGCTCAGAAAACACGACCAAATCCGCACTTTTAGGCTCTCCAGCGCCTGGGGGCACGGGAGGGGGTGACACACGGGGAGCCACGGCTTGCTCAGTGTCAGGAGAGCCACATAGGTGCGTGCCCGTGACCATGATCACCTGCCCGCAATCCTGGAGCACCTTGCGGATAGAGCGGGCAAGGCCCTGAGGCCTACGAGGCCACAGCAGGCAGCACAAAGGTCAGAGGGACGGCCACTACCTGTACCTACTCAGAGAGTGCCCTGCGGGCTCTACGCACTACTGTTAAATAAAGAATTTCGAAACCACAGAAGACTATAGGAAATTGCAAATGCACACAATACAACTCTGACCTTTGACATTTAGCCTTATCTGCTTTGTTTTCCTTTTCAACCAAGAAAATGTAACACTCCTAGCAAAGGTCCCTTCGATGCCTCCTGCATCCCACCTCCCTCTCTCCATCCACCACTGTCAAGCTGCTTTGTATTCTTCTCATCCGGGTCCTTACACTTTAATGGCCCCATGGGTATGTACACGAATGCACATTTAACACTGATGCGCACTTTAAATTTTACATTAACGATAAAGAGTTCATATGGTTTGGCAACCTTTTTCACCCAATAAAACGGTTATAAGATCTACTCAGGTTATCCTTGTAAATCTGATTCACTCATTTTAAAGGCTGTATGATATCCACTAGATAATACCAGTTACTTTTTCCTAATAAAGGACATTTGAATTTAACTGTAACTTTTACCCCCTATAACAGGCACTGCAATCATTTTCATTGTTTGTGATGTTTTAAGCATATGAAAACATTTTAGAATGGAATTCTTGGGTCATAGGGGAAGTGCATCTTCAAACCTTATCAGACTTTACATAATTGCTTTCCAAAGTGATTGTGCCAACTTACTCTCACCAGGAAAGCGAAAGAATACATTTCTCCATAATGGTCCCAACATTATCCGTGGTTTGGTTTTGTTTTTCTAATTTTCACCAGTCTCAAGGGTGAGAAATAGTAGCCATTTGTTGTTTTTAAGTAAGCTCGACAACACTGGAGCTTGAACTCACAACTCTGAGATCAAGAATTGCACGCTCTTCCAACTGACCAGCCAGGTGCCCCTCCATTTGTTGTTTAAATGTTGCATTTTTCCAATTATCAGTGATCTTGAGTAGCTTTTCCTGTTTATTGGCCATCCTGGTTTCCTATTCTGTGAGCTAAGTGCCTTTCCTACTGAAATGACTTTTGCTGGAGATCTAGTTCAGAGATTTAGAATTTACCATTTAGAGGCTTCCACGAATATACAGCCTGATCAATTCATTTCACCAAATATATATGGATCTCCCTAAAGCCAAAGGAGCAGTACACTGGGCTTACTTCTTTATATATATACTATATAAGTGGAGGAATCTGGGATCAGTATTTGCAAACTCCACTTCCATGGAAAGTTCCTGTAGGTCACAGGCTCCCACCTTCTCCTACCTGCTGATCCTAAGGTGCTACTGGTGTGTCCCCCTGTAAGTCTTGTGTGGACGTTGGATTACGTGCTCTTTGGCAGAAAGTAATGAAACAGTAATGCCCAGAAGCAGCTGCTGACAGTTATCAACTCCAGCCACACCAGTTTTTATACTCCTCTCTTTTTTATTGGAATTCAATTTGTCAACATATAGCATAACACCCAGTGCTCTCCTGCCAAGTGAGGAAAGACAGATTAAGGAGCCAATCCCATTTATAATTGCACCCAAAAGCCTAAGATACCTAGGAATAAACCTAACCAAAGAGGTAAAGGATCTATACCCTAAAAACTACAGAACACTTCTGAAAGAAATGGAGGAAGACACAAAGAGATGGAAAAATATTCCATGCTCATGCATTGGAAGAATTAATATTGTGAAAATGTCCATGATACCCAGGGCAATGTGCACATTTAATGCAATCCCTATCAAATACCATGGACTTTCTTCAGAGAGTTGGAACAAATCATCTTAAGATTTCTGTGGAATCAGAAAAGAAATAGCCAGGGGAATTTTAAAAAAGAAAACCATAGCTGGGGGCATCACAATGCCAGATTTCAGGTTGTACTACAAAGCTGTGGTCATCAAGACAGTGTGGTCCTGGCACAAAAACAGACACATAGATCAATGGAACAGAATAGAGAACCCAGAAGTGGACCCTCAACTCTACGGTCAACTAATATTCGATAGAGCAGGAAAGACTATCCACTGGAAAAAGGACAGTCTCTTTAATAAATGGTGCTGGGAAAATTGGACATCCACATGCAGAAGAATGAAACTAGACCATTCTCTTGCACCAGACACAAAGATAAACTCAAAATGGATGAAAGATCTAAATGTGAGACAAGATTCCCTCAAAATCCTAGAGGTGAACCCAGGCAACACCCTTTTTCAACTTGGCCACAGCAACTTCTTGCAAGATACATCCATGAAGTCAAGGGAAACAAAAGCAAAAATGAACTATTGGGACTTCATCAAGATAAAAAGCTCCTGCACAGCAAAAGAAACAGTCAACAAAACTACAAGACAACCTACAGAATGGGGGAAGATATTTGCAAATGACACATCAGATAAAGGGCTAGTTTCCAAGATCTATAAAGAACTTATTAAACTCAACAGCAAAGAAACAGACAATCCAATCATGAAATGGGCAAAAGACATGAACAGTTTTTATACTTCTCTTACTGAATCTTGTTTGTAGTTTCCCCCTAGCAGTCTGCGAGCTCCTGGAGGGCAGGCACGGCCTTGTTTATCCTGGGATTTCCAAAGCCTACAGTAAGTCCCGTAAGTTATGCTGAATATTTTATAAATTGGATCACAAAGTTTTCATCCTGATGGACATTGGGAGAAACCAAGAAATATTTTTAAACCTTATTCTGCTACCATAGTACCTAATAGGTTCTAGCAAATTGGCCTTAAATAATTAAAATTGTCCAAGAATCATTAATTGAAAGGAGACCAACACTTGAGAAAAGGTTGGAAAATCCCACCTTGATGCAGATCACACTCACATCTAAACTTTGTACCATGGGAGACCAACTTCTCTAATTTTGAAGTCATCTGTCACTTTTCAATGAATACTGAGATTTATCTAGAATTAAGATGGATCAAAAGCAGAGATACTTAGGGAAAGCACAGGTCTTTCTATTCTCCTACTTTTGGAAACCAGTCCAGAGATTGGCAGCTGTAGCCACCCCCCCCCTAAAAAAAACCCCACAGAATTACCCCAAAGTTTAACTAAAGTCTTGCGCCCACACACAGACTGGCAACCAATCTGCCCATCCTACCGGCCAGAGGACCCGGCGACAGATCAGGAAAACCATCGTGGGCACACAGCAGCGCAGGGGGAGGCTGGAATTGCTGGGCGCGGGGTCAGCTCCAAGCTCTCAGTGCCCCGAGTTCGTACAGTCACCAGGAACAGTGCACAGGTACACATGGGGGGACGCGACGCACTCCTGTCCTCTGTGCGAGACGCTGGGGACACAGGCTTGTCGGGAGGGATGGCTGGGGCAGGAGAGGGGGGCAATCAGTGGGGTTTCTCAGGTTCACAGTGTGAGAACAGGCTTTCCCGGGCTGCTGTCTTGCTCGCTATGGGACAGACAGTCGGGGCATGTTTTTAAGTGTTGCACTTTCCAGCCCCTCTGGCATGTCTAGGTAAAGCAGGCACAGTTCAAACCACTGTTGGTGGTTTAAGAGACCATCCACAACTCTCTCAACCTCAACAGCTGTGTCCCAGGACACGGCCCGAGAAGCACGGCCGCCTTACAATACGACCTGGCCTCTGTCTTGGGGGAGAGAGGAGAGCGCCCGTCTTACGCGTGTGCACACACACACATGCACACACACGGGGATTTGTCACCATTTGTGGGAAGATGAACTAATGAGAAGTTTGGTAACATAGGAAATACCCTGCCAACTCGGTCAATGAGGAGAGTACTTCCCAAACTATTGGTGACCAAGAATCCGTTTGGTTTTAGTTTCCAACCTGATAGAGACTGATACTTTTGTAAAACACGATATATGTGAAATGCAGGATCTATAGAATATGAAAAGAGACACAAACAACCCTCCAATTTTTTATTACTTAATCCAAGAAATTGCTCTAGGTTTCTAAATGTTTAATCTCAATTTCTGTTCCTTAGCTCAAGGCGGTGGCAAACACACAGGTTGCAGACCAGGACTTTAACTAGCACTGAATCAGGGAAGGCAACACTGGAGGGCAGTAATTTTCTCAGGGCTGTGTTTATTAGGATCATACACATAGTTTTAAAGAGCACATTCAATTCTATAATAACACTTTTTTAAAAAGATTGATTGATTTATGAATGATAGACATAGAGGGAGAGAGAGAGAGAGAGAGAGGCACAGACACAGGAGGAGGGAGAAGCCGGCCCCACGCAGGGAGCCTGACGTGGGACTCGATCCCGGGACTCCAGGATTGCGCCCTGGGCCGAAGGCAGATGCTCCACCACTGAGCCACCCAGGGGTCCCCAACACATTTTTGTTTGGGAAATTAAAACAACTGTCTACCCACTGCAAAGTAAAACAAAACTCAACAAAATCATTTCTCAGTTGAAGGCAAGACTACACCAACAGGGGAGGCAGGAACACAATATACACTGTGCTGTATATTTATCCCATGGGCACTGGTTTAGGAGTACAGAGAATCCACAGTCCTGCACTGGACAAGCCCTGGGAGACCCTTGACGCATTTCTTAACACAAGGGGGGCAGGCTCAGAGGCAGAAAGACAATGCTTAAGGGGCAGAGCATTCCCTCTGTAGTATTCCAAACTACTTCTGGGTTGTAGGGTCTTTGAAATTCACGCTTGCTTCTATAAGTACATTAGTTCCTCTTACTCGCGGCTTCACGTTCCTGGGTTTCACATACGCCCAGTCAAGTGCCATCAGAAGGAGATGATCCTCCTTCTGAGTTGTGGTTTGGAGTTCGACAGCAGCCTCACCCTATGGCCCCATGCCTGCCTCATCCACCTCACTTCATCCCACCGCGCAGGCATTTTATCATCTCACGCTAGCAGAGGGAGAGTGTACAGTACAAGAAGACATGCTAAGTGAGAGAGACCACACTCACATAGCTCTATTACAGTCTATTATCATAATTGTTCCATTTTCTTGGTGGTATGTCTGTAGAGGGAGAACACAGTATACGTAGGGTTCAGCGCGATCCCCAGGACCAGGCATCCACGAGGGGGTCTTAGAACTTACCCCCCACCCCCCTGCCGGCAGACAAGGGAAAACTGCACACAGAAAGTTAGAGCTCCAAAGGAGAGAAAGAAACCAGGACGTTCATATTTTCCACCACAGAAGATAAAGCACAGGTGGGCTATACCTACGTAACTGCAGAAAATTGAAATCTGAAGACTGTTTCCTCAGCAGAGCCTTTGTCGTATTAGCCAATTATTAGCCAATTAGCCAATTATTAGCCAATCAGTGCTGTTCACACCCGCCATGCACCCTTTGAAGGCCACGTCTTCCAGGAGCTGCTCCATTTCACCCTATAGGCCAGTCTCTTAAAGTCCAAAGCACCAACTCCTACAAAAAGGGAGGGTACTTGGAATTGGTTTTTCCTTCTCTTTGGGGCCGTGTCTGAGAAGGAATCATGATCATATTTTAATACCTAACACCCCAGTTATGATGAGCTACATAATTTGCAGAGCCCCGTGCAAAAAGAAAATGCAAGCCCCTTGCTCAGAAATTCTTGAAAATTTCCACACAACTAGTAGAACATTCAACCAAGCCTGGAGTCCCTTGAAACGCAAGTTCCTGAGCTACGGCACAGGCCACAAACCCAGCAGGCTGGCTCCGACCCCAGCAGTGCGCTGGCGATTTCATCCCCACAGACAAGCTTGTTGTTCTCAGACTTTGATCGCAGACTCAAGTTAGCTCTGATATGGACCCATGGGGACAATGAACTGAATTTATTAAAAAAACACTCTAGACACCTGGGTGTCCTGGTTCTGCAAACAAGTCCTCAACCCAGAAAGAGGAAGGTAGATGCACTTTCCTTACCTTTACGGCTGCTCCCATATACGCAACAGGACGGCGAACTGCTTCTAACCTTGACTAGAGGCATGAAAACCTGAGACTGAGGGCTCAGGGCTGGCCAAGGTCCTCCTGGAGAGTGAAGGCGGAGGGGCCCTTTCGGTGCTGGCGGGACTACTTCATCACTGTGAAGCCCACCGTTTGTTTTTAATTTTTTTAATTTTTTTAAAGATTAATATTATTATTTTTATTTATTCATGAGAGTCAGAGAGAGAGAGAGAGAGAGAGAGAGAGAGAGAGAGAGAAGGGCAAAGACACAGGCAGAGGGAGAAGCAGGCTCCATGCAGGGAGCCCGACGTGGGACTCGATCCCGGGTCTCCAGGATCAGGCCCTGGGCTGCAGGCGGCGCTAACCCGCTGAGCCACCCCGGCTGCCCAAGCCCACCGTTTCTAAGAGACAAGCCACATCCACCACCTTGGGGAAACCTGGGCGTGATGCCCGTCATACACCTACTGCCCGATGGACCACATTTGTAGGAGCCACTCACTGTCCCAAGATCACTGCCCACCCTCCTAATTCATGTGGCCCCTTGTCTATAATGAATTAATATCATGAAATACAAGTAATTAGGAATTTTAAATTACATTTAGGTAATGACCTAATAGGTCTCAATAAGTTATACTACATTTATGCAAAGACAGACACTTAAAATCATGCCCTTGGGGCACCTGGGTGGCTCGGTTGGTTAAGTACCTGCCTTCAGCTCAGGTCAGGATCTCGGGGTCCTGGGATCCAGGCCTGCATCAAGGCTCCCTGCTCAGTGGGGAGCCTACTTCTCCCTCCCTCTCTGCCCCTCCCTCTACCCCCCTCATGCTCTTTCTCTCTCTCAAATAAATTAAATCTTTAAAAAAATCATGTGCTCAAGTATTATTGAATGATATATCTATGATAGCCAGTATGTTACATGAAGAGCACAAAACTATAATTTTTGTTCATGATTCCAATCAAAATATATTACTACATTATAAACTATAATAGATGTGTCATTTTTAAAGACTACAAAATTAACATACTGGTGGGTAAAATATTTTCAATTTTTTCTGTATTGTTCTGAGTTTCCAAAAGTTTTTCAAATGTACATGCAATACTTTTATGATGCAAAAGAGGTTTTTTTTTTTTTTTTTTTTTTTTTTTTTTTGGTTATCTCAATTTCCTACAACCTCCTACTTTGGGCTTTCTTTTACTCAAAGAGAGGTAAAAGCATTAAGCAAATAAATGGTTACTGTGTTTACAACAAAGCTGCTACTTACTTCATTCAAGATCGTCACAGGTTAGTCATCTTGTTGCTAGCATGCAACCCCACAGGGAGGGGGTCAATATCTAAGAGCGGCATCCTCAAAAACACTCTGATGGAGAGGGTGCCTGGCCTTTACCTTTTAGAAATTTGTTTAAAGTTCATTTTTTCCCTCTAGTATATGAAGCACATCCATACCATAAACACACACACATTCAATCACACAGCACCAACTTCCTTAACTCACTTGTAGGGACTACACACCTAAACAACTAGCTTAAGTCAGGAAGTTGATATCCCCCCCCCCACCAAAAAAACCCTGCAAACATTAGATGGGTGAAATTAGTTTTGCACTTTCATCACTGAGTCTTCATTATAACTGTAAATACCCCCGGCGCTGCCTTTGGCTATGCAGATGTGCGGCAAACAAAGAGGTTATGTGGGGACGTCTGGGTGGCTCAGCGGTTTAGCACCTGCCTTCGGCCCAGGCCGTGACCCTGGAGACCCTGGATCAAGTCCCACGTCGGGCTCCCTGCATGGAGCCTGCTTCTCCCTCTGCCTGCGTCTCTCATGAATAAATAATAAAATTAAAAAAAAAAAAAAAGAGGCTACGTGTGCCTGTAACTACATAGGAAATGTCTGGGAAGTTGTACATTAAACCGTTAACAATGGTTACTTCTGGGAAACGACATCAATGTAGGGAGACACCCCACAGGGAAGAAATCAGACTCTTTTAACTAGCAGAGCCCATTTGTAAAGCAGTCTTCGCGGGACTCTGTACAACCACACTCTTGTCGTGTCCGACACCAAGTAATAATACAAGAACTAATCAAGGAGTAACAGAAATGGCAGCGAACGTCCTGCTCTAAGGCTTCAGGAAAGATGAGACTATGTAGCCAAGGTGCTCTTGGCGACCGTAGGCACCTCTGCCTCGGGGTGCGGAGCGGTGGGGAGCCTGTCAGCAGGACCGTGGCGGGGCGACGCAGGGCTCGGGGTGGGCCCAGGTGAAGGACGCGCAGGCCAATCACAGCCTCTTCCGGGGAACGTGAGCTCAGAAATGCTAAGAGGAAAATCGAAGGGCTACAGAAGCAGAGGGTCAAAGGGTGTCACGAGAAGGGCATGGACCACGGCAAGCCGGATGACAGGGAAGCAGCAACCCTGACTATAGAATAGGCGGGAAGCAGAGGAGGAGGGAGCGCCATGGGGCCAGGAGAGGGCGGAGGGCGGTGGCTGGGTGGTGGGTGGCCCGGGGCTGGGGGGGGGGGGGAACGAGAGGGGCCGTCTCCCGCCGCCTGGCTGCCCTAGAGCGCCCCAGCCCGGCCCCAGCGTCCTGGCAGCTACTGCCACCAGGGCTGCCAGGCCTCAGCTCCTTGCACCCCCGAGCGCCACCCAAACCCTAGCCACCCCTTGGGCCTCGAAGGTGAACCGAGGAAACGTTCCCTCTGTACCGCGGGAAGACGGGTGTTACACAACACGAGTGGAGGCATTCAACAACCACTTAATAACACGCTTTCCAGCCTGGCATCCCGATATCCTAGAACAGACAAAAATAGCGGCCGCAGAACTGCAATTAAAACCACCATGCTGTTGGCAGCGGAGAGATACGGGAGCAGCCCGGCCTGACTACTGGGAACTCGGTCTGACGCCGTCCCCTTGAAGGCCTGCACCCCCACTCGCATTCCCTCTTCAGAAGAATTCTAGTTCGGGGTGCCTGGGTGGCTCGGCTGGGTGGCCAACTCTTGGTTGCAGCTCCGGTCATGGGGCAGGATCTCAGGGTCCTGGGATGGAGCCCCCCGTCTTTGGGTTCTCCACTCAGTGGGGAGTCGCCTTGAGGACTCTCTCTGCCCCTCACCCCTGCTAGCACACACATGCACCCTCTCTCTCTCTCATCTAATAGACTGATTGATATCTAGATAAATAGAAGAATTCCCAGTTCTAGCTCAGCCTTAATGCACCTGGACAGGGCTAAAGGGATATTTCACAGAACACACTCGGTTTGGGATTCATCAAGTGAAAGCAGCCTCACCTAAGGTCCAGGAAAGCTTTGAAGAGGAAAGTGAGCTGGGAGGACCTGAAAATAAAGAGGCCAAACAAGGAAGCTTACCAAATATGGTTTCCCTTGACAAAGCCAGGGCTATGATAGCAGCAAGGAACGCCCTATTTTGTCAAGTTGTCCATTATAATATTCTGTGTTTTCCAATATACGTAAACGACTTGCATATGCAGATGAGTCCCTTATGGAATACATGAGATCCAAATGAGATTTCTGAAGAAATAGTTCAGGGGATCTCCAGGTGGCTCAGCAGTTTAGCGCCTGCCTTTGGCCCAGGGCGCGATCCTGGAGTCCTGGGATGGAGTCCCATGTCGGGCTCCCGGCATGGAGCCTGCTTCTCCCTCCTCCTGTGTCTGCCCCCCCCCATGTCTATCATGAATAAATAAATAAATAAATCTTAAAAAAAAAAAAAAAAAGAAATAGTTCAGGTATGGCCTAGAAATAGCCTATAAACTATTTGGAAAAATACTGATAGGGGATGGACAAAGGGATCACTGGCAATAAAAAAAAAAGCAGTATCCCGAGGTGGGGCAGCGTTCCACTGCAAAATGACTTCAAAGTTGTTTCCAAGAAATTGTTCTTTTTTCACATTATGAACAATGTCATGACACAAGAGCCAGCAGTTACGACTACCAACCGTATGACGTCAGCAACGTCACTGCCTCATATACCCTCAGAGGTTGAAGAACAAAGATGAAAAGTGAGGGAAGCTATTGTTCATATTATTGCTTTACTAATGAATGGGGCAATTAAAGTAATAAAGGCCTTATTATGTTTCTTTCGCCTTGAATTATATCTGACCCCTAGCTCCTTAATCTGTAAGGGACACACATGTACACGCACACACCCACAGCATACGCACATGTGCACGCACACGCCATAGCACCTTATGCGCGTTGAAAGCGCGACCACTTAAACTGACTTTAGAGCAGTGTGGGCTCTGAAAGGCCCCTGAAAGTTTGGTTTTGATCTCTGGACTTGATGAAACACAATCAAAGAATAAGATCACATCAAAATAAATATTTTTATCTTTTTAAAAAGATAAGCACATGCAAGAATTCCTTTTGTGCCAATGTTTCTCAACCAATATACTCTTTGAATAAACATGGATATTTTACTCTCTATCAGCTTGTTATGCCACCG
This sequence comes from Vulpes lagopus, assembly GCF_018345385.1. Classification (NCBI taxonomy): domain Eukaryota; kingdom Metazoa; phylum Chordata; class Mammalia; order Carnivora; family Canidae; genus Vulpes; species Vulpes lagopus. Next base: position 132,154,839 of record NC_054829.1, read on the forward strand.
TGAACAGGATTCTGAATAGAATCACCTTATGTTCCCTGAATCAAGATGATACAGACAGAAAATTTTTGTCCCAACTGTCCTGTCATTTGTTTGAGAGAGAGATGAATAGAAGTAGAGAAAAAAAAAACTGTTTAAAAAAATTATCAGTTTCTCTCTCTCAAAAATAAGTTGAATTTTAAAAGAAGGGGGCACCTGGGTGGCTCAACTGGCTAGGTGCCTGCCTTCAGCTCAGGCAGTGATCCCAGGGCCCTGAGATCGAGCCCCTAAGTGGGCTCCTTGCTCAGCAGGGAGCCTGCTTCTCCCTCTCCTTCTGCTCTCCCCCACTTGTGCACTGTCTCTCTCTCAAATAAATAAAATTCTTAAAAGATTATCAGTTATAAAATAACAATATTTTTTAGAATTTTATTTTTTTTTTTAGAGAAAGAGCACCAGGGGAGGTGTGGGGGTAGAGGGCGAGGCAGAGAATCCCAAGCCGACTCGGGGCTCCATCTCACCACCCTGAGATCATGACCCGAGCTGAAATCAAGAGTCAGACACTTAACCAACCGGGCCACACAGGCGCCCCTAATATAATAACATTTAAGATGCTTCTTCAAACTGCACCCGCCTTCCTGTTCATAGCTACTGCATAAATGATTCCAGAATGCCAGTGATTGTTTCCTTAATGGCTATCACGTTCACTTCCCGACAGCGCGTCAGCGGTACCCACTGATGGCAGGGGTAGGAACGATCCTGGGCACAAAAAGCTGAGGCAGTGCTCTGCCGAGAAGGCTCAGGCGCAGTGGGGCAGCGCATCCCAGCACTCCCTGGCTTTAAAATTTGTCCTTCACTGGCTGAGGGCCAGGGCCTCTGAAATCTAGAACACTGATTAGAAACCAGATTCCTTCCCCAGCTCAGTGACATCGTGAAGACCATGCACTTGGGAGAGGCGAGTGTTTCACACACTCAGTTTCCACCGGGTGCACCACAGTGCAATCAGTGAGCGACAGGAAAGCAGGGTCTGGGTTCCCAGGTGCCCACCCCTTGACCTGTCTGCTAGGCCACGAGATGGTGACAAGTGTTTGTGGTTGCTGTTGGGTTTTGTTTTGTTTTTGCATTTTCACAGTTGTACTGAATATACTGGAAAGCCGTTCTCAAGGGTTCTTGTGGCAGACACACCATGCCCCTAAAGTTGGGTTTTGAAATATACTTTCTGGGACACCCAGGTGGCTCAGCGGTTGAGCATCTGCCTTCAGCCCAGGGTGTGACCCCAGGGTCCCGGGATCGAGTCCCACATCGGGCTCCCTGCATGGAGCCTGCTTCTCCCTCTGCCTGTGTCTCTGCCTCTCTCTCTGTATCTCTCATGGATAAATAAATAAAATCTTAAAAAAAAAAAAAAAAAGGAAAGAAAGAAATATACTTTCAGCATTGGAGAGGCACATGGATTCTTCAGCCCTTGGTGGAGCTGAGTAGGGTCTACCTGTGTGTGTCCTGCTAATATTACCATTTTCAAAGTGTGCTGTGATGTGAAAATAGGTGGAAAGCTCTGTATTACACAAAACAAAGCACGATAACCCTTCAGGTTGCAGCACATTACACTACAAAATTTCTATACATTTAATCCCAGTGCACAATGGCATTATTCAATTGAGTTAACAGTATTTAGTTTTTCCCAGAGTTTGCCTATAAATTTGTACTAAACATACTTTAGTTTACTTAAATGTATTTTTTTTTCTTTTTCTATAGGAAAAAAAAATAGGGGCACGTGGATGGATCAGTCAGTTAAGCGTCCAACTCTTGATTTCGGCTCAGATCATGATCTCATGGGCTCAGGTCATGATCTCAGGGTCGTTGAGATCTAGCCCCACCTTGGGCTCCTGTGCTCCGTGGAGGGTCTGCTTGAGATTCTGTCTCCCCATACCCCTCCCGGTGGCTCATGCATGCTCACATGCACACTCTCTCCCTAATAAATTTTTTTTAAAGCAGAAAAAGGAAAAAATACACCTAAATTTGTACCTGGGGAGGTGACTCATGTGACAATTGCCTGATATTTGCTTCTTGTTATACTAGTTCTTGGGAAATTTTTATTAGGACCAAAAATATCCTCCTAAAAGTGTGGGGATCTCTGATCCTTTTCTTCACTCGTCTGAAGGGCCCCTGAGGAAGTGATCCAGGGCCCCCGCAGGTAACTGGTGCCCAGGTCTCAGGTCTCCTGTCCCCCAGCCAGGGTCCAGGGAACAGATAACCACTGCGACAGAACACTTTTACACCGAGCCAGCCAAATGATTAGGAAATTACGAACATGCCTATTTCAAATTATTTTCAAAAAGATCATCAGGAAAACCCCTTAGAACAACTCAGCTTGCTTAACTTCATTCTGGGAGAGTACCCAGGAGTCAGAGGGGCTCGTGGAGATGTTTGTACTGGTCAACCTCCTCGACCGGAATAGGAATGTTTCTCACCCAGCCGGGCCCATGCTGTGCTGTACAGAGTCATCCCATACAGTGGACTTAGGTCCCCACTACCCACCCCCACCCCAGGAGCTGTGTGGCTTCAGGCAAGTCACCTAGCCTCTCCGAGCCATAGTTTCCTGCCACTAAGTCAGAGATAACTTATCTTCTCTGCCTATCTCCCAGGGCTGTTGGGAAAACCAGATGACATGCAGAGGATCTTGCCTGTAATAATGTATCTAGAAGGTTTTGGGAAATAATGTCTTTTGATGCAAAATGTATTTTAATCTTGATGTACTTCTGTTTATCTTTTTCTTTTGATTCTGGGTTCTTGGTATTGTATCTATAAAACTATTGTCTAACCTAACATCGTGAAGATTTCCCTCCATTTTTTCTCCTAGGAATTTTGCAGTTTTAGGACTTACATTTAAGCCTATGATCCACTTTAATTTCTGTGTATGGTATAAGGAAGAGTCTAAATCCATTATTTTGCATGTAGATGTCTAGTTTCATAGCACTATTTGTTGAAAAGAGCCATACTGCTTTGTAATATCACTTTGTAATTCCTCTCATCAACTATAGAGTATTTATCCACTCCTTAAATCTTAGAGCAAGAGAGAAGCTTTCGGGGATACATTTCTATCTTGTATTGAGAAGGAGACTGAACGTTAGGTGAAAAAGTGCTTGCCAAGATTATGTTTTTGAATCTTACTAAGTAGTCACCGTGGTTATTACCGTCCAGAAGACGTGAAGGAATAAATATGGTCTCAGTCCTGGGGATGTGTGTTTTCATCCTTATCCTCGTGAAAGAGAAACCGAGTACCTGCGGAGAGGACGGTTTGTTTTGGGCACTGGAGATGAAATCTATCTCTGGGGTTTTAGAGAAAAATAGGATCTGGCAGGAAGACAGAAGTAACCCGGCGAACAAGAACTATTAACAAAAACAATTTGCTCAGTTAGTTCAAGGACGCCTATAACAGATGCCATAGGGGCACCTGCCCAGGACTGGGGTGCTCGTGCAAGAGGCAGCTTTGAATAGTATCCTGGAGCTGGGCTTGGGTAGAAGGGGACACTTAAAAGCACTGAGACCAAAAAGAAAAAAGCCAAAAAAAAAAAAAAAAAAAAAAAAGGCACTGAGACAACACTTGCTAAGAAAATAGATCTTAAAAGTTCACATCACGAGAAAAAAAAAGTCTTGTAACTATGTATGGTCAAGAAACAACTTATCGTGGTGACCACTTTGCAATATACACAAATATTGAATCACGATGTCGTACACCTGAAACTCACTTAGGTTGTATGTCAGTTATTCCTCAAACACATGAACACACACATTAATACACAAATACTCATTTGTGTAATTCTCAGCAAAGCCAGCAGGGTGGGGCGCCTGGGAGGCTAGTGGTTGAGCGCCTGCCTCTGGCCCAGGGCGTGACCCCGAGGTCCCGGGATCGAGTCCTGCGTGGGGCTCCCTGCATGGAGCCTGCTTCTCCCTCTGCCTGTGTCTCTGCCTCTCTCTCTCTCTCTCTGAATAAATGAATGAATGAATAAATAAAATCTTTAAAAAAACCCAAAAACCCTAGCGTGGAGAACCTGAGTGGAATCTCAGTTTGACTCCATCCTAAGGTCTGGATGGAGCAAAGCATATAATTCAGAGAAGCCACAGTTTCTGCGCCAGACAGGGCTGGAGAGGGGTTAAGGGATGTAGCGGGGGCTATACCCAGGCAGGCTCCAGGCCGCAGCTCCCACGTCGTTCAGGAGCCCCCCGGTGGCCCCCCGGTGTCGTGGCTGGGAAGGCGCAACAGAGGCTGGGGCCAAGGCAGCCACCTTTAGATGAGGAGGAGCTTTAGGGGCTTGCTCTCTTACACCAAGGGCTTTCCTCACGCAGGATCCCCCCTCCGCTCCTCGTGAACCCCGCAAGTTCTCATCCCCCCTCTCAGATGAGGTAACGGAGGCGCAGGGCATTAAGAGCTGAAGCCCGGAGCTGCCCACCGCGGCGCTCCCCTGGGCAGGCGGACGAGGGCCACCTGGACGGCCAGGTGCAGCGGGGGGACCGGACACCCCGTTACCTGGACGGCGGTGGCGGCCGCCCAGCGAAGGTGCCCCACTCTCAGCTGTTTGCATTCCCATCAGGGGCAGGGCTGCTCCGTCCACTGTCTCCCAGGGCCGAGCCTTTGCGGAGCTGGTTTCCAAGGTGATCCATAAGCTTCCACCCGCAGTGGGAAGTTAGGCCCTCACGAGTTTAGCATTTTCTATTGATTCTCCAGAAGGGAGGATGGACCATTGCAGCTGGACTCAGACCAGCTCCCCGTGTGCGTCCCCAGAGGGCAGCCACTGTGGCACCAGCAGCAAACACGGCTCCTTTCCCAGCTCCTAAAAGGTGCTTTTTGTTTGGGATAAATGTCCTCATTATGGCTCAACCGGCCTTCAAAAGAAGCTTCCAGAATTACCCTGGCACCTAACTAGCAACAGATAACTAGACCCAAATGGTGGAGAAGACCCTAGAGATCCTTAGGGTCTGAGGAACAGAATCCACATCTCCACTAGAAGCCTATTTGTTCTCTGGCTGGAGAAATGATATGAAAATTGCTTGATATGCCAAGCAGACGTATATTATTCCAACCGACCTGTGAAAACGCTACCAAATGTCACCAATAATCGCTAACAGCGGCGACCATATGCCAGCTGCTGTCCTTATCACTTAAATGCATCTTCTCATTTAATCTTCACAACATCCTACACCATATATATGTATATATATGCCAGACACGTGTAAACATCTGTATATCTGTGGTGTGTGCGCGCGCGCACACACACACACACACACACACACATAGAGAATCCCTATTTGATGGATGAGAACACCGGGGCTCAGAGAAGTGGAGCATCGGCCCAGTGGACATGCAGCGTAGGTGCCCCTCCAGTCACTGGGCCCAGGGTGGAGCTCCAGAGCCTGTGACCGTTGCACTGCATCAGCTTATAGAATAATTTCTTCAAGGGAGTGAGGCAGCACAAATAAAACGAGTAATAATAAGAACTTTCTCTAGTTTCCAGAAAATTCAACCTTCTTTCCATCCTTATGTACTTCAGACCCTATAGCATCCTTACCAACTCTATTTTTTTTTTTTTTTTTTTTTTTTTTTTTTTGCTGGCAATCTGTAAAACCCTGGTATTCTCCTCAACCCCCACTGTGTGACTGTCAGAAATCCTCCTATATAAAGATGATTCACAGTCAAGATGCAATACTCACAATAGGCATTGTCTTGGAAACTGTGAGTCAGCTTAGAGTCCCGGTTAGCCTGTTACCGACCCTGACTTAGCATCCCGGCCTGTGAGCCTGCACCGTCTCTCATCATCTCTCTCTACGTCTTCCTGACTCCCAGAGTGGGGGAGCGTGGAACACTGGTGCTTGGCGATCCGCAGTGTTCTGTGACACAGGGTCCTTGAGGAGCCCCCCTCTCCCTGCTGGTCCTGTTAATAACATCATCCGGACCCGAGGTCTAGGATTATTCTCCAGCGGCTGAATGGCTGTTTTGGTGTCCTGCCCGGCATCCCCATTCTCTTGGCACACAGTCTCCCTACGTGATAACCCCGGCTCATCTCTGCCCATGGTTTAACCACCTGCCTCTTGCTGAGACTCTCAGAAACACGCCTAGCCTCAGTGGGTCTAAGTGTTTAGCTCCGTTCTCTCAGGGCCAGCCGGTCCCATCACCCACCCAGGATTTAAGCCTCCTCTGCCTAGATTCCCACAAGGCCTGGAGCCTGTTTTTCAAACAATGGACGTAATAACGGACACTGAATCCACAGGAGCAGGGGGCCTTGGGGGAAAGAGAAAAAGTTTGCTCATGTCAAGCTTCAACGATCAGAACAGCTCCAAATAACATGAACTCAAAGGAAGTGTTACAATCTTACCTGGGCATAGGAACCGACGGCCGAAGCGATCACCACACCTGCCATGACGAAAGCAGGTATTCGGTCATTTGAGAAGTTCCACTGACCACTGATTATTTTTCAACTCCACTCATGTACCATAAAAAAAAAACGCAAGCCCCAGAAATACAGAAGGAACGGTGGCAGTGTGTTCTACACCAAGTGTGTTTACTGAAATCCTTTCCATTGACCTTTCCGCCTGGTTCCACAAAGAGGTAAATCACTGTCATAACAAAGCCAAGGCCATACATATTTTTACTGTCTGAACTTAGGCCAGAGATCTAAACATGCCCCCAAACAGATCATTCATTTATCAATTCGATCACTCATTCATCCAGCAAATATTTACACAGGGGTTTACCAGATGTCTGGTACGGGGCTGAGTCGTGGCAATGCTATGCTGACCTTAACTAAACACTAGGTTACTGGGAACTAATTTGGTAAGTAACAGAAGATAGAGGACACATGTTTCTGCCCTAATATTAATTCTCAAAATAATGCCATTCTAAACCTTTCACTCTTTAGCTATTATTAAATCAAACCACTACTTTCTGCTCCATACTGTTATTTATTTGGTGGGTTTTCTTTCTTTCTTTTTTTTTTTTTTTTCATATTACTTTGGAAAGACTCTCCTCCCATTTTTGTCTGCAATGTCACTCTCGTCCCCTCCCAGGTATGCCTCTTGATTCTCCCCCTTTTCTTCTCAGAGCATTGGATTTTGCCAGCAATTCTCCTCTGTTCATTGAATTACGACTAAATTATGCTTTGGGCTCTCTCTTAGCATCTTTCATGACTCCCCTCATCCCTGTTTTTCTCCCTCTTTTTTGTTCCTTTCAACTTCCTTTGGGAGTGGGTGAGCTCTTCACTTTTTTTAAACCATCAAATTATATTGCATGATGGAAAGCACAGTATCTACTCATTAGAGTCCTTTCAAATGAGAAAGGCCTTGCTGTGTCTGATTATGGTGTCTTGAATTACAAACTTTAATAACTCCTAGTAATTACCCCTTATCTGCTGTGCACTCACTCTCAGCTTCTCAAGACCCTGGATGGCTGACGTAAATAAAAGGCTGTCCATACACCACAACTTAACCATTGTGGCCTTCCTTGAAGGACTTACTATGAAGAAGGCATCACCAACAGACAGGGCCTCAAACTAACCGATTTATATCATTACTTCCCAGTCTTTGACAGCTTCCTTCCAATTTGGATAGGCATTTAGAACTATTGAAATGAGAACATGTTAACATATAGGCTCCATGACAGTGTCAAATTTAATGATAAAAATGCTGCTTTTCAGGGGTGCCTGGGTGGCTCAGTCGGGTGAGCATCTGACTCTTGATTTTGGCTCAGGTCATGATCTCAGGGTCTTGAGATCCAGCCCCTGCTTAGGATTCTTTCTCTCCCTCTACCCTTCCCCACCTCTTAAAAAAAAAAAAAAAAAAAAAAAAGCTGCCTTTCAACTACATAAATAGCATTACTTTCTGAATAAATGTAAGATAATAAAAGTCACAAAAATAGCAAGTGATGTTATATTTGCAAAATGAGACCAAACGGGCCTGATTAATGCAAGGTCACGGTGCAGTTTCAGCCGGCCGTTTCTGCTCTAGCCTTCTCTCTCACCACTCCCTCAAAAAGTACTAAAAAAATGAAACAGGATACAGGCTAAGACCAGAGTTGGTTCTATTACTGGTTCAATAGGCAACTAAGGCGTCCTCGTCCAGCTTCAGCTCCCTGCAGTTCTGCAATAGACAGAACGATGCAGGAAGTGCCATGGGCGCTCCAACATCACATGGCTATGACGTAGCCCAGAAGGGCCACCTCATCAGCACTGGTGAGTACATGGTGTCAGAGACATTTTCAAAATTCCCTTTGCATTTGGAGTAGGAAGGCTTTCTAACTATGATTCACAATCGAGGAACCACTTTTTAAAAAACCCCAAATTTCTACATGGCAAAAATACCCTAAGTCAAAAGACAGACGGGGGTAGGGGGGGGAGATGCAACTCAGATCACAGACAAAAGGCTCACGTCGTTAATATATAAATAGTTCCTACGTGTTGGTAAGAAAAAGAGCAGCCGCGCAACAGAAAAATGAGCAAGGAACAATAACTGACAATTTACAAGAAAGGAAATGCTCAGCATCACTTGCAGGAGAAATGCAAATTAAAAACATACTGAGATACTATTTTCACTTATCAGAATGAGAAGAATCCAAAGTTTGATAACACATTCTCTTTATAACAAGACTGGGGGAAAAAGGCACTCCTCACATATTTCTTGGGAGAGTGCAACTCGAGTAAAACCCCAAGGGTGGGTGATCTCGGTAACATCTATGCATGTACCCAATGGCCTTGCAAATTCACTTCTTGGCATTTATTCTACAGACAGGTTTCATTTGGATAAATGACATTTACAAGGTCATTTATTGCAGCTTTAGTTCTACAGTAAATGTTTAAAAATAACATAGGGGAGGGGCACCTGGGGGGCTCAGTGGTTCTGCCTTTGGCTCAGGGCGTGATCCCGGGGTCCTGGGATCGAGTCCCACATCAGGTTCCCTTGCAGGGAGCCCACTTCTTCTTCTATGTCTCTGGCTCTCTCTCTGTGCCTCTCATGAATAAATAGATAAAATCTTAAAAAAGAAAACAACATAGGGGAGAGGTTAAAGAAACCATGGATTTGCCACATAATGGAATAATAGGCAGCCATAAAAAAGAAAAAGAATGGAGGCACTGTATGTCCTGAAATAGGAAGATGGACTGTTCGCTGAAACACAGTAAGGAGCAGAAAAGCGTTTCTGGACAAGGAGTTGAGGGAAGGGTGGGCTAAAGCTATCTACTGCTGTTAGCCTGTACATGCAAAAAAGGACCTGAGGAAGATACACACAAAAAGGAAGATAGTGGTCAGCAAGAGGGAGTAACAGGGCTGAGAGATACTGCAGTATATACCTCCTAATAGATCTGGATCTCTGAATCATGGAAATGTATTATTATTCAAAACTTATTTAAATTTTACGAAGCGCCTTGACTGTCAGAGATGTTCTTCGCTGAGGACATGAATAAATCATTAACTTCAAGAATTAAGGGATACCTGAGGCAAGGATGCTCAGGATCATTATTTGCAGTCTCTCCTTGTCTTGTATTGCTTCCCAAACATGAATTAGGGACCTCGCTGGTGGAAAAATTCTCACCACCCCCACCCCTGGTAGTATCTTTTCTTAAAATGGCACAGCTTACGTGCACGTACAAGCACAGAACCAACTATAAATTTCTCATGCTCAATGCTCATTTACGACTCTAAAATCAAAACGTATTTCCAAATTAGACACAGCAAAATTACAGAACCAAGAAAAATCTAAAATAACCACGTTATAATTGAAAGATGAGGTTGATGTGTTTGAACTAAATTGTCACTTGGAGGGCAGCCCGGGTGGCTCAGCGGTTTAGTGCCGCCTTCGGCCCAGGGCCTGATCCTGGGGTCCCAGGATCGAGTCCCATGTCCCTGCGTGGAGCCTGCTTCTCTCTCTGCCTGTGTCTCTGCCTCCCTCTCTCTCTGTGTCTCTCATGAATAAATAATATCTTTTTAAAAAAAAAAATTGTCACTTGGAGCAGGAATCCTGAATAGGTCCTCTGGAATCCAGCATACGACATCATCTTTTGTCACGTAATACGGTGACTCCACCACCATTTTCCTCTATTCACGTTCAGGAACCATCTGACCTTCCTCTAGCCAAACGTATCTTTGATGTATTCAACTCCTCCAACACTTTCTCAGTGGCTTAAAACAGCTGATGTGGAAGCAGCAAACACAAACCCACGTGCTACTTGAGCACTGAAATTGGTATCATCCATAAGGTGGTCACTCCAATAACCCAGAATAAACCTGTATTATTTTACTCGGGGCACCTGGGTGGCTCAGTGGGTTAAGTGTCTGACTTGGGCTCAGGTCATGATCTCAGGGTCCTGGGATGGAGCCCCATGCACTCAACGAGGAATCTGCTTCTCCCTCTCCCTCTGCCCTTCCCTGCCCCACAGTCATGCCCCCCCCCTCTCAAATAAATAAAATCTTTTAAAAATAGTATTTTCTTCATATTATTAATTTTTAACATCAGTGTATCTTCCTCTATCAGGACATAGAATGTTGCCATTCTTATTTATTTATTTATTTATTTATTTATTTATTTATTTATTTATTTATTTATTTATAAGAGAGAGAGAGAGAGAGAGAGAGAGAAGCAGGCTCCATGCAGGGAGCCCGACGCAGGACTCGATCTCAGGACTCCAGGATCACGCCCTGGGCTGAAGGCAGCGCTAAACCGCTGAGCCATCCAGGCTGCCCCCATTCTTCTTTTTTATATCTGCCTCTCATTTCATCATACGGCAAATCTATCACTTATTTAACCACTCCCCTATGAACAGACATTTATAGTGTTTTCAAACACTTACTATAAAACTAATGCTGCAACATCTGAAACTAATGATATACTGCATGTTGGCTAACTGAATTTAAATTAAAAAAAAAAACTAATGCTGCAAAATGGAAATATCAAATTTGAAAATCACGAAGAGCACTCAGGCTGAGAGTGAACACAGGCCCTAGGATGCAAAACACAACTGTAATTGGTTACTGTGTTTGAGAGATGGTGTCTATTCACTGCTCCAGCTGAAGACTGTGCCCTGGTTTTCAAGCCTCCCAGGGGTTCTCCTCTGGCCCCTCAGTCCCCCTTCACCTTCGACGCTGTCTCCGTGTCACTGCCCACAGCTGTGGAATAGCCGGCCTATTTCCAGGCTTTCAAACCCCAGCCTGGGGCAGAGACTCAAACCACCTACGGGTTAGGATGAGTGTGTGGACCATCCTGATGATGTAATCCCCATTTAGTACAAACAGCAAATCTCCATAGAGGGCACATGCATTTCAAAGTCTCTCTCATTAAGTCTTAACCAAAACCAAGAAACTAATTTCAGCATTAAACATCTGGGCAAAAAAAAAAAAAAAAAAAAAAAAAAAAAATCTGTGCAGATTCTCACTGAATCCAGTCTCTCAAGCATAGAGATGATGTCATCTATTTTTGCATCTTCAGTGCCTAACAGGTGGTAAACACTTAATATCTGTTTGATGGATGAGTCAGTCAACGGATGAATAAATGAGTGAGTGATGAAGAGCAGAGAGTAAAAATAGGGAATAATTATCTTTTTCTAATTAAAATCTTTCTCCACATATGATGTTCTTTATTTTTCTGATAGACCGTGGTTTTGGGAATTCTCATGCGCATTTATTTGTGAAGCATTTGCAGGTACATTATAGGGAATCGGTCTGACTTTTGGCCCGTCACCAAAGCTAAAACAAGCAGATTGTACTGGAGTTAAGTTAATAAAGAATGCAATGTGGTAAACACTTTCCCATCAAATGGTACAGTGATTATAAAGGTCACTGGCTACATACTTCGGGCACATTCTTTTGATACCATGTTCAACATCAGTCAGGAATGTCGGCCACAGTTCAATCTAAGGAGGAAAGGAAACAATTTTCTCTCAAGTTCAAGCAGTTTCTGAGCTACGTGAAGGTCCCTGTTTACTTACTTTACTTCACACGGTAGAGAAGTGCCGTTTTACCAAAGCTCTCGATGAAGTCAGCCACTTTTAGAAAAGGTGGAAATCTACCTCCTTTGATGAAAATGTAGGCACATGTAACACAAATAAATGGGAGTACTCGCTGCCATCCTGGGGTCCATACCAGATTCTTCTGGCATTGCTTTGGTCCCCTTTGCATCTCTCTCCTTTTAGCTTTTCTTTACACCACAGTCTTCATTCACCATAGCTACAGAAGTGCCATTAACCGTCTGCCCCATCTCTCCCGGTTGACACTTCGGGTTTCACGGGACAACACAGTGAAGCCACCTCGCTGGATTTCAGAGTGTGAAGCCCTCATAAAAGTAATGGGGGTAAAGGTGTATCTCTCCCTAAGATGTGAGGGACGCTCACGGCTTGAACAAATCCCCAGTTTTAATGAGATTTTACTACCGCTAGAAGATTCTGATGATGTGGACACGAGACTGCTTTCAACCGTATTCCTCAAGGTCGACTTGTGCATCCCAACAGCCAAGAGCCCACTGAAGGCACTACGGGACGTGATAACTTCTGTTCTATTAAGTAAGCCCTATTTTCCTTCCTCTTGGTTTTGAAAGCAGAATAAAAAATAATAATGAAAAAACAATGATGCAATGGGATTCTTCCCTTACTCCTTTGCAAAAATCTCCCTTTTTATTTCAATGGGGATTCAAGCAAGTATTCTATTTATTTTTATTTTTTTAGTACTCTATTTTTTTAAAAAGATTTTATTTATTTATTCATGAGAGACACACAGAGAGAGAGAGAGAGAGAGAGGCAGAGACACAGGCAGAGGGAGAAGCAGGCTCCCTGCAGGGAGCCCGACGGGGCTGCCCATCAAGTACTCTATTTTGGAGGGATATCATCAGTGACTTACCCAGATATTTTTGCTACGTCCTCTATGGGGCCCCAAATCTCAGTGGTAGTGAGTGGCAGAGATTATGTCTTCCCCCACATAGGCTCTGCTGGGTCTCTTCCCTTATCTTCACAGAGCTTCACCCTTTAGTCCCATTCTTGCTGGAGGCGCTAAGAGGCTTTGCATGAGTGTTCAGTTCCTGACACGGTCAGCAGAGCTGCTCCGGGCTGTCAGGAGCAGCCCTCCCTCATCAAACCTCTCTGACATCAACACCTACCTCTCCTACAGCCTGGTGTGTGCAAACTGGCCACTCTGAGAACAAGGGCACCTGGTCAGGAGGAAGGCCTCCGCCCTATGCTGCTGGAATCAGGGGAAATCAAACAGCAGCTACCCTGACAAACGGTGGCTCTGAAGGCACCGACTTCCTAAGACGTCAACAAGAAATCGAGCATGCATCTGCTTGCACACCAAAGCCACCAACACTCAATGGAAGTGAGCTGAGCACCATAGGTGGCAATGTGAATGACAGGTCCCCTCCACCCCAAAAGGGAAAACACTGCAGATCGGCCTTCTTGCTGCTGGAACAGTCGCAGTCCACCCCGAGTAGGCCGTGAACTGCTATTCCAAACAATCCATCAAACGGGGCTTGCCTGTCCTCAATGGATTCAAGTTAAATGAGCTAAATGACACCTATTCTTTATCCGAAGATGTTCAGCCACATTGTTACCCAGACTGTGGGGCCGTTTAAACTTGCCTCTGAGGTTCCAGAAAGGCAAGGGGGAAAGGAGGTCGGCTGCAGAGTGTTGCAGCAGGTGGGCTCAAGGTACACGTCCGGGTTGGCATGGCACCAGCTCCAGCACTTACTGGCTGAGTGACCTTAGGCTCAGTCTCCTCCACCAAAAGCGGATAAGGTACTGGTAAGTGCTACTTCTTGGGGTTGCTCTGATGGCCAAAGGAGAGCGCCAGACTCAGTAAGTATTCAACTGGGATTACATATTATTATTATTATCATTAATTATTACAAGGAGTCTCACTGCCCAAATCCAGACGCCGTCTTCTAACTCATTTAAAAAAAAAGAAAGAAAGAAAGAAAAACAAAGCCTTTGAAATCACCAGAATGAGTGATTCACAAAAGGGTAAATGGTTTGCAAGCTGGTGCCTGCTTCATGGAAGGCTACTGGTCTAAAACCCAGCACAACCTCACAGGAAAACAAAACTAAGCTAAACATCTGCCAAGTACTTCAGCGCATCCGGACTCACAATTCATTTGATTGTAGTGAAAATCCTGAGGAGCAGTGATCTCTCCCACCCTGTACGTGTATGAACAAACTGAAATTGGTAGCAGTGGGACTGAAAGCCCAATTTATTTCTTCTTCCAAATCCTCTTCTCTTTCCGCTACACCATGAAGTAAAAATGTTGTTGTTGTTGTTTTTTTTTTAAAGATTTTACTTATTTATTCATGAGAGACACGGAGAGAGGCAGAGACATAGGAAGAGAGAGAAGCAGGCTCCCTGCAGGGAGCTCGATGCAGGACTCGATCCCGGGACCCCAGGGTCACACCCTGAGCCCAAGGCAGATGCTCAAAAACTGAGCCCCCCCAGGTGCCCAGTAAAAATGTTTCTTAACTGGTGCTTTGACCCTCAAGGCTGAATCCAGTTAAGATGCAAGCCTACTTGGAGCTTCCGCTTCTTCCCGCTAATGGAAATCATCTACTAGCCAAAAGGAGCTGGGTGGCCGTGGGTGAAGCTCCCCAGTCTCACTGCCCGTCCTGGAACTCCTCTTACTCGGCCACGACGCACTGAGCTCTTGCTAGGTTGTGGGTGCTGCCCTCCACGCTCTCCATTTATAAATGTAAACCACCCCAGTACAAGCACTGCTTTTACCCTTAAAGAGAAGACAGAGGCAGGGAAATGCAATTTGCCCCAAATCATACCATCTTGAAAGTGAGAAGCCGAATTCAAACTCCAGTACAGGGCTGTTCCGGGTGTCAGGGCCATGTGTGCCTCGGGTGGTGGTGAAATGTAGCCCCAGCTCCATCTGGGGGCCTGGGCAGGGTGGGGGGGGCTGTGCCTTCCTGGCAACAAAGCTCAGAAAGGACACCTTGTTCTTAGTGCACAAGACCCTTGCAGGACCTGCTGGGGGAGCAGCTCCCAAGCCATGCCCTGAAACGCAAGTCTACACTCAAACTCTACACCCGTTGGGGAGCACCCGCTGGAAATATGAACTCAAAGGAGCACTGGCGCGTGCGTGAATGACGTACAGTAAGTAACGGGTTCTCAGTCATTAAAGGGGAGTGGGATCTGAGGCGCGGGGTGGATTATACCTTAATCTTCCCTGACGGGCTTCCAGGGCAGCCCGGCTCCCCGTCGCCGCGGACAGTCGCTTCTCCCTGTCACACACCTGCCTGGGGCTTGTTTGGAAAGGAAACCGAACACGAACAGGTACGTTCGTACACCTGCAAACACACCCAATTATGCCACTGGGTTCTGGCTTAACAGGTAGGTAGTAACGTAAGATGCTTGAGATACAGACGACCCTTGGGCACGCACCACACCGTTCCGCCAGGACACTCCTGCTGTTGGTTCGCGCAAGCTCCAAACAGAACGCTGCTCAGTTCCCACCGCATCCCACTGAGGGTTTGTTTCATTAACCGAAATAAAATCTGGTCTTGGTCTTGGTCAGCTTACATCAGGCTCGCCGCCACCAGAGAAAACCGGTTTGCACTCAGAGCCCCGGGCTTTCCAGAGCTGTCTGTGCCACAGGCTGGGACACGCCACCAAGCCCCAGACTTTCCTCAGTGTTAGCAGGAAACCAGATTTTCTACGGAAAGTGTGATCACTTGAATCAGTGACACTTTGGGGTGAATTTCGAAGCTGCTGAACAAATAGCAGGGAACGAACGTTCCTATGGACACATTCCAACCAGCAGCAACTATTCGTAAATTATGATGACAGGCGGCGAGGGGAACCTGTACCGCTGGCAGCGCAGGTGACAGCCCGGCCGGCCACCTCGGGAGTGCGCTCGCCAGCCTGGTCGTCCGTCACCCCCACGTCTCCCTGACACCAGGACGAAGGCCACTTTCCACTTAACGCCTTGCTCTCAAAAAGACTGCAATCACTGCTCAGAGTAACGAACTGCATCTCTACGCCCAGACACTGCATCTCTAGTAAAGCTGGAAAAGAAAACAACAGGCTGAGAGGAATAAACATCTCAAGATATTGGGGAAAAGGTATTTCTTTGTGTGATAAAAAAAAAAATACTCCTAAGTGTTTAACACCTTAAAAAATTGACCTTTGCTACAGAGGCAATATCCCTCTCCCCTCCATTCCCTCCTTCCTCTCTCTCCTTCGAAAATCATTATTTGAGTTTAAAATGCCAGGAGTTATTAAACATCTAGGTACTAATCCTTCCTTTATTTAGTCTGGTGTCAAGACCAGACTTGCCCCGGGGGGAAAATAAGAAAAAGGCTTCCCAGAGAAATTTCTCTAAGAGAGGTTGTCTCAGGTCCTTCAGGGGTTGGGTGGGGGTGGTGACCCTGAGTCCTTCTTACTGCCTGGATCTTCATCTTCCCTGTTAAAACTCAACAAACCACCCAACAACTTTAAACGACACAACATCAAATTCTTAACATGTGCGTTTACACACTCTTTTCCATGAACCCAGATTCTTCCCAATTGTACCTGGGAGCCTGGCAACCTGGACAAAGGGCTGCCCGAGAACAGGTGGGCAGGCTTCCTCCCCATTTCCTGCTGTGATTGTCCCAGAATGAAATCATAACGAGGAACACGGAACTGTTTGTGTGTGTGTGATGTAAAAAATAACATGTTATCTACTCCCAAAGAAATTAAGAAACAGTCAGGTTCACTCAGATTTACAAAATACATATCCTGACAATTTGCCATCCTGGTTACTGAAACCAAGCATTTTTCTTTTCTTTTCCTTTCTCTTCTTTCCTCCTCTTCCTTTCCTCCCTCCCTTCCTTCTCTTCCTCCCTCCCTCCCTCCCTTCCCTCCTTCTTACTAACAGACGGACAGACGTCTACTCCTGTGGGCAAGCCCGTCTTATTTACGCACTGTTTCTCCTGGGAGCTTGCTGCCACCGAGCCAGTGGCCGCGCAGTGGATCTGTAACGCCGGCCACTGCAGCTGGCCCTGATTTGGCTGAGGAGATGGAGGGTCCCTTGGTAAGAGAGGACTTCTTTGGAAATACAAAATCCTGATACCATATTAAACCTGATTGATGCTTTCAGCTTCCAAAGTACATTCAGTACCTCATTTGACCCTCACAATGAACATGTGAGGTGGTTAGGGGGAACCATCTCCATTTTCAGATGGAAAACAGTCCCAAAGAAGTTAAGAATCGTGGTCATACTTTAAGAGACAGCATTGCTGGGTCTCCTCCCATTCTAGAAATCCCTTTAAGAAAGCAACCACCACAAATGGTTAAGCTTTTTCACTACAAATGTAATTTACAATGAAAGATAAATAAGAATTTCTTTTCATCAAACTCTATCTGCCGTAAACAATCTCAAAGAAGAACAGATATTTCCTCTGACATTTATATTCTATTTGAAAGGCATTTCCAAGGCCCTTGTGGAGATGACTATCCCCATTTGCTTTTTGAAAATACTCTCTCCCCCATTGTGTATAAGCATTATGGATCCTTTAAGACAAAGATCTAGTTGGTGAATAAGAACAAGGAAAAGAAAGTATTCTGTTAGGGACTTGGAAAATCCATGTGCTCTTCATCTAAACCTTAAAAATGTGGGTTATAGGGATCCCTGGGTGGCGCAGTGGTTTGGCGCCTGCCTTTGGCCCAGGGCGCGATCCTGGAGACCCGGGATCGAATCCCACGTCGGGCTCCCGGTGCATGGAGCCTGCTTCTCCCTCTGCCTGTGTCTCTGCCTCTCTCTCTCTCTGTGTGACTATCATAAATAAATAAAAATTTTTAAAAAAATTTTAAAAAATGTGGGTTATAAGCACAACAGAAATAGAAACCTGCAAGTGGCTTTTAAGAGCACACATGCTAAGAGTTTAGTACATCCCTAACATCCAATTGTACACAGTCCCAGTAATAAACTGCAATGTCCACAAAAGGCAAAAGGGTAAGGAAGTGTCCTCTACTACCCAAAGTTTCTATCGGCACTAAGAAAGGGGAGACAAATCACAACACATTATCGATATTTCTACCAAGGGTACAACCTAAGTTATTTAGATTGTGAAAAAGCCATAGAGTATTTGCTTGATCAAACACATCCTGAAATTGGCATCATAGGGGCAAAATTAGCAGGACTCCAAAAAGAAGAGCCCATACATTTATGAATATTTTCAAAAATAAAATGAGAAAGACTCTGCAAAGACTCCATGGAATCTGCCATGAAGACGGGGTTGTCAGAAGAGGGGAAAATTGGCTTTTATCAGGGACAGAGTGAGGAAGAAGGGGACAGTGGGCTCTCGGATAAACAGGTAAGAACAGATAAGCGGTTCAAGTCGGAGGGCAGACGGTGCCCTCCCCCCAAAGACCACAGGTTACACTCAGGCAGTAATCTCAGGCCGGGACTGAGGGACAAGAGGTGGTCCAGCTGCAAAGTGGAGAATAGGAAGAAAGCGGAGCCTGCAGTTCTTAGGCTGAGGATGAGCCTTCTGGCAGTGACTGAGGTGGAGCACATGCTCTGCAGTGATTCGCCATGCCATCTGCTTGGACTTGCACAATGACAGGCCGATAGCTGAACTGTAGAGAGCAGAAGGGAATTGTCAACTCACTGCTTGTATTCAGACCCCGTTCCTCCCTCCAGTCACCCACAGAGAAGGAGAATGAATAAGGGACAAACGACAGAGTTACCCGTTAGAGCTGCTTCACATCACAGAGCATCCCGAGCACAGCCGCCTGAGAAGAGCATCCCCAGGGGAGGGAAGGGCCAGCTCCTTCCCTGTCTGCACCCTTCCCTGTCCCTACGCACACATGCACACACCCTGGGGTCTTCCCAGCAGAAGAAACTGCAGGGGAACCGTCCCACGGCTGGGCATCAGGGTAAGAGTAAAAGCAGCACCAGCATTTTTATCACTGTATTCAAAGACAGTGATGAGCTGCTGTTGTTTAAACAATAGACAGCAACAGGATTACCTGGAAATGGGTAAGACTTATTACAATTCACAGTAATCCTGGTACAAGCAACAACAATAAATTTCTGAAAACTGCTCTGGTGGAAAAATCAGAATTGAGAAAGGTAAGACTCTAGGGTCTCGGGCTCTTCATTTATTTGATTCACAATCCACTTTAAGTAGCTAATGGAAGTGGTGGAGCCTCAATTCCAGAAAAAGTACACACTCCTAATGAATTCCATAAGTCCTGTAAATTATTTCGGGCTATTCAAGGACCTCCTGAAATCCCCACCAGCTTAAATTTTTCTAAAAGAAAAAAAAGTTTGAGGAGTATGATCCTATAAAATACTTATATTTTTATATCCACAAAGAGAAAAGTAGACACTAAGTAAAATCTTTATGATGTTTGACATAAATTACGTTACTAAAAAAAAAATCAATACTGTATGTCAAGTTTACAGTTTTCCTCCTTGGTAGCCATACATTTTTTGAAACGGACCTCATTCACAAGAAACATGGATTTTGGTCTTCTTTGTGTAATATTCATTTTTTTCCTTGTCTGTCCTCCACCCAAAGGGTCAATGCTTCTTGATTGGAATGACTCCATATTGTGGGCCCAAAGACAGCTTACGAGAAAACTGGAAATGGGAAAAGTTTGGAAACCCTTTTAGGAAAATCCAGAGATGGTGCTCGGATTTCTACCCTGGCGCACAGGCATGTACGTGCAAACCACGGCTGCTAGTCGACAATGTCACAACCCCAAGGTGTGGCCTTGCCCTGCCTATTCCCTTCATTTCCACACCGCAGACAGCTTTTCTTTCTTTCTTTCTTTCTTTCTTTTTTTTAATAGAGATTTTATTTAGCACCAGCAGGGAAAGGGGGTACAGGTAGAGGGAGAAGCCGCTCTCTACGGAGTCCGACACAGGACTCCATCCCAGGACCCTAGGATCATGCCCTGAGCTGAAGGCAGCTGCTCAACTGACTGTGCTACCCAGGTGCCCCAACACTGCATCCCTAAGACTGTGGCTCACTTTGCCCCAGTTTCCTTTAGCTTCCCAATTACTTCTTCCTCTCTATTTTTTTAAGGTTTTTTTTTTTTTTAATTTATTCATGAGACACAGAAAGAGAGGCAGAGACACAGGCAGAGAGAGAAGCAGGCTCCATGCAGGGAGCCTGATGTGGGACTCGATCCCGGGACCCCGGGGTCACGCCCTGGGCCAAAGGCAGATGCTCAACCGCTGAGCTACCCAGGCATCCCTCTCCCTTTCCAAATTCAATCAAACTCAAGTACAAACCCAAGCTCTGTCTGTTAGAAGCAGGGCCTCCTCAAGTATCTTACTTCTCGAAGCATTCAGTTTCCTCATCTATAATAGAGGGAGCATCTAACCTACAGGGTTTGTTATGAAGATCAAATTTGTGACATAAGTCCTCAGCAGAATGCCTGAACCACAGAAGGATTTCAGCAAATGTCAGCTCCTCTGCCTTTATACCTTATGACATTTGTAAAATTAATAAAAAATATACATAATCAAATGTTAATTTAAAAATATGACCACAGTAACAATGCTCTGAAATTTAGCTTTGGACCACATAGATCTGAAATTTTATTACAAAGATGCTTTTAGAAACAGTGTATTTTCTATTATTTGCTAAAGCAATAGACATGTAAATGTTAAAAAATGCCATGGGGTGAAAGACAGTAAAGAAATTAATGGGTGACGGGCACTGAGGAGGGCACTTGACGGGATGAGCACTGGGTGTTATTCTGTATGTTGGCAAATTGAACACCAATAAAAAATAAATTTATTATTAAAAAAAGGAATTAATGATTTCTTCTTTCTTATGCTTTAAAGAGTCCATATAGGTCTGTTGAGTATTGCTTATTCTTATTAAAGACCACCTTGGCTCCTAGGTTAACACAGAGATCTTAGAAATTATTTGGCACTACTGAAATATAATCATTTTCCTCACTAAGAAGTATTACATGCAGGTAATCTACTAAAAAACTTAATGAGGTCAACAGAGTTCGCTTTTCTGCTGTTCAGCGTGCACACGGGGGTCATGCGGCACTGACCTTCCCCGGAGCAGCGCCGGCCGCAAGCCTCAGCACAGTGCAGCTGAGTGCGCCCGGGGCCCAGGGGATTAAGTTCTGCCTTCGGCTCGGGTCACGATCCCAGAGTGCTGGGACTGAGCTCCACTTTGGGCTCCCTGCTCCTCGGGGAGTCTGCTTCTCCTCTGCCCCTCCTCCCACCCATTCTTTCTTTGTGTGTGTGTCTCTCTCTCCAATCAATCAATCAATCAATCAATAAATTCATAAAAAAAGAAAAAAGAAGACAAAGAAGAATGCAGCTGAGAGGGGGAGTGTTTCACAGACATCAGCTCTTGGACTAAGACAGTCACTGGCCTCGCCTTGAGCTCCTAGGACCCGCACAGAAGGTGGGAGAGTTGATTCACCTGGAGGTCGCTTTCTAACCCAGATCTCCAAAGGAGAGTCCGAAGCAGCCCGAATGGATCTCTAGAACGGATCCGACGCTAGAAGCCCAGGTCTCTTGAAGGGCGAGTAAATCACCTAACAGCAAAAGTGGGAACGGAAATTTGAAGAAAGCTGGAAGCCAGTGGCAATTTTAAGATTTATTTATTTATTCCTGAGAGACACACACACACAGAGAGAGGCAGAGACCCAGGCAGAGGGAGAAGCAGGCTCCCTGCGGGGACCGGATGCTGGACTCGATCCCAGGACTCCGGGGCCATGACCTGGGCCGGAGGCAGGTGCTCAAGCCCTGAGCCCTCCAGGCATCCCACTAATGGCAATTTTAGAGCATCTTTTAAAAATGACTGGCCTATCCTCTGAGCTCTCTAGACCATACACTGGGCAGGAAAGGAAAACAAAGAAATGGGGCAAGTGGGTTAAGGACGTCATCATTCTCTGGGGTAATGGTTAGAGCCCGTGTTTCCAAATGATAAACTCAGATGGACTAATAACCACGTATACATATAAAGAGAAAAGGTGGCCCCTCTGCCTCCTACCCCAGTCTCCTTAGAAGTGCCACTTGCCACTGTCAGAGAGAATCATTTGTGCGAGGAGAGAAGGGAGGAGGAAGCACAGAGGAGAGAGGACGAGGTTTCTGGGCAGAGCTTTCAAAACAGGCCTGGCCCTGAGGGGAAGAGGGAGCGGGAGGGAGGGATGGAAGGGGAAAAAAGACAGGGGTGTAGAAACAATTTAAAGTTGCCAATCAAGGGGTGCCTGGGGGGCTCAGCGGTTGAGCATCTGCCTTCGGCCCAGGGCATGACCCCGGGGTCCTGGGATCGAGCCCCACATCGGGATCCCTGCAGGGAGCCTGCTTCTCCCTCCACCTGTGTCTCTGCCTGTCTCTCACGAATAAAATTTTAAAAAATAATATAGTTGCCGATCAAAAATCACCTTTAAGAAAAATTACCATCTTCCCAAAGCCCTGAATAGGACTTAACTGTTTTAAGCTGCCTAAACACCAGACAGTTCTCCCTCTGCTTTGACGGCACCCTTTGAAAACTGCAGTGTCTGTAAACTGCAGACTGTAGAGTGGCTCGCACACGGGTGTGAATCAGATCAGCTGCCTCCTGACACCTTCCTGTGGCTCAGCTGCAAGGGTGGAACAGTGATGCGCCATCATCTATGCATGGCTCCTTAGGCTTCCTGTGCTTTACAGACCAGTTTATAAAAATCCATAAGACCCAGAGAGCCACCCCAAATCCTACACAGATTATACACATTCACTCTTCAGCTTCTTTGTAGAATAAGGTAAAGTCTCAAGACAAATCAGAATGGGGGATTAAATCATTCTGTGAGAAAGTTCTCTTCAAGTTCACAATAACAAGCAGAGGGGAAGGAATTCTTGGAACAAGCAGGCAATATCTGCTTTTACCTAATCATGCGTCTTGCTGGAAGCACTTGCTTATTATGTATTATGAGCCAACTCCATACGCAGCTGGGGAGGACCGCCCAACCCAACACAGAATCACCAGTTATGACGTTAAACTTCATTAGGAACCAACATGAATTTTGCTTGTTTTTTTTTTTTTTTTAAGATTTTTATTTATTTATTCTTGAGAGACAGAGAGAGAGGCAGAGACACAGGCAGAGGGAGAAGCAGGTTCCATGCAAGGAGCCTGACGTGGGACTCGATCCCAGGTCTCCAGGATCATGCCCTGGGCCAAAGGCAGGTGCTAAACCGCTAAGCCACCCAGGCTGCCTGAATTTTGCTTGTTTTTTTTTTTTTTTTTTTTTTTTTTGCTTGTTTTTATATAATTAACACACAAAGAATAACTTTTACTGCTAAGCGCAACTAGAAGCAACTTTGTTGATACAGTTACTTACAAATTAGCAAGATGGAAGCATTTACCCTAAAAGCAGGCACCTGTTACCTGGTGAGGGCTTTAAGGGCATTGCTTTGTTACTTCTCTCTCCACTGGGAGTTCTGTGCTCATGCAGGGGAGGAAAAATTTTCCTTGACTCTCTTAGGATCCCTGGATGGGTCTCAAAATTAAACTGATGAAGGTAACAGGAGAAAAATGTACAAATTTTACTGAATTTGTACATGTAGAGGGGAGCCTTCACAAGAGAAAAAGAGAAACAGAAGTGGCCCGGAGCAGGAAGCTTTTAGTTAGACCTTTTGGTCAAAGAAGCAATACTTTGTAAAAGATTGACAAGACCTAGGGGTTTGGGCAAGAAGTAATCCAACTAGAGCTAGATAGAAGATAAGGATTTGTTCAATAAGGTTTGTTTACAAATTCCTCTAGTGCCTCTGTGGGCTGATAAGAGTCTGCCTCCAGGAAAAGGAGATTTTATTTCCTGCCTTTAGGCAGAAAAGTGAGAGCTTTTTCCAAGTTTACTATTTCCTAATTGCTTTCAGCTCAAAATAATATCTATGTCAAAGAGACAGGTTTTCAGGTGACAGCCTGGTTTTCTCTACCAGTAAGCAAGTGGGGCAGGTCCCTAGTTGCGAAGGTCTCCGTGTGGTCAAAGAAGTCCAACTCCTGGAGAGTCCGGGGCTGACTCTCCGATGAAAACAATCTGAGGGCCTTCATCTTCCCGGGCATCATGTCCATGCCTATGTTCCCGGTTCTCCCAAACTTATTCACACAGGTTTGATCACGAGGTTAGGAACCAATGGCTCAGCAAAAGAATCTTGCCTTTTCCCTCCTGCAGATCTTTATAAAGTTCAGGACTCCGAAGAGCTGACACTCAAACACATTTCCGACAGGACAGCTTACAGCGGATGCTACACTTGTGATTTGGCGTAATGAGAAACTGTCTTGATCTCTTGGTGATGTCCTCTAACTCGATGCACCTATGTTCTAATTCACTTGCAATCCATGCAGCTCCTGAAATTGCATGGAAATTTTGGGGGTGTTTTCATTTTTCTGCAGACAGAGTCAATAGTTGTTATTGAAGAGTAAAGAAAATAAGGTTAGTCCACTCCATTATAATTAGTCTTGCAAAAATAAATACAAAAATCTAATAGGCCTTTAACTTATTAGCTGTGACCCATGGCAAGTCACACAACCTCTCTTACACCTCACTTTCTTTTTCTATAAAATGGGAATAATAATAGCAGCTACCTGGGCCCCTGGGTAGCTCAGTGGTTGAGCAGCTGCCTTTGGCTCAGGGTATGATCCCGGGGTCCTGGGAACACGTCCCACATCAGGCTTCCCAAAGGGAGACTGCTTCTCCCTCTGCCTATGTCTCTGCCTCTCTCTCTTTCATGAATAAATAAAAAAATAATTTAAAAATAAATAAAATAAAAAATAAAACCTTTAAAAAGTAATAATAATAATAGCAGCCACCTTATAATGGCACACAAGGTAATTTGCTATTAAGGACAACTATTATTATAAAAGAGATAAAATATACTTTGAAGTATCAAAGAATTAAAAAAGAAAAATTACTTCACTTAGGAAAGCATTTCAAAGAGAAGAGCCCTACATATGGGACAGCTATTACGTTGGGAGGCATTTGCCTCTTCAAGAGGAGCTGCTAAGTGGCTGAAAATCTGGATGTACTTTTAACAGAATCAGAGACACCAAAGAGGTAAGAAAAGCCAATGAGGCTTCCCTTTCTTTGCCTTGGGACCTGCAAGACGTACAACCTAATCAAAAGTGTGCATCCTAGGCAGGCAAAATCACCTCTGTTAGAGCTCAGTTTTGAAATATATAAATACCTAAAACTAAAAGGATTTTGATTTGCAAGTGGCAGGAAAAAAATTCTCTCTTACATCAATCATCTTCCACTTCACATTACTTCTGCAAAGTAGAAGTACAATCTCCAGTACGTAATCAAAAGTAGCCAGGTATACAGGATGACACTACAACATGAATGAAAACTGGGAGAAATAAGAGACAACAGCATAAATCCACTTGGGCTTTGGGATATGGGAGAGAACAGAGACTGTAAAATAACTATGCTAGCCATGCTCCAAATAGGTTTTCTTTAAGATTTATTTGAGAGAGGGGATCCCTGGGTGGCTCAGCGGTTTAGCACCTGCTTTTGGCCCAGGGTGTGATCCTGGAGTCCCAGGATCGGGCTTCCTGCATGGAGCCTGCTTCTCCCTCTGCCTGTGTTTCTGCTTCTTTCTCTGTGTCTCTCATGAATAAATAAAAAAAATCTTAAAAAAAAAAAAAAAGATTTATTTGAGAGAGAGAGAGTGCAAGAGCAGGGGGAAGAGGAAAGGGAAAATGGGAGGGACTCTTAATCAGACTCCCTGCTGAGCACAGAGCTAGACACCGGGTCATCTCACAACCCTGAGATCATGACCCCAGCTGAAACCAAGATTCCGATGCTCAACCGACTGGGCCACCCAAGTGCCTCTCAAGATAGTTTTTTTTTTTTTTCTAAATATTCAGAGTTTTGATATATAACTAGAATTTACAAAAATGAGCCAAATAAGAATTTTAGAATTGAAAAAGTAATGCAGAATGGGTAGGTGAACAGACTAAAAACAGGTAAAGAGATGGTAAATTAGAACATAGACCAAGAGATGCCTGGGTGGCTCAGCAGTTGGGCATCTGCCTTCAGCTGGGGTGTGAACCTGGAATCTTGGGATCAAGTCCCACATCCAGCTCCCTGCAGGGAGCCTGCTTCTCCCTTTGCCTGTGTCTCTGTGCCTCTCTTTCTCTCTGTGTCTCTCATGAATAAATAAATAAAATCTTAAAAAAAAAAATAGACCAAAAGAAAATAACCAAAATAAAGCAAGTGAAAATCAGAAGGTTGGGGCAGCCCAGGTGGCTCAGCGGTTTAGCACCTGCCTTCAGCCCAGGGCCTGATCCTGAAGACCCGGGATTGAGTCCCACGTGGGGCTCCCTGTGTGGAGCCTGCTTCTCCCTCTGCCTGTGTCTCTGCCTCTCTCTCTCTCTGTCTCTCTCATGAATAAATAAAATCTTAAAAAAAAAAAAAGAAAGAAAATTAGAAGGTTAACATAGAAAATAAAATGAAAAGATCTAATATACATATAATGGGTGTGCCAGAAAGAAAGATGAAGAGAATGAGAGAAAAGCAGTATTTGGAGAGACAATGGATGAAAAGCTTACAAAACCAATGAAAGAAGTCCTCCCACACCCAGCAAGATTTTTAAAAATCCACAAATAGCTGGATCATAATAAAACTGCAGAAAACTCTGAGGGTTGCTGGAGGGGAGGTGGGCGGGGGGATGGAATAATGGGCTGACGGGCACTAAGGAGGGCGCATGATGTGATGAGCACTGGGTGTTATATGCAACTGATGAATCACTGAACTCTACTTCTGAAACTAGTAATATGCTATGTTAATTAACTGAAGTAAAATAAACTTGCAGAAAACCAAACTCAAAGAAAAAAACCTTAAAAGTGGCTGGAGAAAAAGATATGTTATCTACCAAGGAATAATTCAGAGTGACTGTTAACTCCTAAAAAAAAAAAAAAAAAAAAGGAAAATCATTAGACAATAGAAGAATACTTAACCATGCTTACAAAAAAAAATGAACTGCCAACCATTCAAAACAATAATATCCTTCAAGAATGAAAACAGAATACATTTTCAGACATTAAAAACAAAACTTCGGGCAGCCCCGGTGGCGCAGCAGTTTAGCACTGCCTGCAGCCCAGGGTGTGATCCTGGAGGCCTGGAATCGAGTCCCACATTGGGCTCCTTGCATGGAGCCTGCTTCTCCCTCTGGTTGTGTCTCTGCCTCTCTCTCTCTCTCTCTGTGTCTCTCATGAATAAATAAATAAAATCTTTAAAAATTAAAAAATAAAAAATAATAAAAACAAAACTTCTCAGCAGAAGTCTCTAAGAGAAACCGAAAAGGACTTTTTTTTCCAGTCAATAGAAAAATGATTCAAAAAAAGTACAGAAATGGAAGAAGTATAACAAAAACTACAAACATATGTGGAAATGCAAATGAATACAGACCTTTAAAATTAGTAATAATTATATTTTCACGCTGAAATATGTAAGACTGAAAATATACGAAAACAATGCTATACAAATTGGGGTGGGGTGATGGTAAATGGAGTTAAAGTATTACAAGTTCCTTGTGTTATCTAGGTAAAAATTTAAAGTGGCAATTTTTTTTTCAAATAGCAATTTTAAAAATTAAATAAAATCAAAGTACCTATGAACAATACATTTTAATCTATCAAAAATGCATTATAATCTCCAGAGTAACCACTAAAAGAATGGTGAAATGAATACAAATCTTCTAATAGAGGCTTGAAAATGTAATCATTAAAAAAATCCCACAACCTACCAAGAGGCAAGAAAAAATTAAAAATAGAGCAGATAGGAAAAAAAAAAAAAGAAAGCACTTAATATTGTAGAGTTAAACCCAAGTCACACATACATTGACTAAATAATCCAATCAGGAGGCAAAAATTTAAGCTGGACTAGGAAAAGAAATCAACTCTGTTACTTACAAAAGATGCATCTAAAATATATCACTGTACATCCTACAGATATTAAAAATAAGAATATTAACTAATTTATGCCAAAATATGAAAATCTAGATAAAACATATAAATCCTATAAACAGCTTATAAGACTGACAATAAAAGAGAATTTTAAATTATTTGAGTAGTTGTCATACCATTCAACAAGCCCACGAATAAAAGTTCAAGGCTGGACTTCCTTACCCATGATTTTTGCCAAACACGTCAGGATGAAATAATACTGCTGTCACACAAACTCTACTAGAAAATTAAACAGAGTGAGCTGTCTCCAGCTTACTTTTTTTAAAAAAAGATTTATTTATTTATTTGAGAAAGAGAGAGAGGAGAGCACAGCGGGGAGGGGCAAAGGGAGAGGGAGAGAGTCTCAAGCTGAGTGCAGAGCTCCAGGCAGGGCTGGATCTCACTACCAAAGATCACAACCTAAGCCAAAACCAATAATAAGATGCTTAACCAACTGCACCACCTAGGCACCCCTCTCCAACTTAGTTTTTAAGGCCACTATAATCTTGATAACAATGAGTTGTGAGAAAGAAAAAGTACAATCTAATTCTACAAATGTATAAGGATACAAAATTCCCACATAAAAGATTAGCAAGTGGGAGAGCCTGGATACAAGGTCAATATAAAAAAACAACCACCATATTTCCAGAGGTCAGCAAAAAAGGATTAGAAAATGAAATTTTAGAGGGATTTTTTTTTTAAGTAGGCTCCACACCCAGTGTGGAGCCCAATATGGGGCTTGAACTCACACCCCTGAGATCAAGACCTGAACTGAGATCAAAAATTAGAATCCCAAGCAACTGAGCCACCCAGATACGTAGATATTTATTTCCTTTTTCTGAAGATTGTATTTTAGAGAAAAAGCAGGGCAAGGAGCAGAGGGAGAAAGCCAAGCAGACTTGGCGCTGAGCACAGATCCTGATGTGGAGCTTGATCCCATGACCCTGAGCCACTGATGACCTGAGCCAAAACCAAGAGTCAATGCCCAACTGACTAAGCCACCCAGAAGACCCCCGGCGCCCTAGAAAATGAAATTCCAAAGGCATAATATACAGTAGAGTGAAAAAGATGAAATATCTATGAACAAATCTAATAAAATATGTGTAAACCCTCTACACAGAAAACTCTGAAACATCATTGAGAGAAATTTTAAAGATCTAAATAAATAGAGGAACATACCATGTTCATGGACCAGAAAGCTTGTTACTATAAAGGTATCAATTTTGCCCAAATTTATTTACAGACTCCATACAATTGCAATTAAAAAAAAAAAAAATCCCAACAGTTTAAGTCTCTGTTGCTGCTGTGGTTTTGTTTTGGTGGAAGTTTAAGAAGTTGACTCTAAAATGCTGTGTCAACATAAAAGACAAAAGACAGCCAAGAAACTCTTCAAGAAAAAAAAAAATTAAGAGTACTTGATCAAATGAATGTAAACTCTTAGTATAAAACTACAGTGTGGAACTGCTGCAAGAATATTCCAACAAACAAAAGGAACAGACTAGAGCGCTCAAACAAATCAATTGTCATACACTTGGGCACTTGATTTATGACCAAGGTAGTCCTACAGAGCAGCAACAACAGAATAGACTTAGCAATAAGTCTGGGGCATGCTGGGGCAACTGGATGTCCACACACATTTTTAAGAAATAAAACTTGACCCCTATCTCACACACAATATGCAAAAATGAATCCCCAATGAATTGTAAATATAAATTTGGGGGTTCAAACTGGAAAGTTTCTAAAATATAATGCATTTATAACCTCCATTTAGAAAAAGACTTTTTGGGGACATCTGGGGGGCGTCTGTCTCTGGCTCACGGTGTGATCCTGGAGTCCTGGGATCGAGTCTCACATCGGGCTCCTGCAGGGAGCCTGCTTCTCTCTCTGCCTCTGCCTCTCTCTCTGTGTGTGTCTCTCATGAATAAATAAATAAAATCCTTAAAAAAAATAAAAAAGAAAGATTTAGTGAACAGGACACAATAAAACACTAACCATAAGGGAAACAGAACCTATAAAGAATTTGGACATTAAAATTAAGAGAGAAATCACTCTCTCCTTAAGAGAGTAAACGGGCAGGCAAGCACAGAATGAAGACTCTGCTACACATATAACCAACTATGAACTCATCTCCAGAACATATTAAAAAAAAACTATAATCGGTAAGAAAAAGACAAATGATCCAATTGAAAAGTGGGCGAAAGACTTGAACAAGCATGTCAGAATATTCCAGATAGCCAATTAACAGGAAAAGGTGCTCAACCTCATTAGGAAAAAGCACATGAACTCCACAACGTGATACTGGCATAAACCACCAGAATGGCGACAGTTACAAAGACTGATGATGTTGGCAAGGATGTGGAGCAAAGGAAAGCCCCATATGCTGCTGGTGGGAGTATATTGGTACAACTACTCTGGAAAACAGTTGGGTATTATTTGCTCAACTTGATGGAACACATAACCTATGACCTAGTAATTCCTCTCCTGGGTACAGACCAAATGGAAACGTATGCCCACCCACCGGCACCAGAAACACACACCAGAAAGATCGTAGCTACCTTACTTTGGGTGCCTCAAGACAGATCACTCAAGGTCCACCAACAAGACAGCGGATTAATAGGAACAAATGATTGTGGTATGTTCATGTAATAGGTTTCCGTCCAGCACAGAAAAATAAACTACAGCCGTGAGCAACGACATTCATAAATATCACAAACATAATACTGAGCCAAGAATTCAAACACATGAATACATACTGATTACATCCATTCCTCGTTCAAAAAACTGGCAAAATCAAAACACTGTGTTTAGAGGTATGTTCTTTGTCAAAAAAAAAAAAACAACAAATTATAAAGAAAAACAGCAAACTGTTATACCAAAAAAACACATAGTTTTGGTTACCTTTGGGACAAGGTGAGTAGTGACTGGGTGTGGGTTATAAGGAGGAGCTTCTGGGGCAATATTCTATTTATTATCCTGGTATTAGTTGCAAGGAATCATTTTGTGATAAATCACTGTACTCTGCATCTTTGTACTTTTGTACATATAGTTTTCTGTATATGCATGAAATCTCAGTTAAAGGGGGCTAAAAAAAATAAGTCGAATACATCTACAATAAAATACTTCATTGCCTCAGTACTTATGTATATTGCCTGGAATCAGAAAGGAAATAGCTTAATTTGTTTAAAAAAAAAAAAAAAAAAGCAAGCATCTTCGCTGTGACCCATTATTTCTTACAGCTTTTTCTAGTATCTCACCAAGCAGTATGGACCACTGAGCACTCCTGGCCAGTTCCCACTGAGCAGGTTTCCCATATTCATCGTTTCATCATCCTCCACTAAATGAGTGGACAATGGTACACTGGCCCAGATAATGCACATTATATGAAGGTCCTGATATCTTCCAGAAAATCTCCAACACCTGACGCCCAATACTTGGTCTTCCCTCCTCTCTTCACGGGCTGATCTTTTTCTTTCTTCAGCTCAGGTCAAATGTCACTTCTTCAGAAAATTCCCCTTGCCCCCAGTCCCACCCCCTTTCTCTGAGTGGGGTACCCAACATCTTCCTCTCATTTTGATGTTAGGACTGGTCATTATCAGTTTGCTCCCACCTCCCAGATCCATCCCCAGGAGGCTGATCCTTAGGGACTAGATCACCAGGGCATCCTGTCCAGCTGGCTTCTCGTGGGTTCCACTTTCGGATGAAAGACAGTGGCAGACCTACCATTTACACCGAAGTGGATGGAACTGGAGGGTATCATGCAGAGTGAATTTAGTCAATCGGAGAAACAATTATCATATGGTTTCACTCCTATGTGGAATATGAGAAATAGCGAAAGGGACTATAAGGGAAAGGAGGGAAACTGAGGGGGCCGGCGGTGCCAGGAATTGGAGAGGAAGACAAACCATGAGAGACTCCCAACTCTGGGAAACAAAGGTTGCAGAAGGGGAGGGGGGGCAGGCAGGGTAACTGGATGACGGGCACTGAGGAGGGCACGTGATGTGATGAGCACTGGGTGTTGTACTGTATGTTGGCAAATTGAATTTAAATAAAATATTTTAAAAAGACAGTGGCAGAAACTGGCAGGGCAGGAGGAGAGAAGTCAGGCATCAGGCATGTCCTCTCCACTTCCTTTTTGCTGTGCTCTGTTTCTAGGGGAGGCTGCTTCTCCTGAGGCCCACGCTCCTCCTTCCTGGTTCCAGCTCTGGAGGCTTCCAGTAACATCATTCCAACTGCCTGGGGTGGAAACAGCCCCACCACTGGGCCTTTCACTGGTGCTAGTAACCCTGCCTCCATCCAAAGTGTCTTTTTACCAACTCGCTTCATTTGAACTAGGTTTGGTTCTGGTTTCTGCTGGGACCCCGTGGAGCAGCAATTTTATATTAATTTATAGGATTATTTTATCAACACTTGTCTTTTCCACAAGGCTCTGAGCTTCATGACACTGGCACTCCAGACACTGCCAACAAACTTGTTAAATGATTTCGTAAGTTAACGAATACATGAAGGAACTCACATTAGGATCAAAATATACTCAACATAGTACAAGGATTCCTAAAACGCTCCTGCTACATTTAATGTGGTACCAATCTATCAGAGCAGACATTTTCGCTCTTTTAGCTGAAAAGAGCCTTTGCTGGCAGGAATACTGTTGCTCATGATAATAATTTCAATTATCCTAGCAATAAGTGCAATAGCTATGATTTTGCAATTAAAAAGATAGAACTTTATCCTTCTTAAGTAAGCTATCAATAATGAGATTCCAGGTGGACTGTGGCTAGTCACAGCTCTGAGTCAGTAGGAACATAATAAAAATATTAACTAGGAAAAGAAGGCTCTGTATCTCTGAATTTTTCATAACCTATTGAAAATGAGTCTGGAAAATAAATACTCCTTATACTTCTTAGTAGTTACATGGTATGGGATGGTTAACTCCACACAAGAAAATGTCCTTTGTTAATACAAATAAACTACCTACTTTACACTGTTATTTTAGGCTTAAAGACGGACAATCTGGGTTGATCCCAGTATTAGATATGCAAGCTCCACATTAGTGCATATAGTTAGACAACTTCTACAAAATGAACTGGAAAATCCTGATTCTAGGCCACTAATCAGAATTTCCAGAACAGAGTCTGGAGCTCCGCATATTGCCTTCTCTTTCGTGGCAGGAAAAAAAAGTGTAGAAAAGTCAGGTTAGCTACAGGCGGTAGGAGACACCAGCAACGTTCTTTAAACCCATACAAGCCATCAACTGTGTCACTTGAATCTTCATCTTGGGAAAATTAGTCTGTAAACTCTGATCATAATTAATTATGTACCGCATCAAAATTTTTAGTTCGGAGCACAGCATTTTGAAAGCAACAATAGACCCAGCATGCCAGCTCCCAGGGGCTGATACAGTTTGGTCTCTTTCCTGGTGAAACCTCTCCTGTTTCTTCTGCTAACTTTATTGCAAAAAAAAGTATCCCAGTTCTCCTCATTCTAACCACCACGCAGGGGGGGAAAGGTCCAATTCCTCTAGCATGGTAGGAGTTCAGCATTATTGCCAACTTCCCAGCTAGCAGACTCCTTAGTTGATACCCAAGACCCCTGTAATAGGGCACCACTTGGGAGACGAGCCTCATCCTATAATCCTGAAACGACAGGGCATATGGTTTCACATAATGAATAATACCTGGGGGGGGGGGGGTCCCGCTCGGTGAGTTAAAACAGTGAAAACGCAGCTATACTGCTAATTCTTTTTGCAACCAGATAACTTGCTTTTCTCTGTCTAATTAGGTGCAGCAACAACAGAAATCCTTGTGCATTGTCTTGGGCCGCAGCCAATACGGGAAATGACCACAGCAGCCCCTTACTGATGGCTTCTCCGGAGACAAAAGAGCATTTTGTGCCCGGCCCTGCGGCCATCGGTAAAGGGGGCGAAGTGGAAACGAAGCGTCCTCCACCTGTCGCCCGTACGCGAGGCGCTCGGTCCTCCCGGAGGAGCCCAGAGGCCCTGCGTGCAGGTCACCGGGATGCTGCCCCCACACCTCCACGCCGCGACCTCGCCCGCCGCGGGGCGCCCGGTGCCCCAGGGCCCACACCCGGCGGCGTCGGACTCGAACCATCTTTTGCGCGGAAAAACCCGGGCTCCTGACGCCTTCCCCGCGCCCAAGTGGGGCAGCCCCGGGGGACCGGGCGGCGTCCCGGCTGTCCGCAGCGCAGGGCCTCCGCAGCGCTCCCGGGCCCCCATCCCGGCCCTCCCAGCCCCTCCCGGGATGCACGCAGGTGCCTACCTGGCAGCCCGCAGCAGCGTCTGGACCCCCGACCCCGACCCCCGGGATGCACGCAGGTGCCGGTACTACCCGCCAGCCTGCAGCAGCCCGCCGGACCCCCGACCCCCGGGATGCACGCAGGTGCCTACCTGCCAGCTCGCTCCCCCCCCCCGGGATGCACGCAGGTGCCTACCTGCCAGCTCGCCCCCCCCCCCGGGATGCACGCAGGTGCCTACCTGCCAGCTCGCCCCCCCCCCGGGCTGCACGCAGGTGCCTACCTGCCAGCTCGCCCCCCCCCCCGGGATGCACGCAGGTGCCTACCTGCCAGCTCGCCCCCCCCCCGGGCTGCACGCAGGTGCCTACCTGCCAGCTCGCCCCCCCCCCGGGATGCACGCAGGTGCCTACCTGCCAGCTCCCCCCCCCCGGGATGCACGCAGGTGCCTACCTGCCAGCTCGCCCCCCCCCCGGGCTGCACGCAGGTGCTTACCTGGCGGCCCCCGCCCCCCATCCCCGCCGCGCAGGTGCT
This sequence comes from Vulpes lagopus, assembly GCF_018345385.1. Classification (NCBI taxonomy): domain Eukaryota; kingdom Metazoa; phylum Chordata; class Mammalia; order Carnivora; family Canidae; genus Vulpes; species Vulpes lagopus. The sequence goes on from NC_054829.1 coordinate 132,189,497, forward strand.
CACCTGCAAGCCCATCCCCGCCCCCCATCCCCGCCGCGCAGGTGCTCACCCGCCAGCCCGCCGCCGCCGCCGTCGCCCGCGTGGCCCTTCCTCCGCTGCAGGATGAAGTAGGGGTTGGCCCGCTCGGCGACCCAGAGCGCGTTGGCCAGCAGCACCTCCTCGGGGTTCACCCACATGGTCCCGGCGCCCCGGGCCGGCGCACAATGGGCTGCGGGCCGGGCCCTGCGCACACGCGCGCTCCCCGCGCCCGCCCCCCGCGCCCGCCCGCCCGCTGCGGCGACGGCGACAGCGACGGCGACGGCGACGGCGACCGCGAGCTCAGCAGCCGGCGGCCCCCGGCGCCCGGGCCGCAGCGGAGCCCCCGCGGGAGGCGGCCGAGGACCGGGGCGCGCCGGGCTGCATCCTCCCCGCGGCCGCACACGCCCGGGCCCGGCCGCGCGGCGCGAGGGCTGCGGGGGGGAGGGGGGAGGGGCAGGGGGCGCCCGGGCCGGGGTCGGGGCCGGGGTCGGGGTCGCTGCCGCCGCTCCCAGCGGAGTCCGGCTCCCGGCTCCCGGCTCCCTGCTCCCGGCTCCCGGCTCCCGGCTCGCGGCTCCCGGCTCCCGGCTCCCGGCTCCCGGCTCCCTGCTCGCGCGCGGCGGCCGGCTCAGGGGCGGGGGGCGCGGGACGCCGCAGGCTCGGCGGACGCGGCCCGGCCCCGGGGGCGCCCTCTGCGGACGGCGGGCCCCACGCCCATGGCAGACGCGGCCGGGCCGGCGGGGCGTGGCGCGGGCTCGGGGCGCGGGGCCGCGGGGGGAGCGGGCGGGGACGCAGCCAATGGCCGCGCGTGCTCGGGCCCCCCGCCCCCCGCCCCCCCGTCACGCGCCGCCCGCCCCGCCCCGCCCCGCCCCGCCCCCCGCCGAGGCCCGCGGCCCGCAACGTGCATTACGTCACTCCTCGCCTCGCCCCAGGCCGCGGCGCGCGGGGCTGCCGGCACCCAGGGGCTGGGGGGCTGGAGGGGAGGGGAGGGGAGGGGCAGGGGAGGGGAGGGAGGGGGCCGGGGAGGGAGGGGAGGGAGGGACTGGGGACCTGGGGGGCGGGGGGGTGAGGGCTGGAGGGGAGGGGCTGGGGGACTGGGGACCTGGGGGGCGGGGGGGTGAGGGCTGGAGGGGGGCTGGGGGGTAGGGAGCCGGGGACTGGAGGGGAGGGGGCCGGGGGCTGGAGGGGCTGGAGAGGCTGGAGGGGCGGGGGGGCGAGGGCTGGAGGGGAGGGGGGGTGAGGGCTGGAGGGGCCGGGGCTGGGGGCTGGAGGGGCCGGGGCTGGGGGCTGGGGGACTGGGGACCTGGGGAGCCGGGAGCTGGGGGCCGCGGGGCTGGAGGGGTCGGTGGGGTGAGCTGAAGGGGCTGGGGGGCTGGAGGGCCTGGAGGGCCGGGACCTGGGGGGCCAGGAGCTGGAGGGGGGGGATGGCTGGAGGGGCTGGGGGGCTGGGGGCTGGAGGGGCGGGGGAAGGGAGGGGGGCTGGGGGGGTAGGGAGCCGGGGACTGGGTCCTGGGGGGCGGGGGGACTGAGGGCTGGAGGGCTGGGAGCCGGGGGGCTGGGGGACTGGGGAGCCGGGGGCTGGGGGGCTGGGGGGCGGGGGCTGCGGGGCTGGGGGGCTGGGGGCCGGGGACTGGGGGGCCGGGGGCTGGGGGGCGGGAGCTGGGGGCTGCAGAGGGGGAGGACTGGGGGCCGGGGGCGGGGACCGGGCCGCGCCGCACCTGCACCTGCACCTGCACCTGCTCGGGTTGCAGGCCCTGGTGCTCCAGGACCCGGCAGAGCAGAATTCGCCGACGTATTCACCCTTCAGAGCTGGACTTAAGGTGTCAACGGCCGAAATGAGGCCCACGCAAGGCCCGCTTTACCCCTGGCCGGTTCCCCCAACACGTGGAGCCCCTCGGGGCCACAGCCGCCCCCCCGAGGGCGCGAGGACCTTCTCCACCTCCTCCTACGCCTGGGGGCGCGCAGGGGGCAGCTCCAGAGGAGGCTGCACCGCCCCAGGACGGGAATTCCCCAAGCTCTGCGGGCTTTGAAGGCACCTCCCGGAGGCTTCTTCCTTTCCGGATAAGCAGAAGCAGACGAGGCCTCCTTGTGTGGACCGAAGCATTTTCGCTGCTGGAGCTCGGGTTGGCGCCGCTGACCCCTTCCAGGGCCACAGCCGAGGCCCCCAGCCTTCAAGGAGGCTCCCTGCGTGCCCGCTGGCTCCCTACTCCGAGCTGGCCAGGAATGGGAGTGTCTCCCCACCTTATCACACTGACGGACCTGCGGCCTCTTTAGGAAACATTTTAGACCTCTCAGTGTTTGGGGGAACCTCACATATTTAGCACAGACTCGAAAATGTCATTTGGCATCTTTGGCCATAGCGGTGCCTTGGCCAGAGTCAAAGAATCTCTTCTCTTGCAAGACGTAGAATCCATTGCAAGTCAAACACAATAAACACTACGATTGCAAATCATACATATGGAAAAACGTGATTAATAATGTATTTATGTATAGGTGCCTGCGTGGTTCAGTCAGTTAAGCATCTGCCTTCAGCTCAGGTGGTGACCTGGAATGGAGCCCAGCATCCTGCTCCCTGCTCAGAGGGGAGCCTGCCTCTCCCTCTGCCTCCCTCTCTCATGAATAAATGAAATCTTTTAAATATATATATATATATATTTATATAACTTTTAATATTTTTGAAGGCTTCCATGGATATTCCTTCATTCTATGCAATTAGCATTTTTAAAAATCCCACTGAGTGCCTTCATATTGTCATTTACAGTGTCCTTGTACTGATCAAAGATGTGACCTGATAGCTCTATCATTACCCTGAAGTGTGATTCAGCTTGGCATTTTTTATCTATTAGTACCAAAACGCTATTTATTTATAATTCATGTGTTCTTTCATTCACTCATTCATTCATTCAACACATAATTATTGAATGCCTACTATATTCTAGGCCCTGGGGATAGCAAGAGAACAAACCAAATAAGAGTCTTTGCCTTTAGGAACACTAAAATGTAAAATTAATAATAAAAAAACAAGCCGAATTTACAAAAACTTGCTTTGAGGACAAGATTGGGTGCCAAGAGGAAAAAAGAAGAAAAAAATTGAAGTCCTCAACTACTTTCTAGTTCCTTGTAAGAGTTAGAGAACATTCTTTCCAGGAAGTTGGGGTTTCCAGTATTATAATGAATTATATTAACCTGTAGTACAACACATTGCAAAGAATCAGAGAAGCTACAAGGAGTTTATGGCACCTTGCTGGTCTCATACTGCCAACGGCTCACTTATTAAAGTGTAGCTTTGTTTAAAAAAAAAAAAGACAGTCAAATATACTTGAACTAGAAATTATGCAAAGAGAACCTAATTAATCCAACCAGTTCCTCAGTGAAATAGGTATTTTTAGCTTTCAATTCATTCTCACTGGTTTTAATCCCAAAGATTATCTCAAACCACTTAAGGAAGAAAAGCATTAAACAGATGCCTAGATAAAATAGGGGTAAATTATGTCAGTCTTTATGTCCCACTGAGATCTTCTACTCTCCTCTCCCCCATATGGAAAGAATCAACTCCCATAGGGTGTTGATGCCCCCTTCCCCTTGGAGCAATCAATGGGTTTACTGCAATTAGTGGGCAGCTCTAACTAACAAGATCCTGAAGGTGGTAAATTTGTCTTTGGCGATTCTCACCCCCCATTCCTACAGAGTTTCTACATTTTCTGCTTTTCACCTCCGCAGGGGTGTATTTTCCTCCCTGGCCTCATCCCTCTCCAAATAAGCCTTTATTTTGCCTTTTGGGGATTTGCCCCACCCATGGAAATGCTGTGAAGTCTTGGGCACTCTATTTGTGCCCACATCCTCTCACCTCTCAACACCAGCAGCCTCGAGGGTGGGCAAGTCAATAGGAAGTTCAGGTCTAGTTTCCGCAAAGAGAATTCACCCAGCAGAGTAAGAAAGGGCTAATGCTTCCCTGGGAGAAGCCGGCTCCTCCCTGGCCTTCTAGCTGAAGGTAACATGTTAATAGGAACCACTTTTCTAAGTGCCCGCACTTTGCTTGTCCAACCTGGGAGGGCAGTAGCTGCAGTAGGACATTTGAAATGTCTAGTAACCAGGGAGGCAGAAGGAGAGGGTTACCAGTTGGGGGTAAAGAAGGGTGACACTGCTTCAAAGATCCAAGACTTCATGGTAGCTTTGATCTCTGAAGAAACCTTCACCGTGGATCTGAGCTGCTGACCCAGCTGGAAAAACTCGATGGACCAGTCACCACAACGTCTGCGTTGCAAGTAGTAGAGCTAATTGATGATACAGAAGCCACAGTTTGGTTCTTTCAGCTGTAAGTGGCTACACAGATCTGTAGCCAAGACCATCCTTACACAGAGTGCACATGGAGGGGGAAGATCCTTCAAAATAGCTCCGTTCCGTAACAGTACTGCGCAGCCCCTAGTCAGCCTGTCAGTCTACCTTTCTGAATTCTGAGATGCTCTGGAAATCAAAAATGAGTAACACGTCACGTCCTTCCATGTTGGAGAACTGTGGCCAGATGACCTCTGTCAAATGCTGTGCTCCTGCAATGAAGAAAGGAAAGAAGACACCAAGTCTTTCGAGAAAAAATGAAGCAAGGCATCGCACCCATCCCTTTCCCAGTTAACTGGCAAATTTTAATGGTGGGGAGTGATGGGGTCAAGAGCTTAGACCACAGGGAAGGGAAGGGAGACGCTTTGCCTACTTCAAAATCATCCACTGCAAGTTCCCCGAGGGCCAAGACTGTGAAAAGATCACTGTTTATAGCCCAGGCATAATACCTGCACCTCCAAAAATGCCCAACGAGGAGGTGCACACTTGACTGCTGAATTTCAAGCTTAAGAAAGGTTTACATATTTAGGAAGGAAAAGAGTCCCTGAATACAGTTGCCTTCAGCTCCTCCTATTATGTACAAAAAAACTAAAGCTGAGAAAAAGGAAGAGGCTTGACTCAGGTCACTTAGGTAATGAATAGCAGAGTTGGAAGTTGGTCTTTTTATTTACTATTATGGCCCCAAGTTGTTTTTTTTTTTTTGACATTTTATTTATCTATTCATGAGACACACAGAGAGAGAGAGGCAGAGACACAGGCAGAGGGAGAAGCAGGCTCCCTGCAGGGAGCCCGACGCGGGACTCAATCCTGGAACTCGGGACCAACGCCCTGAGCCGAAGGCAGACTCAACCGCTGAGCCACCCGGGTGTCCCTATGGCCCCAAATCTTAACAGCAACTTTTTATTCTTTCTTCACATATTATTTGTCACATTTTTTCTCAAAAACTAAAGTGATTCATAATTATATAATGCTGTCGTGGCCATTACCTCTGACTGTGGTCTGAGTGCCCGTATGTGCTGATGGGCTAGACCTGACTCACATGCCTGCCCTAGAAAGGCGGTGACGAGGTCAGTGGGAGTGGGATGGTCCCAAAGGAACATGGAAAAACTGTTATCAAAATAAGGTGAGAGGGTTGTGGGCAAGCCTAAACAACAGATAACCTAGTACGGGCAATTTGTTCTTTAATGACTAAATCTTCTTGATTGCAATTTTATATTGCGTAAATACAACATACTTTGTTTTGTTTTCTGCTAAAACCTAGTGGTTTGACCCTTTTGATAATTAGGGTCAAAGATCATTTAATTTACCAGAGGAAGGAAAGAAAGAAAAAGAAAAGAAAAGAAAAGAAAGAAAAGAAGAAAGAAAGAAAAAGAAAAGAAAAGAAAGAAAAGAAAAGAAAAGAAAAGAAAAGAAAAGAAAAGAAAAGAAAAGAAAGAAGAATATTTTGTAAGGACTCACATAGACAATACAGGTATCAAAAACCTTCAGCGAGCTCTGGGACCAGGTCTCAGCCCCTCCTGCACTCACCTGCCCTCTCTCTGTCTCTCTCTGAATCTCGCTTTTCTTCACACATTTGTTTTCATATCTTTCCTCCACTGAGCAGCCTCCTTTCCTTAACCATAGTTTCTGTTCCTCATAACTTAAGCATGTGCGTGACTCGTGAAAGCTTCTCTGGTTCCACCTTTTGTCATTGCTTTCAAGCTATACCTCCCCCCATTGACTAAAAACTTTAGGTATTTCATACCTATAATTCATGAAAGGAACAGTGATCGGCTCTTCTTACCTTACTGTCCAAGGACCAGGTTGTTGGCCAGCCCACGACTGGCTGCCGTTTGGTCTGATGACCGAGACATGGGCGCCAGGTGTGCTTGCTTATCGTGTGCAAACGATACTTCACCGAGTTTCACTACAAGTTCATTTTTATAACAAAATTAGTAATTTTGAGAATGACCTATTATTGCTTGGCTTTCAAGTGCTGTCTAGCTGGGAAATGTCTGTCATCTCCCCTGTTTTGCATTAAGTCAATGAGCCAAATCAACAAAGGCAAACACTTCACTCTGGTATATGGGTGTGGGCTCCGATGATGGTAAAACAGCCCTCTCATTCCTTTTAGGACAAAGTTTTCCCTCAGTCGTGCTGTTCTTTTGCCAGTGATTTAGTTGTCCATTTTCTTGCTTGTGAAAAACATGCAAAAAAACAAAACAAAACAAAACAAAACCCACCATCAACAGGATTTTTTTTAACATTAATTTTTTAAACATGTGAATACAGGTAAAAAGCAGATCAGGACATTGATATTAAGTAATAATAGTGTTTCTTCTGAATTGCACATGTGCCTATAAACCTAATAAATAGGTTTTTCTTTTTTTTAAATAGAAGAATACAACTGTTTTTCCTCTGAGAATAAGAACTAACATTTTTACTGATCTTTTCGAAATAAAGTACTTTGGGATCCCTGGGTGGCGCAGCGGTTTGGCGCCTGCCTTTGGCCCAGGGCGCAATCCTGGAGACCCGGGATCGAATCCCACGTCGGGCTCCCGGTGCATGGAGCCTGCTTCTCCCTCCGCCTGTGTCTCTGCCTCTCTCTCTCTCTCTGTGACTATCATAAATAAATAAAAATAAATAAATAAAAATCTTTGAAATAAAGTACTTTGATCCACATACATATGTTTTTATGAAAGAAAATGGTCAATTTTACACAGATTCTCTAATTCAAAAATTCCAGGAAAAAAAAATGCAATTTCCTTTTCAAATAAGACAACTGAACTGTCTTTTTATTATACTGACAACATTCTTGTTAGAGAAATACTACATTCTACTTTGAATCTCAAATCTTTAAAACATTTGTTTTGACTATGTCATGTTTAAATGATTTAAAAGAAAGCAATATCTAGGTATCAATACTGACACAAAATAACAACATATCACCCAAACTCCCTTCATTATCAACTATATCTAAACTCTTTACCTCTTAATTTCCAGCCTCTCTGAGTTTTAGACTACAGATTATAAAACAGGATATAACCTGAAGATCGCAAATCTTTGAAAAACTGTTAAGTATGAAACACTAAGTGAGAAACAGACTTATTGTCCACACCAAGGGAGAAATAGTTCAGATCACTAACTCCTAAAGGATAAGCACGAGTTGGCTGGTGAGCTACCTTTATCAGAATTGGGGAAAGGCAAAAAATAACTCACCCTTTATTTGTCCCCAGAGCTCTTCACATTTTCAGTAGGCATTTATCACCAGGTGTTTTTTTTGTTTTTTCAGAACATATTGCCTTTAGGGATGTCTCTGATTTCTTCTATAAAATACAGACCTAATAGGCATTTTCATCATAAAATTGTACTGGTGAGAACTTTGCTTTTTTCTTTATTTTCTTTCTTTCTTTTCTTTTTTCTTTTCTTTTCTTTTTTTTTTGTGTGTGTGTGTCACTTGTGATCCTCTTATAGGCTGTGAAATGCAATCTTCCATAAAAAGGGATGTGTTAAATCACACTGATTTCTATTCCAATGAAGATTACAGTTTGCTTTTAATGAGAATGACTCAGTCAGTCAAAGTGGAAGCTTAAACATTCTGTCCCTGAATGAAACTTTAAAACATAATTCTTTCTTTCTTCCTTTGTACAGAGCCAACCTTCACTCACCTAGAGAACATTAAAGTGGAAGGCACATATTTAAAATACAAAAATATATACCTTTTGAATGCATCCATCTCTACAACCATGGCCTTTGGATTTTAACATGAAGTCTCAATTAAGAAGCCTTTTGAAAGAAATGAGAAAATCTATCTCAGACATGCCAAGGGGAAATCACAGAATTGTCCATAAAGACAGCTGGCTGGTGGTTAAATGAAAGTGCAATATTAAAGATTACATTTGATCAAGTTGACTCTACAAAAATATTTTTATGGCTACAGTGCGATCCCACAGCAATTTCGAGGTAATATATGGCTTTGTATACGTCCTTAGAAGATTTCTTTGATGCTTGTTCTATATGCAGAGTTAAAGGGAAGATGAGGACTGAGATTACGGTCTCTTTCCCTCAGGGTGTGCAAGGACGGGCCTGGGTGGAAGAAAGGGATCTCTTTTTGCTCCACTTTCTTAGATCTATCTGGGTAGAGTAGGCCCTGAAAAGATTGTGAAAATATGGGCAAATTTCAGTGAATACCCCAGCATCCTGCTCAAGCTGAAAAGGGAAACACAGCCAATGCCAGTGATTCTAAATTTTCCCCCCTTTAAAAGAGATGCAGGATTCCTATGTGAAGTTTGTGGTAAATTCTCCCCTGCGGCTGCCAACGCAGATGCGGTGTTTCCTGAACAGAAGGGTCACCTACCTGCATAGCTGCTTCACAGGGTTTGGATGAATCTGGTATGTTTTGAAAACAGATGGCTTCTAGACCCTCACTTCACAGCTAAAAATGTCAGCATTTAATGCCACTTTAATACTTTTTCCCCCTTGCCTGCTTGTTAGGATCCTCGTGCAGTGTGGTTTTGCCAACATTGCATTCTTATGGGCAGTGAGCTCCCGCCTTGCTGAGGGCTTGCTGTTCAGAGGGACTCAGGCTGAACACTTGTCTGAGCACTCTTCCTCTTCCCAGGGAAGGCCCTCAAAGGGCACCGGGCTTTCTGGACCAACTCACGTCCCATTGGCTCCTTGGCATTGCTGACCGCCCAGGTGTGGCTGCATCCATACCCTTCTCATAAGACTTCCCTTCTCCCAATCACAGGAACCCCCTCCAGGACTGCTGGTGATTTTTATCTCTCACTGGTGGTCGAGGGGTGGGGGTTGAATGGGAAAACCAAAGTTTTCGGACTCCTCTCTGCCTCTGGACGGTCTGCTTCTTCCCACAGACACGACACAACTCAACTTGCTGTTGTACCTGCTGCAGCACGATGGGGTGTGTGCGTTACTGAGGGCACAGGGAAAGCAGGGTGCGATAGGCTCTCCTTGAGGCACATGGTTGCACGGCATGAGGCCCCAGTTCTCTTCCTGTTGTGTCTTTAAACCTACAGCAGGAGCTCTGCTGCCACACTAACGTAGGATTCAACCTGGGGAGGCCGGGGAGGCAAGGCAATGTGTGTGTGTGGGGGGGTATTTATGCACACATTCTGCATATTATAGGGTGCTATTTATTAAGCATGAACAATGTGCCAAGGCCATATGTATTATTGCATTTAAATTTCACAGCAACTCTATGAGAGAGGAACTGAATACACTATTTTTGAACTCCCTCTTGTAAATGAGGAAATCAAGTCACAAAAGGTATAGTAACTTGGGGCACCTGGCTGGCTCAGGGGTTAAGCAGCTGCCTTTGGTTCAGGTCATGATCCCAGGGTCCTGGGGTAGAGCCCTGCGTCGGGCTCCCTGCTCATGGGGGAGCCTGCTTCTCCCTCTCCCTCTGTCACCCACCCTGCTTGTGCCCTCTCTCTCTCTCTCTCTCTCTCAAATAAATAAGTAAAATCTTAAAAAAAAAAAAAAAAGTAGAGTAACTTGACCAAAGTCATGCAACTGGGAAGTGATAGCATCAAAATTGAAAACCAAGCTGCCTAAACCGGAGCTGAAGGCAGACACTCAACCCCTGAACCCCCCAGGTGCCCCCTGGCCTACGTTCTTAATCTTATTCTACTTCTTTTTCTATAAATATTGTCTATTATTACTATCACTTTATATTTATATCATCCATTTCAATATAATTAACTCAATAAACTTTTTGGGTCATGAAATTATCCTCAGATAATTGGTGTAAGAGGAAGTTCTAAGCACCTTGTGTGCAGAAAGGCAAATGAGATTGTACAAAAACAGGGACATGTCGGTGAGGCCGTGGTGGGCTAGTCTGTTGAAGGCTTTCACCAGGGAACTGTTGAACACAGCTAAAGACTCTACGTAGACTTTGGTCTCCAGTTCTTTCCTCCATTTTTTACATTTACATTTCCAGCAAGAAGCTTGGGCTCCTTGTTTTCATTAGTCTGCCTTTCCTACCATTTGAAAGTGGTAAGATTAAAAAAAAAAGAAGAAAGAAAGGAAGAAAGGAAGAAAGGAAGAAATAAAAGAAGAAAGAAAGAAAGAAAGAAAGAAAGAAAGAAAGAAAGAAAGAAAGAAAGATTTGTATATTTCAGTGGTCTCAAATTTTAGTGTGTCAGAACCACCCGGACTCTTGTCAGAAGAGACAGTTAGACCCCTGCTCCAGAATTTCTGAGACAGTAGGTCCGATTGAGACATGAGAATGTACATTCCCAACAAGTTTCCTGGTGATGTTGATGGTGTTGCTCCAGGGGCCACACGTCTGGGAATCGCGGGTATAGATAAAAAATGGGTACTTCAGCTGGAAGCTATTTTTTGTTAGATAAGCCATGGATTTACATATATATATATATCCCAGGTATCAGATCTTCAGCTCTGAATTAATATATCCCTTGACACCAGACCTTAACTCATAACGTGGAGGCTGAGAAAATTAAGGCCATTCCACCTCCAGTTCATCGATAGCACAAGTACAGCCATCTCAGGCCCCTGTGAATTAGAGCTTAACGCCCTTGAAAGTCCCATATTGGAATGAAATCAGAGCTTAAGAAATTCCTCCCCCCGCCCTTCTGGAGGTCCCCTAGACCAGCCCATAAAAACCCAGCTGGAACCCACCTCCGGGTCCAAGTCCGTGCTCCGCTGTGTCGGGTGCACTTGGACCCAAGCTCGAGCTTGCTAATAAACCCTCGTGTACTTGCATCGGTGTCGGCTACTTGGTGGTTTCTCAGATTCGCAATCGTGGGCACAGCAATAAAATGATCTAAACGCATCCCTCAGTTTTATGGGGGGCCCCAAATTACCCTTGTGATCCTATATTCATTGTTAGACTCTACTTATAACCATCACATGACTCCGCTGACTGTTCACAAAGACCTCCTAGATGCCTGGCATTCTGGTGGATGCTGGCAGTGCATGATGAAGAAAATCAATACCCACAAGAAGCTTATACCAGGTAGGATTAAAATATTAGTCAACAAACACAACTAAATTCTATTGTGAGAAGTATTAAGCAGGAAAAGGCCATGTGTTCTGTGATCTTAAAGTTAGGGGTTTCTCTAAATCGTAGTCATCAGCATCCCCTGAAGTGATGCTTTAAGCTGAAAGGTCACAAAAACCCACTGACCCTACTCAAAGGATATTTCAAATGCTCTTTATTTCAAGTGGTAAGTAACATTAAATACAAGATAATTTTAGGAGAGATGTTCCAAAAATCCAGGAAGGTCCTTATGGATTGTCAGAAGGACTAGAATTTGTGGTATTTTTAATAAACTACAAACCCCCTGACACCTCTGTACTTCAAACCATCAAATCAAGTTTTCAAACATCACATGCATCTAGTAAGAATAGATCGAATTGATCAGGGTTTATTTCTCACTTATTCAGGGCATCCCCTTGTGTTAGGGAGACTATCTAGACTTGGGAAGATGCTCTTGAGTCAAGGACAGGCAGGGCTAGGTAGGGAGAGATAGGTAGGGGGCCACGGGAGCAGGCTCACATAAATCCCCAAAATGTGGAGGTGTAAGGAAACCAGAGATGATGAAACAAACCAGACCAGGTCCTAGGTGTCAGAGGTGGGATCTGGTTATAACAGCTGCATGTGACCAACAGAGAATTACAGGGCCCCCAAAGGGAAATGGGCCATCAGAGATGTTACCATGAGTCTTTACTCAATGGTGCTCTCAATAAAGATGTTAAAAGGATTTAGGTTCCCTGGCTACCTTTTAATAAAAGATCAACCCAACAAGCCCACGTGGGCAACCCTGTCGGCACCCCTCTCACTCCTGAGAGCTCTCTCTGTATCCCTGCTTAACACATTTCTGTTGCTTCACTCACTCTCCTTTGTCCATGAGATTCCCTCTTGGACTCTGTGAGATGAGAACCTCACTCTCCTGCTTCATTTTGGTGCCGAAACCCAGGATCACCCCCACCGCAGGACTCTTCCTTTCTGGGAGATGTCTTGCCCTTAGATAATCTTTTCTTTTGATAAACAACAAAACTGGGCACCAGTTGGCCAGTTAAAGGTGAACAGCATGGCCCCCAATCTTAAGACTCAGGTGACAGGCTTCTGGAAAAAGGTTCGGTCAATCTTCCTTCCTCAATAGAAGGGAATGTTGGCCTAACCCTACCAAGTTCTGCTTTCTGGTCATTGGCTTTTTCTTGAGTGACTTTCTCCTGCCTCAGGGACTTTGCCTATAGTAAGGCGCTGCTTGCTACTCAGGGATCCATTTCAGGGGTCCCTTCTATCCTCTGCCATTCCTTCTCTAAGCACCTGGGAACTTTATGGGTCCAGTGGTCCCACTGACTTTGTCATATGGAGGAAGACTATTGATTACGTAAATATATGATTTTTTAATTTGAAAGTGCTTTTCAAGAGAATTTAGCTTAGGATGAACTATCTTTTCATCATTTTTGTTCCCTGGTAAGACATATGCTTTTCTGTTAGGTACAATTTAGGCTTAATCATGGCCAGAAATTAAAACTGAAATTATCAGTAGGCAGGATTAGAGTGATCTCTTTATATGATAAATTGTAGGCAGCAGCCTGGTGTTTCCTGGGCATTTGCTCTGCTTGGAATACTTCAGGTGTTAAGGAGGAAGTTAGTTACAAACCCCTAGTCAATCCCTTGAGCTGACTCTCCAGGGTCATATCGTTGAGGCTTTCTTCCAACAACAAAAATATAAAACTGTGATGATGCTAAATCTTGGGGTCTGCACCCTTCAGTAGGGCCATGCTTACAAATGGGACCTCAGGTGTCTGGACAGAAAAAGTGCCCCAGGGCAAGACCGAGGAAACCTTGAAATTGGTTTATAATTGGCCTTGACTGGAGGAACTAGGAATGCAAGCAAATTTACATGACCAAACAATGAGAGCTCAATCAAAAGAATCCCAAGAATGAGGTTATTTATAGGACTCCCTGCTTTGTTTTAGGTTCATCTGGGAGCTGGACCCCACAGGAGGACTAGTAATCCAGTGCTCTGAGCCTGCCCTTTGCTGTTGTTTTTGTTTTTTTAAAGATTTTATTTATTTATTCATGAAACACACACACACACACACACACACACACACACACAGAGGCAGAGACTCAGGCAGAGGGAGAAGCAGGCTCCATACAAGGAACCTGACATGGGACTCGATCCCGAGTCTCCAGGATCACGACCTGGGCTGAAGGCAGGTGCTAAACCGCTGAGTCACCCAGGTTGCCCCCTGAACCTGCCCTTTGGTCACCACTGATGGCCTTGGGGTTTCTAAGGATGGAGACCGGCCCTGGAGATTGCACCATGGAGAAGGCTCATCTGTAAGCAGCGCACGCCTCCCACTGAGAGACCCTACCTGTTTAGCCTTCTAAAAAGAGTTTCAAAATTTAAACTGTTCACCTTAAAAAAAAAAAAAAAAGAGGGATCCCTGTGTGGCGCAGCAGTTTGGCGCCTGCCTTTGGCCCAGGGTGTGATCCTGGAGACCCGGGATCGAATCCCACGTGGAGCTCCCGGTGCATGGAGCCTGCTTCTCCCTCTGCCTGTGTCTCTGCCTCTCTCTCTCTCTCTCTCTCTCTCTGTGTGACTATCATAAATAAATAAAAATTAAAAAAAAAAAGTAAACTGTTCACCTTGCTAAGCTCCATGATTAGGCCAGACTTTTTGGGGGAAATCCAGAGGAGACAAGGAGGATCCATGTGATTAAGAGTGGCTACACCTGCCGGCTTGATGCCTCCTCAACCCAAGATGTTAGGCCACTCTTTCATCTTGGGTAGGCAAACCAGGGGACACTTTGGTCCAAAGCGGAGAGCTGATATGTAGGGACGCCTTCAGTTCCCAAGGACTCTCCCTTGGGGTGCTTTTTAACCCACTGGAAACAACTGGGATTGCAAAGTGTAGGAAAGGACTGCTCTCCTGTAACACTGTATGGCCTCCATGGGATCCATTCGTTAGATCTCTTCTGCAGAGAACAGGGCTCTACATCAGGACCCCCACCTAAGAGCCTCTTGCAGAATGTGTTTGTCCAACGTGTTGGCTGGTAAACTCCCTCCTGACAAATTGGATAATTCTCTAAATAAGCCTCCAAACAAACCCAAGTTGCTGGAGGAAACACAGGTCATCCTTAGGAGAGAGGACTCTGACTCTGTCACTGTTCCAAATAGATGTGGGGGCTTCTTCCTCATTCATTTCCCACGTTAATGGTTATAACGGGGGGCAACTGTGGTTAGTCTACCTCAGCACAGAGACTTTAAGGAATATTCCCAAGTGGCTGCCAAAACTCTCTTTGTTTCAGAGAAATTCCCTGTCTTCTCCGGCCTGTCATGGACTGCCTCATTCCAGAGTCAGTGGAAAAGCATGTCATTTGCTCAACTGTCCATGTGGATGAGCTTTAAAACTGGGAACCTTGTTTCTCTGCCTTCTGGCTGCACTTTACCTCTTCTGCCTCCCCCTCTCCCTGCTCCTGTCTCTGTACCACCTTGGGTGTGGCCGCATACGCCCGTCACTTCAGATTTCCCCACCAGTGTCACAGTTAAAAATTGGCAGTTGGGAACACACTGACTTTTAAAAGTGGACTGAGGTGAATGGGGAAAAATTGAGAGCCTTTCCCCTAAGGTCAGGAACACGATAGGGATGTCCACTCTCACCACTGTTGTTCAACAAAGTGCTGGAAGTCCTAGCGCCAGTAGTCAGACAATAGAAAGAAATAAATGGCATCAAATTGGCAGAGAAGAAGTCAAACTGTCACTCTTTGTAGATGACATGATGCTGTATATGGAGAATCTGAAAGACTCCACCCTAAAATTGCTAGAACTCATACAGCAACTCAGCAACGTGGCAGGGATATAGAATCAATGCCCAGAAATCAGTTGCATTTCCACACACTAACAATGAGACAGAAGTAAGAGAAATTAAGAAATTGATCCTATTTGTAATTGCACCAGAAACCATAAGATACCTAGGAACAAACCTAATCAAAGGATCTGTACTCTAACAACTACAGAACACTTCTGAAAAAAATTGAGAAAGACACAAAGAGGTGGGAAAACATTCCATGCTCATGGATTGAAAGAAATAATATTGTGAAAATGTCTGTGTTACCCAGGGCAATTTACGTGTTCAATGCAATCTCTATCAAAATACCATGGACTTTCTGCAGAGAGTTGGAACAAATAATCTTAAGATTTGTGTGGAATCAGAAAAGACCCCAAATAGCCAGGGGAATATTGAAAAAGAAAACCAAAACTGGTGGTATCACAATCCTGGACTTCAAGCTCTATTACAAAGCTGTGATCATCAAGACAGTGTGGTCCCGGCACAGAAACAGACACATAGATCCATGGAACAGAAGAGAGGACCCAGAAGTGGACCCTCAACTCTATGGTCAACTCATCTTCAACAAAGCAGGAAACACTATCCACTGGAAAAAAAGACAAGTCTCTTTAATAAATGGTGCTGGGAAAATTGGACAACCACGTGCAGAAGAATGAAACTGGACCATTCTCTTACACCAGACACAAATATAAACTCAAAATGGATGAAAGATCTAAATGTGAGACAGGAACCCATCAAAGTCCTAGAGGAGAACACAGGCAACACCCTTTTTGAACTTGGCCACAGCAACTTCTTGCAGACACACCCATAAAGGCAAGGGAAATGAAAGCTATAATGAACTATTGGGGCTTCATCAAGATAAACAACAAAAAAAGCTTCTGCACAGTAAAGGAAACAGTCAACAAAACTAAAAGGCAACCTACAGAATGGAAGAAGCTATTTCCAAATGGCATATCAGATAAAGGGCTAGTGTCCAAGATCTATAAAGAACTTATTACACTTAACACCCAAGAAACAAACAATCTAGTCAAGAAATGGGCAGAAGACATGAATAGACATTTCTCCAAAGAAGACCTAGACATGGCCAACACGCACATGAGAACATGCTCAGCATCACTGGCCGCCAGGGAAACACAAATCAAAACCGCAATGAGATCCCACCTCACGCTTGTCAGAATGGCTAAAATAAGCAAGTCAAGAAATGACAGATGTTGACAAGGATGTGGAGAAAGGGGAACCCTCCTGCACTGTTGGTGGGAATGTGACCTGGTGCAGCCCCTCTGGAAAACTGTGTGGAGGTTCCTCAAAGAGTTAAGAATAGACCTGCCCTACGGCCCAGCAATTGCACTGCTGGGGATTTACCCCAAAGATTCAGATGCAGGGAAACGCCGGGACACCTGCACCCCGATGTTTCTAGCAGCAATGGCCACAATAGCCAAACTGTGGAAGGAGCCTCGGTGTCCATCGAAAGATGATGGATAGAGAAGCTGTGGTCTATGTCTACACTGGGATATTCCTCAGCCATTAGAAACAACTAATACCCACCATTTGCTTAAACATGGATGGACCTGGAGGGTATTATGCCAAGTTAAGTTAGTCAATCGGAGAAGGACAATCATCATATGGTCTCACTCATCTGTGGAATATGAGAAATAGTGCAAGGGACCATAAGAGAAGCGGGGGAGACTGACTGGGGAAAAATTAGAGAGGAAGACAAACCACAAGAGACTCCTAACTCTGGGTAACAAAGGGCTGTGGAAGGGGGATTGGGGGGATGGGGTAACTGGGTAACAGGCATTAAGGAGGGCACATGATGGGTGAGCACTGGGTGTTATATGTTGGCAAATTAAATATAAAAAATAAAAATAAAAAGATAAAAGAGGATGGGGGTGAAAGATTCAGTATTTAAACCAATTTAAGCTTGTCGATTTAATTAAGATAGACATGTCTTTAAAGTTATCAACATTAAATATGAAACTTTTATTCTATTGAGGTTTACTAAAGGTCAAAAAAAGCTCGTGTTATCTCTGTTGCAATTTGTTAGCAAAAAGATGATTTATTATTTATTTATTTTATTATAAATCTATTTTTTTAAAGATTTATTTTTATTTATTTATGATAGTCACAGAGAGAGAGAGAGAGAGAGAGAGAGAGGCAGAGACACAGGCAGAGGGAGAAGCAGGCTCCATGCACCGGGAGCCCGACGTGGGATTCGATCCTGGGTCTCCAGGATCGCGCCCCGGGCCAAAGGCAGGCGCCAAACCGCTGCACCACCCAGGGATCCCTATAAATCTATTTTTTATTGGTGTTCAATTTGCCAACATATAGAATAACACCCAGTGCTCATACTGTCAAGTGCCCCCTCAGTGCCCGTCACCCAGTCACCCCCACCCCCTGCCCACCTCCCCTTCCACCACCCCTAGTTCGTTTCCCAGAGTGAGGAGTCTTTCATGTTCTGTCTCCCTTTCTGATATTTCCACTCATTTGTAAAAAGATGATTTAAAATGATGGTTAATCTTGTCTGTCTCAAAGTTTTCATGGGTGATTGTTAAGATAGTTTTCAAAGTTTTTGGTAACCTAAAACTTTAAAGTTTTGCTTGGGTGGTTATTGAAAGTAAATTCATTGATCATCTAGCTCTTTTCCAAATAAGATAAAATGTGAAAGCATTAATTACTGAGCATGGGCTTGTGCTTTTGACTTCTTATTGCAGAGAAACTAAGGATGTTTGAGTCTGTTGATAAACATGCTTTGTGCTTAATAAATGCATAAATTTGTCATATAAAGAGTTTTGTTCTAACAGTTCACAACTGGCTACTACTTAGTTTTCACTGAACACTAGGGTTTCTAAGAGTTAAAAATTCTGCTAAATGTAATTAAGACTGATGGGGACGAGGGAAGCAACTCTGTATATAAGAAAGTAGAAGACATGTAAAAAAAGATATAAGAAATGAGAATGCGTTTTTGTTAAAGGTCAAAGAAGGTACTTTTGTCCTAAATGAGAATGGTTGTTTGAAAATAAATAGCTTGGGACAAAACCTAATTGCAAAAACATAAAAGGTTTATAAAGCAAAAATCTTTGGAAAGGAATCTTGTGTGTGATCAGGATGGACTAAGATTAAAGTGAAGGGATTTTATTTTATTTTATTTTATTTTATTTTATTTATTTTTTTAAGTGAAGGGATTTTAAAAGTACACTGGTATAAGATTAAAAGTCTACTTTCTGTTCAAAAAGACAAGTTTTCCTGAATTGTTGGTCTGAACTTGATTAAAAAATGTAAACAAAGGGTTTTTCCTGGGATCCCTGGGTGGCGCAGCGGTTCGGCGCCTGCCTTTGGCCCAGGGCACGATCCTGGAGACCCGGGATCGAGTTCCACATCGGGCTCCCGGTGCATGGAGCCTGCTTCTCCCTCTGCCTGTGTCTCTGCCTCTCTCTTTCTCTCTCTGTGACTATCATAAACAAATAATAAAAAATAATAATAATAAAAGAGTTTTTCCTTTGTCTCCAAAACCCAGTTTCTATGTTTTGTCTTTATGGGGCCTTCAATGTTCCCTAATCCGATTTAGGCCTGCGCTTAAAAACTTTCTAAGGGGGAGACCTGAGGGGCTCAGCAGTTGAGCGTCTGTCTTGGGTTCAGGTCATGACCCCAGGGTCCTGGGATCGAGTCCCGCGTCGGGCTCCCTGCATGGACCCTGCTTCTCCCTCTGCCTGTGTCTCTGCTTCTCTCTCTCTCTCTGTGTGTCTCTCATGAGTAAATAAATACATCTTTAAAAAAAACACAAAACTTTCTAAGGTTTTAACAAACTGCCCAAGATTTAAAGTGTAAAAAAAAAGTCTTTTTAAAGCATTAATTAGGTCCTTTTATTTGTCATGTTAAGTTGCTTTGGAAGCACTGTTAAATAGATGATAAGTCTTAGGTTACATTTGGATAAATGCCATAACTGTTCTAGAGGTGATATGCAATTACTCAATTTTTAATGTTTTAATATAGGTCATCACTTGATACTTTGATAACTGAAGTGTTACTGTCACAACATAAACTGGATTTCCTTGCTAGCTATGTTGTAACCTCGTCAGATGTTTAACCATGTTCATTTTTGAGTCCTTTGTCATTTATACTTTTGGTTCTTATTCTCTTGCAAAAGGTGTTTCATCTTTAAGGGTATTCACATAAAGGCGTTTTAGGACAAATAAAAGTTTTAATTTCTTTAAGATAAAAACGAAATGGGTAAGAATCTCCAGAACTAACTAACCTGAGGATAATTATACCATATGATTCTTGTTTAAGACATTGCTGACGCTTGGGATGCCTCTGTGGCTCAGTGGTTGAGCATCTGCCTCTGGCTCACGTCGTGACCCCGGGTCCCGGGATCGAGTCCCGCATCCAGCTCCTTGCATAGAGCCTGCTTCTCCCTCTGCCTGTGTCTCTGTCTCTCTCTTCTGTGTCTCTCATGAATAAATAAAAATCTTTAAAAATTAAAAAAAAAATAAGACATTGCTGATCCTCTAAAGTTTGCTCTTCCAGGTTAAGGAAACCTTCTCTTAAGATAACTATGACTTACAGAACTGTGATAAAGTATTCATTTGTAAACAAATTAAATTAGCATTAACTTTTCTGTCTACCTGAACCGTCTGAAATTCAAAAGGTCAGTAAGCTTTCTCCCATGGCAATCATAGTCATTTGCATACATCCAATAAGAATCTGTTCTTGTAACAGGACACCACTGGAAACATTGGTTATTTCGCCAAGGCTTTGACTGGAGTGTCATATTTGAGAGACAGGCATAGACTCAGATGTGACCAAACAGCTTTAAGGAACTGAGGTCGACTTTATGACACGTAGAGCCACAAAGCTCCTTGGAAATGTTGGCCTGATACCTGCTTACAGAGTTGCCAGCCAGCCTCACCAGGTGAGTAAAGAAGGCCCCTCCCTGGCAGGTGCAGGAACCTCAGGATAGTTTGGGGCCCACATCTACAGGTATTGCAGGCACGTCAGATGGCAAGTCCTTGGCTTGGCTTCTGGCCTGGAGACGCTACTAAAAGTTCAATCTAGAGATTCCTCATAAAAAGTTCCAGCAAAGCAGATTCTGAAAGATCTATATGATCAATCATTATGCTTGCTGAGCTTATGCAAATGATGAGGCCGACTTTGTTAAAACTGCAACGCTTGTTTTCCCGACAGATCAGTCCTGACTTGGCTACCTCTGATTAAAAAATGAGGGTTACTATAGAGAGAAACTGTGCTTCAATAACATCTTTGTGGATGTTAAATTACAGCTCTGATTGTCTTTAAGTGAGTGTTGCTTGCCTAAGCTAGGCTACTTGAGGTAAACTTCAGAGAAATAGCCTTTCTATTTTTACAATAGCTCATATTAGATCATCTTTATGCTTTTTATTCTCTTGGGGATAACAACAGGACCCCCATGTGTACATGATTGTTTAAACAATTAGAAAACGGGATTGATTCCTCAGTAATTGCAGAACTCAGCTAGCACTTTGACCAATTCTGTGTGGCTGGGATGACAAAATCACTCCTTTAAAGCCAGAGTGTACCCCACCGCATGGGTGGACTATAAACTTATAGAGATAATGGATGACCCCGCTTTCTTTCCTATTGGATTGGATGATGCACTTGGGGATGCCCTTATCTCCTGAGACAGGTTTGTTCCCCACTTGCCAGTGATTCCTTATAATTATAATACTGTTCAGGCTAGGCCTGGATGGATTGGATGATGCACTTGGGGATGCCCTTATCTCCTGAGAGGTTTGTTCCCCACTTGCCAGTGATTCCTTATAATTATAATACTGTTCAGGCTAGGCCTCCAACAAAGAGGGCTTCTTGATGGTTTTATTTTTTTAATTTTTTAAAAAGATTTTACTTATTTATTCATGACACAGAGAGAGGGAGGCAGAGACACAGGCAGAGGGAGAAGCAGGCTCCATGCCAGGAGCCTGATGTGGGACTGGATCCCAGGACCCCGGGGTCATGCCCTGGGCCAAAGGCAGGCGCTCCACCACTGAGCCACCCGGGCGTCCCTTAATGGTTTTATTCTTTAGTCATCTTCATCCTAGAAGCCACCTCTCCTGATTGCAAACAAAGGTTTTAGCTAAGCATACAACGGCCCTCCTGGTAAAAAGAGCCTCAAAGCTCACTATGAGGCTTGCAGGGCTTAGGAGAGGACTGCACTATACAATAAGCAGAATAGTTTGCTTGCTCAGCAGGCCTCCAAAAGATACTTTCCAGGCATTTGGTACATTCAGCCAAGAATTAAGTCAAGTCAGAGAAGGACTTCTCGAGAACTGTCTACTATTGCTACTCCATTCATGGTGTGAGGGGTTACCCCACATGTGTTGTTTTAACATTACAGTTAACTCCCCATAGGTGTCCCAGTTAATAGGGGACATTTGTGATTCATTAAATAAGGTCAAGATACCCACTGATCTACTTAACAGAATTGGTAATCGGAGATCTTACCTAAGGGATGTAATCATAATTTTGGGCCTAATAGTTGTCCTATATTTATCCTTTGGCATGTGCTGCTGCATGTTCATCATGACCCCCTGGACCAACCCATGGATAGATTCTAATTGCCACACAGCCTGCTGTCCCGTTCCAGTAGGAAGCAGCCAGAGCAGTCACGGTCCCATTCCCTAAGGGCAGTTAGGGTGACTGGCCCAGGGGGAGGGATGAGTAAGGGACTCCATGAGACAGGAACCGAGCTCTCCCACTTCACTCCTACACTCAAGTCTTCTGGGAGAGTTTATTAGTGCAAATTGTTCTTTCTTTCCTCTGAGGGAAAATGGAAAATAAAAAGCTAAAATACCTTTGACTCATGTGAGCGAAACTGGTGTGATCCTCTAAATCAGGCCGGATCTGTTCAAAGTGCCAATGAAGACACTGAACATTTTCTCAAGAAAAGAACCTTCTCTCCCTGAGGCTTATGAAAGAAAGCTAAACACATTTCCTAGGGTGTGGGAGTGAAACACGGCCCTTAATTTTTATTGCATTTCTCTTCTCCGCCTAGGTAGAAACCGAGAAGAATCTGAAAAATTGAATCACAACACGTCCGGTGGCAGCAAGCTGGAAGAGGAAAAGAAAAGACTCCCAGGGGCATGAGTAGTAGTAAGAGAGGGAAGGCCTGTTGCTCAGCCCATCAGGTGACTTTGTCGGTGACCGGGCATTCCAGCATCAGGCCTAGGTCAAGTTCAGGAAGAAGGTAGTCATGTGGCATTTAGGCATATGGAGGTTGTTTAAGAAAGACCTTTGATAATGACATCGTGGAGAGGTATAGCCTGGTACCAACTACATGCCTCCTGCCGTCTCCAAAATTTGGCAGAATGTCTATGTTTGGCAATTTCTATAAAATAAATATAAAATATCCAAAAATGCATGTACGGCCATACCACCCTGTCTGCGGCTATACCACCCTGAATGCGCCCAATCTCGTCTAAAACTGCGAATATCTTTGAACCAGTCTCCTTTCTTCTTTCTTTCTTTCTTCTTTCTTTCTTTCTTTCTTTCTTTCTTTCTTTCTTTCTTTCTTTCTTCTTTCTTTCTTTCTTCTTCTTCTTCTTCTTCTTCTTCTTTTTCTTTCTTTCTTTCTTTCTTTCTTTCTTTCTTCTTCTTCTTCTTCTTCTTCTTCTTCTTCTTCTTTCTTTCTTTCTTTCTTTCTTTCTTTCTTTCTTTCTTTCTTTCAACTTTTTTAAAAAAGATTTTATTTATTTATTCATGAGGCACACAGAGAGAGAGAGAGAGAGGCAGAGACACAGGCAGAGGGAGAAGCAGGCTCCAGGCAGGGAGCCCCACGTGGGACCCGATCCCGGGTCTCCAGGATCACACCCTGGGCTGAAGGCAGCGCTAAACCCTTGAGCCACCCGGGCTGCCCCCAGAGTCTCACTTCTAAGAATGTATTTTACACGTGCATATGTGCCAAAGATGAAGGGATCCCTGGGTGGCGCAGCGGTTTGGCGCCTGCCTTTGGCCCAGGGCGCGATCCTGGAGACCCGGGATCGAATCCCACATCAGGCTCCCAGCGCATGGAGCCTGCTTCTCCCTCTGCCTGTGTCTCTGCCTCTCTCTTTCTCTCTGTATGACTATCATAAATAAATAAAATTTAAAAAAAAACTTAAAAAAAAAAAAAACAAAGATGAACGTACATGTATTTTATTGTGACATTATTTGCATCAAAGCACAGAGATTGAAAAACCCTATGTGCCCTTTCAACAGAAGACAGGTTATTTATTTATTTCTTTATTTCTTTCTTTATTTATTTATTTTAAGACAGGTCATTTAAATTGCGCTATATTCTTATAAATGTATAAATCACAACCTTAAAATATGAAACTCTTCTACATGTATATCTGCTATGAAATGAGTTTATATGAAATACCGATATGTAAAAGAAAAGACAAGATTCAGAATGATATATGTAGAATGTTCTAATTTATATAAAAAGAGGGTTATCCGAACTAGGGGTGGTGGAAGGGGAGGAGGGCGGGGGCTGGGGGTGACTGGGTGGCGGGCACTGAGGGGGGCACTTGACGGGATGAGCACTGGGTGTTATTCTATATGTTGGCATATTGAACACCAATAAAAAATAAATTTATTATTAATAAAATAAAATAAAATAAAATAAAGAGGGTTATCAATATCCATCCATCTGTCCATATTCTAGTCTACTAATAGTGATATTTTCCAGTGGTTTCCCCTGGGAAAGGAGGACTGTAGCAGTGAGGGTTTGGGATGAGAAGCAGGATTTAAATTCCCTCAAATCCCGTACATGTTATATGAATATTTTACTGTGCCCATGTGTGTTTCTTATACTATTTTTTTGGAAACTTTTTTTGTGTTTTGTTTGTTTGTTTGTTCCAGAAAGAAGGACCTGACTGTGCATACTCCCAGGCTAGCCCAGCATAGGTCAGTCTCTGACTTCGGCAAGACAGAGGCTACATTTAATGTGTTGATAATCCTGTTGCATCAGTCTGCTCAGGCTGCCGACCAAATAGCACAGATCTGGTGGCTTAAACAACTGAAATTTATTTTATCATGGTTCTGGAAGCGAACTGTCCAAATCAGGGTATCCGCAGGTTTGGTTTCTGGTGAGATCTCTCTTCTTGGCTTGTAGGCAGCGCCTTCTCACTATGTACGTACAAGGTCCCTGTGCATGAGGAGAGAGGGGGAGAGGTCTCCTGTCTCTTCCTCTTCTTATAAGGACACTAGTTCTATGGATCAGGGTCCCCCCTTTTATGCCTTTCCTTAATTGTCTCCCTAGAGGCCCTCTCTCCAAATACAGTCACACCAGAGGTAAGGGCTTCGGCATATGAATTTCGGGAGGGACACCGTCCAGTGCATAACACCTGGTATTTCTTTTTTTTTTTTTTTATAAATTTATTTTTATTGGTGTTCAATTTGCCAACATATAGAATAACCTCCAGTGCTCATCCCGTCAAGTGCCCCACCCAGTGCCCGTCACCCAGTCACCCCCACCCCCCGCCCTCCTCCCCTTCCACCACCCCTAGTTCGTTTCCAGAGTTAGGGGTCTTCATGTTCTGTCTCAACACCTGGTATTTCAGATATCAACCTATTTTCAAATCGTCCCGGCCTTTGACGCTTCTAGGAGTTCTCGTTTGTTCTCCTTTTGGTACCAATAGGAGCAAGCGAGGAGGTAAGGCCTGGAGCAAGAGATGGTGGGAAAAGGCAAGTCAGGAACTCTGAAGCTGTCCCATCACCACCACAGCCCCCTCTCCCGTCAGCCTGGTCCAAAAACAATCAATTGGAACCTTGATCTCGAACCAGCTCCGATTTCACCGCTTCTAGGACCTACAATAGGACGCATCAGATTACCTACAGCAAAGTCATTGATAAAGGAATGTCCTGAGGGAGTTCATCAGGCTCAGTTTTTTTGAGTGAAAGGTCTTTTCTTTTCTCCTCTTTGAATCTTAATGGGCTTAGCTGAGCTGTCAAGCCTGCAATTGGAATGTAATGATTGAGGCCTTTGGCATTTTCTGTGTTGAACAACTTCCGTTTTATCAAAGCCTGTGAACCACGGGGAATCCAACGTGGTCTGGGTCCCTATGATAATACACCAAGGCCCCCCAAGGAGAAAGCCTGGTTCTCTAAGTGGCCACATTTCCCCTTATAGAGCTCTGGGAAGGCAGTGAGGACGCTCAGCGTGGGCAGGACAGGACATCCGCGGGGGTGAGGGTGGGGACATAGGCCAGGGGAGGCTCCGGGCACCCTGGTAGCTCAGATGCACTTAGGCCCCTCCAGCCACCTGGTCTCCTGTCACTGCTCTCCAGTGAACCTCGGCTTGTGCGCGGGCCACCGTCTCCTGTCAGCCTGGAGGCCCCGGCGGTGACAGCGGTGTCACCCACGCTGCTCCCCAGCCCGCGAGCCCTCTGCCGGGCCTGGCTTTGATAATCCCACCCGTGCTTCCACCCTGAGTGGAGGAGGGGTCACCCCGGGGCAGCCCCTGCTCTGGGCCCCAGCTCGGCCGCCTTACCGTCTCTCTCTCCTCGTCTCTGCCGTAGTTTACTTTTGGGT
Source organism: Vulpes lagopus (assembly GCF_018345385.1). Classification (NCBI taxonomy): domain Eukaryota; kingdom Metazoa; phylum Chordata; class Mammalia; order Carnivora; family Canidae; genus Vulpes; species Vulpes lagopus. Next base: position 132,215,218 of record NC_054829.1, read on the forward strand.
CCTAACCGGCTGCACGGTGCATACCTGGCATACAGGTATTTTTTTTTTTTAAAGCATTTTGAAGCGAACGGACCAAATTTAACAATTGATTGAACGCGTCTGAACCGTGTTCCCAGCGGTGAGAACCTCCTCCCGGCTCACCCGGTGGCTGGCGGGGCCTGCACTGGGACTAGAGGTGGACACTGCGCCACTGCGCCCGCTGCACGGTTGTCACTCACCCCGGGTTCAGCCGGCCTGGGTTCTAGAAGGAAAGCCGGAGGGGAGCTGCACAGCGGGAGCAGTGAGACTCGGCTGGGGCTGGAGGGGCGCCTGCGGGCTCAGCCGTGGAGCCTCTGCCTCCGGCCCAGGGCGTGACCCCGTGACCCCGGTCCGACAGGATCCAGGCCCACATCGGGCTCCCTGCAGGGAGCCTGCTTCTCCCTAGGCCTGGGTCTCTGCCTCTGTCTCTAATGTATAAATGACATCTTAAAAAAAAAAAAAAAGAATCCAGCTGAAAGCAGGAGCTCTGGGCCCCAGGAGCGGGGTAAATGCTCACCACTCACCCACGTACTGCAGCCAGGCAGGCCCGGGACTACACGCGGGGAACCAGACACAGACCCTGCTCTCTGGGAACTCAGGGTCCTGTCGGGCTGATAGACGCGTCAACACCCCCCCCCCCCATTCTCCTCCTGGGGCATTTAGGGGTTGCTGTTCTGATCTGAAGGCCCCCATAAGCAGTGATTTGTCTTTGGTGTCAGAGAAAGTGAACTCTTAGCGAGCGAGCGACTGAGCATAACCAACGACCCAACATCTCAGCCTGGATTGCCTTTCATCTGCGTGTTCCCCTCTCAAACTGGAGATCGCACTACTTCCCTGAGGGTAGTAAACTTCAAATTTTGTTATACTGAGTCTTAGGAGGAAGATAGGTTTTATCAGAATTTTTGAGAATTTGGACGTTTGCAAAAGAGATCTGGAACCTGTCCCTGTAATTGCCGTGCCCCGTGGCAAGTACAGAGTTAATATCTTAAGGCTGTTTCTTAGGGAGGAGGTGGACAGACAGTAGAGGTTTTATTTTTATTTTATCAGAAGGATTTTTTTTTAAGATTTATTTATTTATTTATGATAGACATGGAGAGAGAGAGAGAGAGGCAGAGACACAGGAGGAGGGAGAAGCGGGCTCCATGCAGGGAGCCTGACGTGGGACTCGATCCCAGGACTCCGGGATCACGCCCCCGCTGAAGGCAGGTGCTAAACCACTGAGCCACCCGGGGATCCCCGATAGTAGAGTTTTTATAAGGAAGGTAGCAAATAAAGCAAAGATCCCATTCATCTCTGTCTTGTGCAAAAGCCCGGACTCCTAACAAGCCTTGGTAATGCAAATACTGGCTTCAAAAGAGGAGACTTTTTTTTTCCCTCCCAGAGTGTGGTTAGGGCTAGTTCTGAAATCTGGGGCACACCTTTCAAGAAATCCATTGTTGATTCTAGGGAATAAAAAATGTAACCCAGCCTGACTCTGCCAGTGGGCCCTGATCCCTGGAAAGCTCCGTGGTGCAGCTGGCAGGAGGAACGAAAACAGGCCAGTTGGCAGCTGGGGCTGAAGATGGTGACATCAAAGGTGGTCCTGGAGTCCCGGGATCGAGTCCCGCGTTGGGCTCCCTGCGTGGAGCCTGCTTCTCCCTCTGCCTGGGTCTCTGCCTTTCTCTCTCATAAATAAATAAAATCTTAAAAAAAAAGAAAAAGAAAAGAAAAGAAAGAAAATAAAAGAAAGAAAAGAAAAGAAAAGAAAAGAAAGAAAAGAAAAGAAAAGAAAAGAAAAGAAAAGAAAAGAAAAGAAAAGAAAAGAAAGAAAATAAAAGAAAAGAAATCACGGGAAAGACACCTGGAACAAGCCTCCAGGTCCCTCCTCTGTTTATTTTTTATTTTTTTATTTTTTTTTTCCTTCTCTGTTTAAAATGGTTTCCCTGGGGGCGCCTGGGTGGCTCAGTCAATAGAGTGTCTGCTTTCGGCTCAGGTAATGAACCCGGGTTCCTGGGATCAAGGCTCACATTGGGCTCCCTGCTCCGTGGGGAGTCTGCTTCTCCCTCTGACCCTCCCTCTGCTTGTGCTCTCTCTCTCTCACATGCTCTTTCTCTCAAATAAATAAAAATCTTAGAAAAGTTGTAAAAAGATGGTTTCCCTGGACAAGGGCAGACTTCAGTGGCATGCCCAACTTTCAGCAAGGCACATATGAGAACATTTTATTTCAATAAAGCACACAGAAGGGCATTGCTTTGCACCCTACAGAAGAAAAAAAAATGCTATTTGACCTATACCTTATGAGTGTAATGAAAATACTTTGTTTTGAACGGTTTCAAATAGGCAATTTGAGAGTTGGTAGCAAATTGAATGTTGAGCTTGAGTTGTGTGAATTTGGAAAATCTCATGTAAATTGTGGAGTTAGGTTTCTTTCCCTGACAACTGTAATTTTGCGTATGGCAGGCATTTTTCAGCATTTGCAAGGTTTTTAGTGCTCGAGAACGGGAATACTTGTGTCATACTTTGTTAAAGAATAAGAAAGGGCAGAACCAATGTTGGTAAATTCTCCTCTTTATAATTAAATCGGTCCTCGTGGTTTCCTTCTAGAACGTGCTGCAAACTTGAAGAGCACCGAGTTCAGTCTCATATGGCCTCCTGGCTTAGAACAAATTTCACTGCCTCCGATGGAATCTAAAGGTCCCAGTGATCTAATGAAATAGGGTCCTGGTAGTGTGGCCGCGGGGGAGCCAGGTTCTCGTCTCACGGAGTCGAAGAATGAGTGAGTGTAGGGATAGACGTTTATTAAGCAGGGATACAGAGAGAGCTCTTGGGGTGAGAGGGGTTCCCCCCCACCGGGGTTGCCACCGGGGGCCTGTAGGGTTGGCCTTTTATTAAAAGGTAGCCAGGGAGCCTAAATCTCTCTTAAACTTTTATTTATTTTTATTTTATTTTATTTATTTATTTTTAGACTTTATTTACTTATTCATGAAAGACAGAGGTAGAGACACAGGCAGAGGGAGAAGCAGGCTCCATGCAGGGAGCCTGATGTGGGACTCGATCCTGGGTCTCCAGGATCATGCCCTGGGCCGTAGGCAGGCGCTAAACCGCTGAGCCACCCGGGCTGCCCTATTTTTATTTTATTTAAATCCAATTTGCCAACATCTAGCATAACACCCAGTGCTCATCATACCCTGCACCCTCCTCCGTGCCCGTCACCTGGTTACCCCAACCCCACCCCCCCCCCCGCCCATCTTCCCTTCCCCAACCTTTTGTTTGTTTCCCAGACTCGGGAGGGTCTCATGGTTTGTCTTCCTCTCTAATTTCCCCCCTCAGTGTCCCCCCTTTCCCCGATGGTCCCTTGCACTATCACCTTATATTCCACAGCTGAGCGCAACCATATGATAATTGCTTTTCTCCGACTTACTTATTTCACTCAGCGTGATCCCCTCCAGTTCCACCCCCGTCGGTGTTAATGGGAAGTGTCCATCCTTTCTGATGGCTGAGCAATATTCCATTGTGTCTGTGTATACACACGCACACCACGTCTTCTTTATCCATTTGTCTGTTGAAGGACATCTCAGCTCCTTCCACGGTGTGGCTAATCCTTTTAACATCTTTATCGATGGCACCATTGAGTAGAGCCTAGCGGTAATATCTTTAGTGGCTTACCTCCTTTTTAGGGTCTGATAATCCTCTGTTGGCCACATGTAGCTGTTATAAGAAGACCACACCTCTGACACCTAGGACAGGATGGCTTGGTTTGTTCCTTTTTCTCTGGTTTCCCTACACCTCCACATTTTGGGGATTGTTGTGAGCCTGCTTCCATAGCCCTCTACCTATCTCCCCCTACCTAGCCCCATTTGTCCCTTACTCAATCAGATCTCATGAATAATTCAAATGGTAAATCTGGTTTTCTTTATAAAAATTAATACTTCCGGGGTGCCTGGGTGGCTCAGTCAGTTACGTGTCTGCCTGCAGCTCAGGTCATGATTCCGAGGTCCTGGGACCGAGTCTGGTGTCTGGCTTCATGTTCAGCAAGGAGCCTACTTCTCGCTCTCCCTCTGCCCTTCCCTCTACGTGTGCTCTGTCTCTGTCAAATAAATAAATAAAATCTTAAAAAAAATTAATACTTCATAAAATGCGATTTTATTCCTAAAACTGAATGGTGCCTTTTAACAAAGCTTAGAGTATAAATGTTAACCAAATCCCATATTACCCTTATAACCCCATATTTATTTTTCCAACTTACAGAAGGATATTTGTTGTGAATGAGATTATCTTCTTCAAATATTTTTTGAGTTTGCACGTGGATCAGCTATTTTGACAGGTAAACTCATTCTTGTCAATCTAAAATTGATTCAAGAAAATAATTGGCTTGAGTGATGTTTTTCATCGAGTTGGCTTAAAACATTTGGCCAAACTGACTTCTTGTTTCGGTATTTGGTAGTCACAACGAAAGATGTTCATTAACAACACCAGCAATTTTTATTTTTATTATTTTTTTAAAGATTTTATTTATTTATTCATGAGAGACACAGAGAGAGAGAGAGAGAGGCAGAGACACAGACAGAGGGAGATGCAGGCTCCATGCAGGGAGCCTGACGCAGGACTCGATCCTGGGTCTCCAGGATCACGTCCTGGGCCGAAGGCAGGTGCTCAACAGCTGAGCCACCAGGCATCTGTCCCCCACCAGCAATTTTTAAAGGGTCTGTGAGATATCAGTCCCTTTCTAGGCTTCATGGAGCACTTCCCATCAACTTGGAAATTGGTTAACTTGACCAGCAATTTTAGAACATCTCAGAGGTTTATTCGGCTAGCAAACCATGACTTATTTTCCTATTTTTCCCCCCCATGGATACAAAGAGAACCAATAACTCTTTACTGAGATGCTCTCCTCCGTCTCTAACATGACGCATTCTATTTCTGAAGAGATGTTAATCCATGTTAAAATGAATCGAGGGTAAAAGGACACACTCGGTATTCACGAGGGCAGATATACTGTAGAATGATGCACAAAATCCTGAGGATTAATTATAGCGAAGAAGGCAAGAAGTGTTTATTGAGCTTTGGGCGTAATAGGTATGAAAGATACGACATAATGTCTGTGCTTTTAGTTTCAGTTCAGTAGGGAGAGTTAGAACAAGCTTACCAATGGGGCGGAGGGCACAGGCTAAAGCACAGCGAAAGGACACTTGATTTAAGGTATGACTTTCACCACGTTAACTATGAGTTTGTTCTCTTGCATCTAAAATTGACCAAATTTGCAGAACTGCAGGATTTCCAAGAAAATGCACATGAGAGATTTTTTTGTAGTTGAGACCTACACAAACTTTCTATCGTACGTGCTACATGCACATGCGTAGTGTCACACATATGTGTATACGACACGTATGCATAGAGATCATGTTACATATAAAAAAAGGGAAAAAGGGGATCCCTGGGTGGCGCAGCGGTTTGGCGCCTGCCTTTGGCCCAGGGCGCGATCCTGGAGACCCGGGATCGAATCCCACATCAGGCTCCCGGCGCATGGAGCCTGCTTCTCCCTCTGCCTGTGTCTCTGCCTCTCTCTCTTTCTCTCTGTATGACTATCATTAATAAATAAAATTAAAAAAAAAAAAAAGGGAAAAAGAACACGATAGGATTTAAACCCCCCCCAAAAAAATAAAAAATAAATAAAATTTTAAAAAACCCCTGGGATCTGGAGAATTTATCAGACCTGTGATTTTCCTCTGTTCCTCTCCGCCTCTTCCTCACTGAGTTGATGGTCAATTTTTTTTTTTTTTTGGTCAAATTCTTTTATGCTGATAACTGCAGTGGGATACAACTGGGAATGGACGAGTGTTTCCAGAACCCTGATAAAAATTCTGCCATCGTCAACCCAGCTTCCCCACCCATGGAAGGAAGGATTTCTTCTCGCTCGACCAAAAGCAAAATCCATCCGTGTGCTAAGTTATCGAGGAAGTAGGGAGGACGGAAGAGGCAAGGCGAACAGCCGGTGCTTGGAAGGTGGACAGGGTCTCCTTCCGAGAAGGGGCTGAGGGACAGCTTGCTGCGGACGCCGTGGTGAGAAAAAGTGCGGAAGAGAAGACTGGGAGTGTCAGGGAGTGCAGCTGTGCACGACGCCTGGATTTCTTTCACTGTCCTCTAAGGTATTCCAGTAAAGAATGCAATTTATTTCTCATCCCCGTGGCTGTGTGGACTGTTTCACAAACGCGATACCGACTCTGAGCCACGTGGGCTTGGATATATTCGATATTGCAGGTGTTTCCTAGACGTTTGCCACGTGCTGGGCCCATACAACACGCGTGGATGTGAAGGGCAGCGCGCGCGCCTCCATCCTCAGGAGGCCAGGGGTCCAAGCCAGATGGGGGTACGTGCAGTGAGTGAACCCGAGGGTCTGTGTGCCGGGGCGCACCACACACCAGGCCTTACATTAGAGAACGTTCTTGGAAACGGCAGCAAGAGGCGCTGGGGAGTGCTGGGCGTGCGGGGCGCCGGGAAGGTCGCTGCTACACCTGCACAGATGTTTCCAGACTGACCCAGAGAGCTGGCGGTGGAGGAGGAGAGGCGGGGGTGGGGGGTGGGGGGGTGGTGGTGGTGGTGGTGGTGGTGGTGGTGGTGGTGGTACTGGAACCCTGTGCTGTTTTCCTCCTGCAGACCCTGAACTGCTAAAAATCTTCTGAGGCTCTGTTTAAGGTTGGACTCAATGTAGGTAAGCCAAGAAGGCTGGGGGGGAGGGGTGCGGGGGGTGGGGGGGGATTTCCTCTTTTTTTTTTTTTTTTTTAATTTTATTTGCTTATTTGAGAGAGGGAAAGCCAGAGACAGAGTGAGAGCAGAGGGGAGGGGCAGCGGGCGGGAAGCAGGCTCCAAGGCACAACCTGGGCCTTCCTCCCCCCTTCCTCCCAGGCCTTCCTCTGGGCCCTTCTTCCCGGCCCTTCCTTCCCCCTGGCCTGTCCTCCCGGCCCTTCCTCCCGGGGCCTGGGCCAGAGCAGACACTGACCATGGAGCCACCCCCCACCCGGAGCCGCCGTCCCCAGGGCCTGAGGGCGGACTGGGCCGCAGGCAGGGCTCGGGGTCACACGTGGGCACACCGTGGGGCCCGGGGTCCCCCCATCAGGGAGGCTAGGAGCGCTCTCAACCCACCTGCTTCTCCGCGGGCTACGGGCTTCCTCCGTGAGCGAAAGGCCGCTGCGGGCGCTGCTGCGGGGCCGTGGGCACGACAAGGACCAGCAGGTGTCCAGCAGGCGCGGCTTGGGAGCATCTGGGGGCCTTGGGGGGTGGATGGGGACCCGGACCCCCAGTCTCGCCTCCTCCCGGCGCCACACCAGCGCGCTCCATGTGGCCCGGCCGCCACCTTCGGCTGGGGTGCTGACCCTGGGGTGCTGGGATCGAGCCCCCCACGTCGGGCCGCCCTTGGCTCAGGTGGTGACCCCAGGGTGCTGGGATCGAGCCCCACATCAGGCTGCCCTCAGCTGGGGTGGTGACCCCGGGATGCTGGGATGGAGCCCCATGTCGGGCCAACCTTGGCTCGAGTGCTGACCCCGGGTGCTGGGATTGGGCCCCACGTCTGGCCTCCCTCGGCTGGGGTGGTGACCCCTGATGCTTTAATTGGGCCCCACATCGGGCTCCAGTGTCGTGGCAGCTGGGCTTCTCCCCTCCTCTGTCGTCTCTTTCCTTTCACTCTCCCCCAGAGAAATACATGGAATCTTTAAGAAAAAAAAAAAAAAAAACAAAAAACAGTGGACTCCAGGGGCAGGCTCACTGGCTGGGTCCTGGCTCATTCGCCTCTTCCTATGACTTTGGGCAAGTTAGCTAGTGTTCCTGGCAGCAAGCGCTCAGGACCTTTTCTTTTGTTTTATCTTATTTTATTTATTCATGAGACACAGAGAGAGAGGGAGAGAGAGAGAGAGGCAGAGACACAGGCAGAGGGAGAAGCAGGCTCCATGCAGGGAGCCCAACCAACGCGGGACTCGATCCCGGGACCCGGGTCACGCCCTGGGCCGAAGGCAGACACCCAACCACTGAGCCCCCCAGGTGCCTCTAAATCAATTTTTGTGAATATGGCAAAAAAAAAAGAGAGAGACTAGTTTAAAAGATGAAACTCGCCTAATGAAACATTTATGAAGTACTTATTCATCCCTTTAACCCACGCGTTGGGTTTGCCCCGAAGCTCATTTTCAGTGCTAGTTCTTAGGTTTTTAAAAAAATTACCTTTCACTATGAGAACACCAGAGACTCCTAAGAAAATACAACCAGTGCACGGGCAGTTACCTTGTTCAAAATAGAATATAAAGAAATTCTTTCGTGCTTCTCCTTTATGAATTGCTGCTTTTTTCCTAAGATTCTTGAATTTGGGGGGACTTGTCAGCTCCGGCGGCTGTGGATGCTAGACACCCCTCCAGCGCCAGCGCGGGTCCTCTGCCCCTTTGACAACCTCAGGACTGAGGTCCTTGTGGCCTGGCAGCCCCTGGAAGCCACCGAACCACTGAAGGCCCATTTCAGGGGGAAGCGCTTCCCCTTTCCTGTCTTGATGCGGCTCCTTGTTTCTTTCCAGCCCCTTCCTTCTCCAGGGCTGACCTCCAGCCTGTGATGGCCTAGGCTTGGCCTGGCCACGGGGAGCAATCTCCACGTGCAGAAGGACTGATCTTGAGAACAAAATGACAGCGTCGTATGAATGGTTTCCAACATCTCCTTTGGGAATGTTTGACTGAGCTCGGCTCAGGTGACCGGGGTGGTTCAAACTGCGGCCTTCAGCGTGTCCTCTCCAACCCCAGTTAGGAGTCCATGGAGATCGCGTGCAACCCGGTCCCATAAAGGGCCTGTTTAAGGCCGACGAGTACAGAGAAGTTGTGCTTCCAGGTTCAGAGTGTGACTGGTATCGGTTCCTTTCTAAAAACAACATTTTTTGTTTCCAGTGTGGAAAAAAACAAAACATACAAAAATTTTATTTTTTATTTATTTATTTTTAAAAGATTTTTATTTATTTATTCATGAGAGACACACAGAGAGAGGCAGAGACCCAGGCAAAGGGAGAAACGGGCTCCATGCAAGGACCCTGACGTGGGACTCGATCCTGGGTCTCCAGGATCACACCCTGGACTGAAGGCATCGCTAAACTGCTGAGCCACCCCGGATGCCTGATAAACAAAAATTTTAAATGAGCTGATAAGGATAATCAGAGTGCATGGAGTCAAAGAATAATTACCCAATAAGGTAATATATGGTTACCCAATAAGGTAAATATGGTTTACCCAATAAGGTAAACCATAAATAATATTTAAGATTAAATATTAAATAATATTTAAGATTTTCTGACATAAAACTTAGCTTAAGGACCTGTAAATATAAAAGTAGTAAAAATAAAATTGTGTAAAATAAGGTGAGATTATTCTCTAAAAAATCAGAAAACAGATGCAAGGAATTAAAGGACTCTGAACATTGCTGGGAATGGCCAGTTGGTCCTGGTATCCTGGTACGCGGGGTGCTGAAGCGCGAGGCAGGCTGTGGGGCTGGTGTTCCTGCCCCGGTTTTCCTACTGAGCCTCTTGCAGTGGACGGGAGGGATTTGAGGAGCGTCACCTTGACATGGACGAGGTGGGACAGGGAGGGATCCTCGGGCTCTGCGTGAACAGCTTCTGCAGAGGAAGCTCCCTGGTGCCCCTTGACCTTCCACCAGGCTGCTGGAGAGGCCAGAGAGAGGGAGAGGGAGAGGGAGAGAGGGCGTGGGGGGAGAAGGAGGAGGGGGAGAGGAGGAGAGATGATAGGCATGGCATCTTCCCCTGTGGCGTGCACCTGCAGCTCCCGTGGGTGCTCTGTCCTCCCCCGCTACCTCTCTGTGCTCTCCAGGGACCTCAACTCACAGGGTTGGTAGGACTTAGATCAAGCTTACGTCTGTTGCTTCCTCTGGCATTTGCAGAAGCTCCGTCAACAGCGCTGGGACCTGTGGCATGGAGGCAAAGGTACGATTATCAGTGTGTCAAGGTGAAAACAGAAATTGGAATGAATTTCCAACCCCTCCCCCCCCCCATCCTACGGCCCATCCTTTGCTTATTCAGGTCTTTGCAATACTGAGTGGAGATACTTCTCTGTAGAAGGCACAGGAAGGAGAATTCAGGAAGAGGGGGAGGCTGTAGGGAGGAAATAAGAAACAAGTCAAACAGGAGAGGAGTTTTAGACGGTCGTGTGTGGTGATATGTCTTGTCCCTCCCCGGAGGGCTGTATCCCAATGGCTCTCATTCAACACATCGTATATATCATATTCCTCTGCATTTTGAAAAATAAATTTTTTTTAGGGACGCCTGGGTGGCTCAGTGGTTGAGCGTCTGCCGTGGGCCCAGGGCGTGACCCCCGGGGTTCCAGGATCGAGTCCTGCATCAGGCTCCCTGCACAGAGCCTGCTTCTCCCTCTGCCTGTGTCTCTCATGAATGAATAAATCTTCAAAAAAATATTTTAAATCTATTATTTAAAACATTTAAAAAATAACTATTGAACATGTTTACTGTGCACCAGGTGTTTTCTAAGTGGTTTAAGGGTAATTTAACCCTCTCACGATAACCCTATGAGGTTGGCACAGTCATTTTTCCTGCGTTATTATGGAGGAAACAAAGGCACATAAAAAATAAATAGCTCAAGGTCACATGGGCAAAAAGTGTCAAATCTGAACCTCAAACTCACAATCTGGCCCTTGGGTTTGTGCTTTTAGCCATTGTACTCTGCTCCTTCTCTTTTTGTTTTATACTGGATTTTTATTAAGCATGTAAAAATGAATATAGGCTCCTTGCTAAAGAAATTGAACTATCAATAAGCCAAACCACCCTTGAACCACTCCCCATCTTCAAATTTTTACTCTTTTCATATTCTTTCAAATCTTTTATCTCCTATAAATTTGTATGTATGCATGAGTACATGTGTGTATATATGTATATTATGTATATGTATGTATTATGTACATATTTGTGTATATTATGTATATATTATAAATATATACGTATTTTATTATATGTTTATATATTATATATTATAAATATATGTTTGTATGTATAAATATATGTATATATACACACATATACCCACACATATATGCTCACACATATACCTACATACATACACATATGTTTATATGCAATTGTAGAAAATACATAATATTGTTTGTGTCATATTTTTTTTATTTTGTTTTACTCAGCATTTAATCTAGCAGATCCTTCTAGATCTACATAGGTCACTGCTGCATTATAAAAAAATTGTTGCAGGACTCCTGGATGGTTCAGTTGGTTAAGCATCCTCCTCTTGATCTCAGCTCAGGACTCAATTTCAAGGTTGTGAGTTCAAGTCCTGCATTGGGCTCCATGCTGGGTGTGGAGCCTACTCAAAAATATTTTTTAAGCTTTTTTTTTTTTCAGATTTTATTTATTTATTCATGAGAGACACACACACACACACAGAGAGAGAGAGAGAGAGAGAGAGAGAGGCAGAGACACAGGCAGAAGGAGAAGCAAGCTCCATGCAGGGAGCCTGACGTGGGACTTGATCCTGGGTCTCCAGGATCAGGCCCTGGGCTAAAGGTGGCGCTAAACCATTGAGCCACTGGGCTGCCCCAAAAATATTTTTTTTTTTTTCCCAAAAATATTTTTAAACAGAAAAAGAAAATACAATCATTTTCTAATATTCCATGGTGTGGATAGACTACATTTTACTTAAGAACTTCCCCAGTGGGAGTTGGACAATTAGCTCCTCCCATTTTATACTCCTTCTAACGATGCTTCATTGGCCACCTTCATACATATTTCTTGTGTATCCATGTGATTATTTTTTGGAGAGAGGTTCTGAAAAATAGACATGCTGGATCATATACAAAATACAATGACAATTTTAGTAGAATTCCCATTTTTGTATCTAGTAGTCGACATAATCGTTCATGAGAAATCTTATTTTCTGGAAAATCATGCTCCCAAAATAATGGTACTTAGGGAAAAAAAATGGGCTGGGGCAGATGATCCAAAGTCTAGGCAGCTTTATAACCAGAGTACTAACAAAGCCAACATCTTTTCTTTTCTCAGTCACCCCTGTTCCAGGCCTGACCTTCAGGTATTATGATACGGGTTTGGCTCGGCTCTCCCAGAGCAGTGGGCCTGGACAGCCCAGGAAGGTGGTCCTCAAGGCTAGAGGATCCCCTGCCGTGATGCACCTGGAAGTGCAGCTCTGAGCCAAGGGGCTTCCTTTAAGGTCGACACAGGAAGTGTAACTTGTCACACGCCCAAATCTATGCAAAGATGGGGGTGCACCTCTCAAGGGAAGAAGGGAGGCCGTGGGCACCGGTATTATTTGCTTATCTGATGCGGCTGAAAAGACTGTGGCCTGCGCCTAACAGTTGATCTGAGCACTTGTTCTTCTAGAGGGAACCTGATGCTATTTCCACTCTTCTAGTTTTCTTTGCTTAGGAAAAGCTGTGTACGATCCAACATAACTCCCTCGGTAGGCCGACACCACCACCCTATTTATCAATCACGTAAGAGTTAATTTGTCATCAAAACATATACTGTAGCTGAGCATATTATTGCTCATTTGCTTTCAAAAGCATTTATACCCGGGATACCTCCCCAAGCAGTTCACCACCTTCACTTTTAGAATTAGATTTGTTGCTTTGGGACACATCACCCCCTGTGACAGGCTCAAGTGGACCTGATATAAGCAGGTAACTATGGCAACAGAATGCTTTATTCTGCATGTTTTCTCAAAATGAGGAAACTTAATTCCTTTGGGGGCATGGGATTGATTTGGAGATTTTCTCTCAAATTTGTCACTTTTTTTTTTTAGGTTAAAATTTTCTCTTATTCCTGGGGCACCTGGCTGGCTCAGTTGGTAGAGCATGTGATTCTTGATCTTGGAGTTGTGGGTTCGAGCTCCATGTTGGGTGTAGAGAGTACTGAAAAGTAAAATCTTAAAAAAAAAAAAAAAAATCTCAAAAAAAAAATTCTCTTACTCCCTTCCCAACTGAAGATCAGTTTCTTTAACAGGCAAGATGAAACAGAGTAAGTAAGAATTGAGTATTCCTTTTAAAAAAAAATTGTATTTATTTATTCATGAGACACAAAGAGAGAGAGAGGCAGAGACACAGGCAGAGGGAGAAGCAGGCTCCATGCAGGGAGCCCGACATGGGACTTGATCCCGGGGCCCTGGGGTCATGACCTGAGCCAAACCAGTGAGCTACTGAGGCATCCCTATAATGGTCTTCTAAAAAGATTTAACATCAACAAAGAAAATAACACATATTAGTTTTCTTTAGCTACTGTAACAAATTATCATAAATTTGGTGGTTTAGAACATCACACATTTATTCTCTCACGGTTCTGGGGGCCAGAAGTTCAAAATCAGTTTCTCTGGGCTAATATGAAGATGTCACAGAGCTGTGCTGTCTCTGGAGCTTCCGAGGAAGAAACTGTTTGCTGGCTTTTTCCAGCCTCGAGTGGCTGCTGGCATCTCTTGGTTCATGGCCCCTTCCTCTCTCTGCAAAGCCATCGGTTTAGCATCTTCACATCTCCCTCTTTTCCTGTCATCCTCACACCTTGTCCTTTCTCTTCTATGACAAATCTCCCCTGCTGCCTCTTAGAAGGACACTTGTGATAGCATTTAGGGCCTCCTGGATAATCCATGATAGTCTCCCCCCCAACATTAATTTCATCCCATCTACCAAGACCCTTTTTCCTTGTAAGATAATATTCAAAGACTCCAGGGATTATGATGTGGGTATCTTTGGGGTCATTATTCAAAGTTCAAAAAATAGTTTGCTAAATGATAATAATAGTAATAATAATAATAATAATAATAATAATACAGTGCATACTATGTGCTGGATGCTCTATAAAGCATATCGGGGTATGGGTGTGTATGTAATCATTTGTTTCTCATTTTGAGGATTTTTTACTGAGGCCTATAAGAAATGCAGGAGACCCTTTCGGCTACCTACATCACCCACTTCAATTTTGTACTGGTAAAATAATTTAGTTATTTTAGTAACAGGAATGAAAAGTTATTATTAAAGAAGTTTACAGAGAAAAAGGGAAGTAGAAGGATTGTCTACCCATTTGGGCTTCCAATAGGTGTACAATCATTTAAACTTGAAATGCACTGTGCATTTATCTCAAAGTATAATTACTGGAAGGTTGTAAGCCCCCAAAATGTGGTCGATGCAACAGCTTAACGATACGTGAGTTAATTAGACAGGCGACGATAAACCATGTGGACAGCAAGGAAGCTAAACTAATGGGAATTGATGGCTCCAAGAACAAAAAGAGCCAGTGTGGAAACTATAACCATCTTCTAATAACACTAATGACAAGATGTGCTTCCCGAGCACAGCAGAGGTTCCACCAGGTACCTGTGGGGGGCATGGGCAGCAGGAACTTCCGTGGAGTCACAAGCATCGCCTAGCAACCACTCCACTGAATTACATACAGTATTTCATAAACTGTAGAATTATGATAATTTTTACTACCAACACTGGCTTTTATTAATTCTCAGAGGCTCACTGTAATTAGCAAGTCTCGATAATAATGATGACGAGACTTAGATATTAGAGCCCTTACCGTGTGGAGACTACAGAGCTAAACTAGTGCAGATTAATTTCTTAATCTCCTCTGGATAGGGATTATGAAACTGAGGCACAGCGAAATCAAGTAGCTTGCTCCAAGGTACACGTGCCTAAAAAGCAAGGGAACCGGGGGAGGATCTCAGGCAGCCCCTAAGAGTAAGAATCAAAGGCTATGGAATAGTTTGGGCCAATCTTTGAGAATCATTGTTCTAGGCATTTAGGCTGCTGCTGCTTCCGGGGTTGATGTATGTAACTATAAGCAATTTTTTGACCTCTACGAAGCCACCTTAGGATTTGATTTTAGTTATCGTTTGCCTATAGGTTTCCTCCCTGAAATTGTCAGCTCCTGGAGAGCAGAGAAGTCATCTTGTTCTTTTGTTTTCTATGGACCCTAGAGAAATGTGTAGCACGTCTTAATGGCTCAAAGTAGGTCAACACTCTTCCTTTGACGGTTTCACAAGGTGGAGCTGACCACTGTATTTTATGTCTCCGCTGATGTCCACATTTTATTTTAGTAAACGTGTAGCCAGCACTAGCCTCAGTCATGGGGGAGAGGGGTGATAAATGCATGTGTGACCCTCCCCGCTCTGGGAGTTTGCATCCAATGGGGGGAACAGGCGTTGAAAGAGCCTTTGGTCTGACACATGAAGAGCTGCCATCCGACCATGCTGTAAGGGTGCTACTTCTAAAGGAAGATTCAGGGAAGGACTTGGGCCGCTATGACCTGGGTGTTGGGAGGAGAGCGCGGAGCCACCCCTGTGGGCACAGGCTGTGTTTCAGCCCCCGACGGCTGTTTCCACCTCCGTGGGCGCGGTGGGGCAGTTCTGGTTTCCACCTGCGAAGCGAGCCTGCGTGGGAGGCAGGCTGGCGAGCAGAGGGTGCCATGGCCCAGTGGGTCCCGGTGGGTCCCAATATGTATGATGACAACCTGCCTCCCTCAGGTGCCAGAGCAGCTAAGTGGACATGGGGTCCTCTGCTTTGAGGATGGAGGTGGGGCTGAGGGCTCCCGGTGTCGCAGCAGAGGCCACGGGCAGGACGGTGACTGGGATCGCAAGGGGAGGACTGCAGACACAAGCCAGGTGCCCCATGGCTCGAGTGTGAGTGAAGGGTAATCACTTAGAGAGTAAGCAGACCAGCACAGATTCGGCCCCGGAAGCTGAAAGTATTGGGGTGCCCGGGGGGCTCAGGGGTTGGGCGGCTGCCTTGGGCCCAGGCCGTGACCCCAGGCCCCGGGATCGAGTCCCCCGGCAGGTCCCCACAGGGAGCCTGGTCTCTGCCTCTCTCCCTCTCTGTGTGTCTTTCAGGAATAAATAAGTAAAATCTTTTAAAAGCAAACACACCAAAAAACCCAAACCCCCCTAAACGGAAAGGTGGTTTTCCTGCAACTTGGTGAGCACAGCGGCAAGAAGGCGAGGTTTGGGTGACCTCAGGCTGCGTGGGGGGAGCAGGACAGAGGAGCCACTGCCACCAGGTCCCCACAGGAGCAGCGACAGTGGGATAGGTTCCAGGCCACGATGCTCCAGGGATTTCTCCCCACCCCATCCACCCTGCCACAGGGTCACTCGTGGTTACTTGCATCTTAGGACTTGGTTCCTGTGTCCTGGGGCTGGTTCCTGCTGGATTTGGGCTGTTGTCCCAGCTTCCTAGAGCCCCTGGGTGTTGGCCAAGGAGCCTTGGCAGGAGGAGGTGGTTCTCACGCTGGGAGCCTGTCCCTCTAGGGGCTCAGGCCCCCGGGGAGTGGCCGCGGGTCAGCCCAGGGGTCCCATGCAGGGGCTGCGATGGGTGTGATCAGCAGCATCTTGAAAGTGGGGAGACCGCCCCGTAGCCCAAGAATTATGCTCGGGGTCACCTCGGCGGTCAGCGGCGGACGGAGATTCGAGTCCAGCTTCAGCAGACTCTAAAGCCATCAGTGATTTCTTAGAAAACTTGTAAGTATGGCCACATCGTCCCCATCACATGACAGATCGTCCGTAAGGTAGGGCTACCATGGAAAGCATCTTCGAGTGCGTGGGCTCCGTGCACCCGCCTTCCGAACCTTTCACCTTCCCAAACTAAAACTCCGCACCCACTGAAGAGTAACCCCTGGCTCCCCCTGTGTCCTCCCCCTGGAAACCACCATCCTACTCCTGTCTCTATGGATTTCACTGTCCTAGTTCCCTCCTACCAGGAGAGCCGCACGGTGCTCGGCCTTTTGCATCTGGCTCATTCACCCAGCCCCACGCCGAAGCCGGGGCATCCGGGGGGACTCCTTCCTCCTAAAGGCCCACTGACACTCCCAGGGCGCCTGTAGGCCTTGTCTGCCGCTGGGCACCCGGCCTGCCACCCTGGTCCTCGGGAGTCACGTTGCTGTGAGCCCCGCCGTGGCTCTCTAGGTTGGGTCCTTAAGGTCACGCAGCTCTTCCCACACGGCTCGGAGCCCGCGGCGGCCCGTCTGTAACCCAGAGCATCCCCACGGGGCACGAGAGGAAAGAGGAAGGAGCTTCGTTACCCCCCAACAACTTCTCAGCAGAACAGGGGCCACTGGCGTCGTCCCCCTCACACCTGGAATCGGTCATGAAACAGAAGCCACCGTTCTTCTCACGGTAAAAACCAAAACAAACCACCCCCACACTGTTACCACTTTGGAAAATGGCTTTTTTCTTCTTTTTTTTTTCTTAAGGCAAAACCCTGCTCTTTGGTGTGATTTATAGGACAGTGCCTTTCATCCCTCCCCCATCCGACCTGCCTGGTCCCCCCCACCCTGTCCATCCATGGGCACCTGGGCTGCACAGGCAGGTCTGCATCACTGGCGAGACACATTTCTCACCTCCTTGGGTCAAGGGAGCAATGGCTTATTTCTTGGTGATTAATTAGGAAAATGTGAAAACTGGGATGCCTGGGTGGCTCAGCAGTTGATCACGCCTGCCTTGGGCCCGGGGCGTGATCCTGGAGACCCGGATCGAGTCCCACGTTGGGCTTTCCGCATAGAACCTGCTTCTCCCTCTGCCTGTGTCTCTGCCTCTCTGTGTGTCTCTCATGGATAAATAAATGTTTAAAAATTAAAAAAAAAAAATAAAGCTCAGACCTCATCCTCTACTACTGCCTTTAAATAAAAGAAAAGGAATAAATGAGCTGTTGACTTGAGGCTCAGGAAATCAGGGATGCGGGGCCTTTCTTCTCATGGGGCCCCTCGGTGTCATGGTTTCGCAGGACCACTGGTGGGGAGGGCAGTGTGCCGGCTCAGCAGACCTTGCTTTCCAAGCTTTCCGTGGTGCTTTCCTACACCTCTCCCTGGGTACAGGGAGAGCAGATTCTGTCTTCCTGGGGGGTGGTCAGCCTTTGTTCTGTATCTGATGAGGCCCGCCCACACCACAGAGGGTAATCTGCTTTACTACAAAGCCTCCAAATTTACATTTTAGTCTCATCAAAAAACACCCTTGCAGAAACATCTAGCATGTTTAATCAAACACCTGGGCACCAGGGCTCAGCCAAGCGGACGCATGAAATCATCCATCAGGATGAGGCAAAGACATTTCCTTTCAAACAGAGGACTTTCACTGCCGGCTGGATTGACTGACAAGTAGAGGCTGTGGTGGACTGACCTTTGAACAGTAGTTGCTAGTGAGACTAGAAAACAAACAATCCTCTAGATGGGAAAAGGTCAAAAGGGAGAAACACCATGCAGATCCAGGCTGTCGACTTTCACGGGAAAGGGACAGATGGGAAGGCCTCCTGGTGGCCACATGAGGCCCCTCTCTCTGGCCTTCCAGAGCTGTTGAGCTGTTGAGGGTGGTTGAGGGCTCCTTAGAGACCCCAGTGGCCCCCAGACCCAGCTGGGGGCATCCTCTCTGAACCTGCTGCTGCATCCCCCACCCCACACCCCCACCACTCGTCACAGGCCCCCCCTGCCTCTGGGTGTCCAGCCGGAGCAGCGTCCACACCCTGGAGAGCCCCAGCTGTCTTCCTGGGCTTTCCTCCTCCACCCTGAGCAGATCCTTTTCTCTTTCTCATCTGAGGACACTTGCACACTTCTCCAAGATGCCCCTCAACTGCCATCTCCACCATGGGGTTTGTGCTGACACCTCGGCCTACGCTTATTTCTCCTCTGTGAAATGGTCTCTGTGCTTGCTCTGGGCTACATGCACCCCTCACCACCAGGAGTTACCTGCAATCTGTGTGATGGCCTAACCCAACACCACACACCGGGGGGGTTCACAACAGGTACATGCTTGCTCACGATTCTGAGGGCTAGAAGTCCAGGATTGGGGTGTTGTCAAGGATTGGGGTGTTGTCCAGGATTGGGGTGTTTGGTAGGTGGTGGCCTTCTGAGAGACACAGAGAGAGGCAGAGACTCCGGCAGAGGGAGAAGCAGGGTCCTTGCAGGACTCGATCCCAGGACCTTGGGATCACGCCCTGAGCCAAAGGCAAGTGCTCAACCGCTGAGCCACCCAGGCATCCTTCTACCGGCATCTTCACATCATCTTCCTTCTGCATGTGTCTGTGTCCAAATTCCCTCTTCTCATGAGGACATTAGTCATATCAGATTAGGGTCCACCCTTATGGTCCCCTCTTAATTTAACCATCTCTGTGATCACGCATCCCCCAGGTCACCGACCTCCCAAACAAGATCTCACGTTTGAAGTACTGGAGGTTGGGACTTAAACATGTGAATCTGAGGGAGCACACGACTCAACACATGATAGTGCCCTTGGAGAACTGCTCAAGAGCTCGTTCCTTCACGATGGGGACAAGAGGAATGGCTGTTCCACCGCACTTTCGTAAAGCTGAGATGGGTTGATGTGAGTAAAGGAATTAGCGTAGACCCTGACAAATAATAATCATTCAATAAATGACAGTTGCTTTTTAAAAAATATTTTATTTATTTAATTGACAGAGAGAATGGGAGAGCACAAAGGCAGAGGGCAAAGGAGAAGCAGGCTTCCCACAGAGCAGGGAGCCCAACACAGGGCTCCATCCCAGGACCCTGGCCGGGATCATGACCTGAGCCAAAGGCAGATGCTCAACCTACTGAGCCACCCAGGAGCCCCCCGAAGTTGCTTTAATAACAGTACTTAGTGATTATTGTTATTTATTAAACGTCTTATTTAATAATTTAAAAATATTTTTTAGGGCGCCTGGCTGGCTCAGTCAGTAGAGTGTGAAGCTGTTGATCTCAGGGTTGTGAATTCAAGCCCCTCGTTGGGTGTAGAGATTACTTAAAAATAAAATCTTTAAAATACATGTTTTTAGAAGCTTAACACTTAGAATTATTCTTATTCAAATACGACTTAATAATGACAACACTGAGTTAAAATTGTGAGCTTGAGAGTTACGCAGATGTAGATTCCTGGTTCCAGTAGCTGCTTGATCAGGGGGAAAGTTATTCATTTTGCTTGTCTGTGTCTTGTTTCTTTTTATTTCTTATTTTTTAAAATTATTTTATTTATTCATGAGAGACACAGAGAGAGGCAGAGACACAGGCAGAGGGAGAAGCAGGCTCCCTATGGGGAGCCCGATGCAGGACTTGATCCCAGGACCTCAGGGTCATGACCTGAGCTGAAAGCAGCCGCTCAGCTACTGAGCCACTCGGGTGTCCCTGTTTAGTTTTTAAAGTAGGCACCATGCCAAGCATGAAACCCAATGCAAGGCTCCATCTCATGACCCTGAGGTCAAGACCTGAGCTGAAATCAAGAACTGGATGCTTACCCAACTGGGCCGCCCAGACTCCCCTGTGTCTCGGTTTTTGACCTGGAAAGTGGGGATATGAAATAACTACATCACAGAAGGATGTAAAGACCCACTTAGCTGAGGTATATTAATCATTCAATAAATGGTGGCTCCATCAGTCAGATTGAAAACTAGCCCAGAGGCTGAAAACACACTGCTTAAAGTTGAGAGAGGCTTACTTCTCCCTCAGGTCACGGGGAGCCACCCAGACCCAGGAGGGCCACCCTCTGTACTGCAGGTCAGCAGTGTGCTGGGTCCTTTCCCCTTCCTTCTTTGCTGATCTGGGGTTTCGTCTTCATCTGCACAAAGTGGGGTTGCCTGCAGGGTCCCTGCTAGAGCCAGCGGGTAGGAGAAGGAAATATCTGGGAGAAGTGACTTTGCTTTAAGCTTTTCTCGACTGTGCCGAGAACCGGATGGCTCCCCTAAGTCAGGGAGCCGAGAGCTGCAGTCTCTAGCATGACGGCTGTGCTGCGCCCGCACTGGTCTGTGGAGGGGAAGGAGGAAAGAACGGGTTTGGTTGGGAGGTGGGAGGCCTGGCGATGGAAGCAGCCTGCAGCAGTAGCTTTTGTATTATTATCATTGTGGGGCTTAAAAACAAAACTGGCATGCCTCCGTTATTTTCCCTCTGTGATTGCACCACACAGGTCCTTCAAGGCAGGTTCTGTGGCCCTCACTCAGGTTCCTCTCCTTACGTCTCGAGGCCTGCACCACAGATGCAATTTTGCTGGTCGTTTGGACAGATACTTGGACTGGGTTGGGTGCATCAGGCAACACGGCGCTAATGGTCATGCCCCCACACAAAGTGTCCCTTAGTTCTTAAACATGATGTCTTCAAATTGTGTTGTCTGGAAAGTAAAGACCGTGTTTCTAGTTTTATTTCCATGACAAACCCTTCGAGGTATTCCTGAGAGAAGAAACCAATCTGATGAGCAAAGGAAAAGGAGCGCTTTGGGGAAAGATGCGATGCAAAAACAATGAATTCCTTCATTGAAAACAAGTAAGAATTTAACAAGTGACATCTGATATAAAATGTCTTTAAAATAGCTCGGCAGCAACATGTAGCAAGGACCGTCCGCGTCCCTTGCGTGGTGTGGGTGTTTCCCGTGACCCTTATGGGCCTATTGTTTCCACCTTGGTCTCTGACTGCGGTTCATCAGTCCCTGGAGCTTCTAGCTTTCTCTATGCCCCCACCAACGTGTTTGTGTAGACACCACCGAGATATTTGCCATTCATCTTCTCCTTTCCTTACTCTACTCTTTTCGGGTAGCCCTTTTCATTCTCATACATTTTTTAAAAAATTTTCCAGACTCATGTTTTGTATTGAATTCCAGCTTACAATTTCCAAATGCCTATCTGATACCTGCCTCTGAATGTCCTACAGCTCGCCTCGGTGCCACCTGCCTACAGTTGAGCTTGTCCTCTGGCCTGTCCATCTGTTCCTTCTGTGTTATCTAACGCAAGTAGGAACATTGCCATCCACTCTAGACTCCAAGCCACGGAGCCTGGACTTACCCTTCCTCATTTCTACCCTTTGGTCTTCTCCTAGCCCCCTCCGTAGAATCCAACTGCTTACCAATGCCTGCCATTTCTAACCTCACGATGTCTTCTGAATCCTTTCCCTCTTCTTCATCTCTGATATTACTGCCACAGACTTGTTTTTTCCCCCAAGTCATCTCTGGCCATATCATGTTATTGGTTCTAGTCTTTACTGAGCTGCTCTCTAAAATATACATCTGAACTTGTTACATCCTGTTGAACAATTGTTCATGGCTTTCCATGGCCGTTGGAGGACTGGGTAAATTCTTTGGCAAGAGATTCAGTAGTCATTGTACCCTGGCTCGTCCCTTACACCCCTATATCCTATGTTACTTAGTCTGCAACCTGCAGTCTGCCTGTTTGCCTCTCTGGCATCTCCCCAAAGTGCTTTAGAAAGCCCTATTTCTGTATTTTTGTTCATACTAGTTCCTCTTCCTGGAACATATGAGAAAACCTGTAAGTGCCATGAGGTGGTAAGGAAAACGGGGATCACGGTTGTCTGGGATATTTAACAAAACATTTCTTTGGAGGGATGGGTCTGCAATGGGGAATAATGAGGCACATAACCTTGGAAGTTTCATGGTGGAGAAAGCTACAGATGATACTGCATATCACGGGGAGTCTGCAAACCCAGGCTTTACTATTTTAGGTTAACTTTGGGCAAACTTCTTTATCTTCATAGAAACTCAACTTTACCAACTAAAATGAGGAAAAAGAGAACATCATTCAGCTAAGAATAATAATGCCCCTCCCCAAGAAATAAATGTCTCAGGCTATATGCAGTTTAATTTTTTTCAAGATTTTATTTATTTATTTATTCATGAGAGACAGACAGAGAGAGAGGCAGAGGCACAGGCAGAGGGAGAAGCAGGCTCCATGCAGGGAGCCTGATGCGGGACTCGATCCCAGGAGCCTGGGGGTCATGCCCTGGGACCCCCAGGCGTCCTTGCATATTAATGTTAAATGGAAAATAACTCAACATGAAACCAAATAGAACCCTTACCTCTACCACTGAGGAGCTTTACGTTAACCAAATCACTGTTCTAGCAGGAAGAACTGGTGGTGAGTTCACTGATGATTACAAGGCTACAGAAGGAGAAGGTGTCAGATAACAAAGTGGGAACCCAAGGAGTCCACAAAGGACTAATTCTTCCTTGATGTGGTTCCCAATATACTGACAGTGACCAGTTCTTCTGGAAAGTGGTAGAGTCAGCCCTTCCCTGGGCAGCGGGTGGCTCCCGCAGAGCCTCCCTGCTGGTGGTGAGCAGCACGGGGACATGACTGATGGATCCCCTGGCAAATATCTGGGGAAAGGTGAAGGCACCTTGTGTTACACACCGGCGGTATCCTTTAGCTGTCTGGGTGTGATGGGGTGGACTATAGGGCCAATGAGGTGTTTCCCCACGTGCGCTCCTCTCCCCAGTGTTGACTTCATCT
Source organism: Vulpes lagopus (assembly GCF_018345385.1). Taxonomy (NCBI): domain Eukaryota; kingdom Metazoa; phylum Chordata; class Mammalia; order Carnivora; family Canidae; genus Vulpes; species Vulpes lagopus. The sequence continues at coordinate 132,238,477 of NC_054829.1, forward strand.
TCGGTCACGATGAAATGTATGCTCTAAGCTGTCATAAAAATTTTTTTTCTCACATCATACAAAGCACTATTCTAACGCTAGGGAGATTGGCTTGGCTTCGACATTTTGGCTTGCGGAACTTAATATTTTTAATTGGGCAAAGAGATGGAACTGGAATTTATTATAGCCAAATACATGTGAAGAACTGTTTTCAGATCATCAGTGAACTGTGCCCCATGGACATGGTTCAGATTTTAGCACCAGGAGAAGAACATTTGGAAGAAAATATTACAAATAATGGAAATCTGACACCGCTGCTGGGATGGTCCTGGTTTTGCCAGGAGCCAAGCTAGCATGTCCTCATCTACCCGCTGCCCCCTCGGGTAACCCAGCCTCCGCCATCAGGCTGCCACCTGAATGGATCAGATTTAGGACGCCAGTGAATGAATGAATGAGCGACTACATGTTTATTTTTCTTTATTTTTTTAAAGATTTATTTATTTATGATAGACATAGAGAGAGAGAGGCAGAGACACAGGAGGAGGGAGAAGCAGGTTCCATGCCGGGAGCCCGACGTGGGATTTGATCCCGGGACTCCAGGATTGTGCCCTGGGCCAAAGGCAAGCACTAAACTGCTGAGCCACCCAGGGATCCCCCGACTATGTGTTTAATAGTCACTTAGTGAAAGCTTTAGTGAAACTCAAAACTTCATCCGAGTGAGCTGATTATGGAGTAATGGTGGAAACAAGACCTTGATGCAGCTGATCAGATGATGTGAGGGAGCCATCAGGAGGAGCAAGGGGCTGGGAATGAGAGGAGAGCCACTGGTCTCTGCTTGAGAGGTTCTCCTGATAATCCCGTGGACTTTGCCTCCTTCTCAGGTGGGAGAGATAATGAGCAAAAAGGGGGGTTTTCACACACAGGTCACTGAGTCGCCCTGGAACCCAAGAGCAACTCTCCTCTGGATCATGGTGACAGAGGGTGGCCCAGGAGGGCGCACCCCCCACTTCGGTAGAAGGGTTCTGAGCAGATCTGGGCAGGCACGGCGTGATTTTGATGGCCAACCCGGGTGGTGGAGAAACGGCATCCTCAGTAGACGTTGCCAGCAGAACCAGGAAGGACAAACAGGACGTAACCCATGTCCAGGACTGGTTATAAAGCACTTGTCCGGGGGCTTCTCTCCCTGGCCTGACATGGCTTAAAAGGGGGAGGGGGACAGAAGGCCCCACCCCAGGGGGTGAAAGTGAACCAGATAAACGTGTTATATCAAATCACCAAAATAAGGTCTCCCAAATACCCGTCAACTATACCCATCAACTCGTGCCAAATCTCCAGTCGCGACATCACTGGGGAGACTGCTTGCTGTTCTTTTTCCAATTTAATTTAGAGGCCTGGAGATTCCATTTGCCACAATCCTCTCAGATGTCAGCAAAGCTTCCACGTGCCACTGTGAGTTTGCTCTCCTGCAAAAAGACTCGCAAAGATACATCTTGTTTTTCCAATGGATTTCTTCCAAAGAAGGGTACTAACGGGTGAACTTCATTTTTTGAGGATTCCACTATGTGTGTGTGTGTGTGTGTAATCTATTTTGTTCTTATTAGGAAGGATGTCTTTGCACCTTGAGAGCAGCGAGGTGCATTTTGTGTATGTATCTGCTATCCCCTGGACGTCTCAGGGATCATTGTCAGTGATTTCTAAGTGTCCTTTCTTGCTATTACTAATAATTGCACATTTTTGTGATGCTCTTCAAAGCACATTGACCTAACACCTGAATGCATTTTCTTTTCATAAGAAAATATGAACCAGGACAGCCCGGGTGGCTCAGTGGTTTAGCGCCGCCTTCAGCCCAGGGCCTGATCCTGGAGACCCAGGATCAAGTCCTACATCGGGCTCCCTGCATGGAGCCTGCTTCTCCCTCTGCCTGTGTCTCTGCTTCTCTCTCTATCTGTGCCTCTCATGAATAAATAAATAAAATCTTAAAAAAAGAAGAAGAAGATATGGACCAATTTTACAGATGAGGAAACTAAGACTTGAATCTCTTCCTCAAGGACTAGCTGCTAGTGGGCAGACTCTGCCTAAACGCAGGTTTCCTAGTGTTAAACCCTAATTCTCTTATGGAGGCAGAGGGACATTGAACTACCAGTAAGGGTTAACCACAAACCATTTCTAAAATGCAATTTTATCCAGACCTTACCAACCAGGTTGCTAAACTGGGAAAAATAAGCGTTTCCTCCCTCTGACATAATTGAGAAAATAGACCAAAAGGTAGCCAGCAGGGAGGAACAGCAACGCCAAGAAAACCGAGGCTGTGCTTTTGGTGTGTGTTTCTCAGACGGAAGTGGTCCTGCTGTGTGTGGCGCTGCGCTCCCTGCTCTGCGAACACAGGTCATGGCGCAGGCCGGCTCTCTCTTCCCATGGGCCAGCTGTCTTCTTCTGTGTCTGTCCTCATCGCACCATGCACCAGCTAGGCATGGTGCAAGGAAGTCCAGCCTCCCTGCTGCTAACACCACAGCACCCTGTAAAACACCGTAAGGTCAAGGGTGTGTGGCCCACTCCTCCCCCTCGGTCACCCCCCCCCCCCCCCCCCGCCCCAAATCTTCCTTGTCTGATTTCTCTTCCCCGTCAACACCGCTTGTGGCGTTCACTTTATTGACTAGCCCTAAATGTTGGAGGTAGCCCCATGGCTTCACCTGCCCTGTTTAGGCATCAAACAACTACCTTTTCTCTTACTGAATGACAGATTTTGCACGTTCCTCCTAGAATATATTGTCTTTAAAAAACAAAACAAAAAAAAAACAAAAACAAAACAAAACAAAAAAACAAAACAAAAACCCACTTGACTTCCATGTTGGTAAGGTGAGAGCTCCTATGACTGGGGTAGAAAGAAGTGTTGCGAACCATGGCTCCTTTGTCCCCGATCTCTTCTGGACTCTGGCAAGCTAGCTTCTCCCTTGCTATTTTAGGGGCGATGACTCAGCGTCAGCTCAGTAATAGGAGAGAACTGCTCAAGGGCCGACAGCAAGGCACAGAGCGGAGCCGGAGGCTCTCCTACCAGTTGGGTGGCTACCAAGAATAACTCAAGACATCCTGTGAGCAAGGCCAGGTGCCATCTTCCTGCACAGACCATTTTGGTATCAACTGGGCTGTTTCCGTGTCTAACACCTAACAGCAGGGGCAATGCATGAAAAAACGCACCCTTGTTTACTGGTTAGAGGGCCTCTTGTTCTTCTGACTGTGGTTGGCTCGGTTCCCCCAATTCAGTTCCGGTCTGCGTGAGGATGCCCCACAGCGAGCTGGAGGCCCGGACCTGGCGGGAGGGGGGGTCTCTGCACAGTGCGTTTGGCCTCCTGAGTGGGACCTGGGCTTGGCTTCACACTACAGTTGCTCCCCCACTCGGGCTGGTCCCTTCACGTGAAGCTGGAGCTGCAAAAAGCCACATTTAGATGCAGGAATCGGGGGGCCCTGGGGTCTTCTAATTACTTGCCTTATATTAGTGACATCTTTGCATTTCTCTCTGAAATACATGTGACAAAATGCTTTGGAGTTGGGAACTCTTTTGGATCCCCGTAACAACCCTGTTACTAGCCAGGATCACTAGCCAGAGTTCACAGATAAAAGAACCGAGGAGCCTCGGCATAAAGAATAGGATGGATGAGCAGAAGGGTGACTTAGTGCTACCGGTTATCGGGCGCCACTCTGCGCCGGGCCTGGGGCCAGCTGTACTGGCGTCCCCGCTGTCAGGGCCTCCCGTGCCAGGGAGCGTCCTGAGCACCGTTCACCGACAAGAACCTGATGCTCAGCTACTTGCCTCGGGCTACGTAGAAAGCCCCCCCGAAGCGGGTGTAAACCTAGGATCCTCTGGTTCCAGATCCCAGAGTCTTTCTTCCATATCCTACTTAGAGGATTTGCTCGAAGAACTGAGCTGTTCCTACTACAAATCTAATTTGCTTCCTGTTGCATCGAAATATGCCTACTTCAAAATTCATCTTTGTTGGTGATCCCTTCCATATTCCGCCCCATGCCTGGGTTTCCCCACCTACAAGAGCCCGATAAGGGGGGCCTGGATGGCTATTGGCTAAGCGTCTGCTTGGGCCGCGGTCCCTGCCCAGTGGGGCGCCTGCTTCTCCCTCTCCCTCTGCCTCTGCCTGCCCCACCCCTGCTTGTGCTCTCTCTCTCTCTCTCTCTGTCAAATAAATAAACATCTTAAAAAAAAAATAAAAGTGTCTCATAAAAGCCCCAATATGTTCTAAGACGGCTTGCTAGCACCTCAGGTTATAGTCCGTTCCCTCAAGTTGTGATGTTCTCAAAGTGGAAGCTAGTTTAATTACCTCTTTTAGAAAAAGGAAATACTTAGCAGAAATAAGGAAATTACATTCTGAAATACTTTTATCCCAGGCAGGGGTCTTGGAACACACGAACCACTCATTAGGGAGGGCTCTTTCGTTGTAATGACAGAAAATTGACTCAAAATGTTTTTTTTTTTTTTTTTTTTTTGCAAAAAATGGTATTTATTAGCTGGGGTCCCCGAAAGGTCTTGGGTAGAGCCCAAGGAGCAGCCACTTCTCCCAGCTGTTGTCCTCTGCGTCCTCTTCCTTCCCCACCAGGCGCTCTCCGGGGGCCGGGGTCTCGTTTTGCTGGGGCTGCCATAGCCGGGGTGGCTCCAGACAGCAGGAACTCCTGTTCTCACGGTTCTGGAGCCTAGAAGCCCAAGATCAGGGCTAGGTTGCTCGGGGGCTATGAGGGAGGGACCTGCTCCAGACTTCTGCTCCGTGCAGGGGCGCTGCACTGAGGCAACAGCATGAAGACAGGCCTCGAGTCGTGGAAAAGCACGGTGTATTGGGAAGTAGCCCCCACACGGTCCACTGCAGTCGGGCTCAGCGCACTTTGAGAAATTTATTTCTCCGGGACTTTGTGGTAGTTTGGGAGGACACCTCGAGTCTTGTTTCTGCTGGATTCGGATCTACAGTTCCTTGGATTAGTATCTACAGTTCTTCATTTCTTTGTTTTACGTAGTTCATGGTCCTGACGTGACATAGGAAAGCGGCTTTCCCGGGCCCGAGAATTCTCTAGTTCTAGGGAGAAGTAGACCACTCACAAAGGGGAAGAGAGAAAAATGAGGAGTTTGTGTGTGGGTCTAATTCCCTCTGAAGAGGGAAAGCAAGTCTAAGTTTGGAGGTCATAGAGTCACCTTGAAATTCCGCTGTGCAAAATTAACTTAAAATGCGGTTGTCTTAGCCGAGTCCAGTTAATTAGTATCTTCAACTTCTCTGAAATATATCCACACTGTCGACTATTTTTTTAATATTTATTTATTTATTCATGAGAGACACAGAGAGAGGCAGAGACACAGGCAGAGGGAGAAGCAGGCTCCATGCAGGGAGCCCGACATGGGATTCGATCCCAGGACTCCAGGGTCACGCCCTGGGCCGAAGGTGGCGCTAAACTGCTGAGCCCCCCACCCCCGGGAGGCCCACACTGTTGACTATTTTAACTTTGATCATTCTCCTCCCAATTTACCTGATTTTGTTGTCACTTTATAGTCAATTTAGCGAGGGTCTGTGGGTAGCAAACTCTTAGTATTTATGTATGTGTTCATTCATTCATTCATTCATTCATTCACTTATTTAGAAAGCATCTTTATTTAGGCCACAGGCCGAGGACCAGGAGGAAGATGCTCGGATACAAGTTCTGTCTCCCAGCTTGCTTAGGGTCTGGTGATACTATTTTTCATCTGGTCTCTCAATACTTCCTTATTCTCTTTTACTAACTAACTGTCCATGTGAGACGATCCTAAGTGCCTTATACTGTCCTGGGCCAAACCTGCTGCTGATGAAACACTTAAATTAGGAAAGTCTTGAAAATTTCTCAGAGAATTGTACCTTAACTTAAAGAATGCAGTCTAGGATTGTGTACCCAGGGTTGTGAACATTGATTTGTGAATGGTGAAGCCAACTGAAAAATCAGTGTGTCTGAGCCATGATCTAGACCTCGCCACTGGCTTATCATCTTCAAAAATAAACTTCTTGTCTTGGAATATTTTTGGATCACAAATAAATTGCATAGATGGTGGAGTAAGTTCTCGTAGGCCTCTCACTAGATTCGGTTTCCTCTAAGGTAATCATCCTGCGTTCCTCAGATCCATTTTTTAAAAACTGTGAAACCTACGTTGCTCTGTTGCTACCAACTAAACTTCATACTTTATTCAAATTTCATTAGCTTTTCCACTGATGCCCTTTTTTCTGTTCTAGGCTCCCATGGAGGATATCACATTGTGTTCAATCTTCATGTCTCCTTAGTCTCCTCCGGTTTCTGACAGTTTTTCCGAGACTCACTGTGACCCTGGAGCTCGGGTGGCCCAGTCGGTTAAACGTCTGACTCTGATTTCAGCTCGGGTCACGATCCCAGGGTCGTGGGGTTCAGGCCTGTGACCAGCTCTGTGCTCAGCGGGGATCTGCTTGAGATTCCCTCTCCCTCTCCCTCTGCCTCTCCTTCTGCTCTCTCTCTCTCAAGTAAATAAGTAAATAAATCTTAAAAAAAAAACCAGACTGTGACTGTTTTTGAAGAGTACTAGTCAGGCATTTTGTAGAATGTTCCTCAATTTGTCAGTTAGACGAATTTGTGACAGATGATTAGATGATTAGGTGGGCATATAGGTTTGCGGGAAGACTACCATAGAGGGGAATTACCTTTCTTAATATATCATTTCTTTTCTTAAAACCTTTAGCTTTGGGATCCCTGGGTGGCGCAGCGGTTTGGCGCCTGCCTTTGGCCCAGGGAGCGATCCTGGAGACCCGGGATCGAGTCCCGCGTCGGGCTCCCAGTGCATGGAGCCTGCTTCTCCCTCTGCCTGTGTCTCTGCCTCTCTCTCTCTCTCTCTGTGACTATCATAAATAAATAAAAATTAAAAAAAAAACAAAAAACCTTTAGCTTTTACCTTTCTTCACCTACTATATCATATTTCTGTCTTTCCTTCTGATTTGGCTCTGTACAATCTAGCTACAAAAATTCTCTAACCTTCTCCCACGCTTCTCGATGATTTTTTTTCTGTTCTTTCCTCAAGCTACACATGTCCCTCTTCATCCTTCCTTCTCTTCCTCTCTCCCTCCCTCACCTTTTTATCCCCCTTCAGAACATCAGTCCACTCTCTAATTTACGTGCCTTTTGGGCTGAGCCCCTTCCTGGCTTCTGATTTTTTCCCTGATGATCTCTAGTGATCATCAGTCTCCCGAAGGAGTAAGAGAAATCAGGAATGAGGCTGAGAAAGATTACAGAAGACGGTGTGACATCATGGAAAAAGCACAGCATGTAGGCCGGAAGGACAGCTCTTTCCTTTGCCAGTTCGTTCTTTATATGCGCCCAGTACCTGCCCAGGTGGAACCGTCACCTGCTGTAAGACTGTACTGTTTCAAACTCCGTGCCATCGCACGGGGCCCCATCTCCATTTGCCTGGGATGCTCTTCTCTCCCTCCCTTCCCAACCTTTCTGGGATCCAATAATCTGGTAAACTTCCAACTCATCCTTCTGACGATCTAATGTCCAGCGTGATGATTATAGTCAGCAATACGTGCTGCATGCTTGACATTTGCTGAAGGGAATCGGTCTGGAGTAGTCTCACCACACACACAAATGGGAACCGTGTGAGGTGATATGGTAATTGCCCTGCTCATGGCAATCATTTCACAATGTAAACGTACATCAAAACGTCACGCTGGGGGCACCTGGGCAGCTCGGTCAGTTCAGTGTCTGCCTTTGGCTCAGGTCATGATCCACGGGTCCTGGGATGGAGCCCTGCATGAGGTCCATCTTCTCCCTCTGCCCCTTCCCCTGCTCATGCTTTTTCTCTCTCTCTTTCTTTCAAATAAACACATTTAAAAAAACCTAAAAACCAAAAAAAAAATCACATTGTATAACCTTAAAAATATATGATTTTTATTTGCCAAATATGTCACAATAAGGTCAGAAAAAGAGGAATCAATGTTTGAGTATTTTTTAGGTTCTCTGGAAGAATTCATCATTCCCACCTTTGAATTATCGAATACTCTGTGCATACCTCTTTATGGCCTCTAATATATTGGACCATAGGGTCTACTGATCTATTTATTGCTTATTTAATGTATTACTATTTTGGGTTCTCTGAGGACACTTAGTATGGCTTATATAGGTTTCCTTTGGACTGATCACAGGTGCATATTTGACACTTAAAATTTTTACTGAATGACCAGATCAATTAATATTTAATGTTGGGTAGATCACATAGTATCACCCTTAGGCTTTTTTAAAAAAAATATTTTATTTATTTATTTATGAGAGAGAGAGAGGCGCAGAGAGACAGGCAGAGGGAGAAGCAGGCTCCATGCAGGGATCCCGACGTGGGACTCGATCCCGGGACTCCAGGATCAGGCCCTGGGCCAAAGGCAGGTGCTAAACCACTGAGCCACCCGGGCTGCCCACCCTTAGGCTTGTTGTAAAGATCAAACGAGATAGTTGCGGAAGCACCCAGTGGAGTGTACAGAGCTATGTAAATTTATGTCCCAAAATAATCCGCAGTCATCTATGTCTTATTCCTGTGAACCCCCTCTACCCCAAATACTTAGTTTTTATCCCTCATGTGCCACTCACTTTATTTTGTTTTGAGGGTGAATCGTGTGTATTAGCTATCTACCGCTGCATAACAAATAACCCCCAAACTCAGTGGCTTCAAATAACAAATGTTTACCCTCTCATAGTTTCTGAGAGTCAAGAACCCAGGCACAGCTTAGCTGAGTCCTCTGCATCAGGGCTTCTGAGAAACAGCACTCACGGTATTGCGGGGCCCCTGGTCTTCTCAAAGCTCAACTGCAAAAGCACCTGCTTCTAAGCTCGCTCACTGGGAGGCGAGAGCCTCAAGTCTTTGCAGGTTATTACTGGTCAGAGACATCACTTCTTGGCCCTGTGGACCCCTCCGTACGGCCACGTACAGCATGGCAGGCTGCTCCCCTCAGAGCAAGGGCTACGGAGAGAGAGAGTGAGAGGCGGCGAGCAAGACTAGAGTTACAGCCTTTTTGCAGCATAATCTTGAAAGTGGGGCCCCATCACTTCTGCTATATTGTATTTGTTGGAGGCGAGCCAGTTAGCAGATCCAGGCCACACTGCAAAGGACGGGCTCCCACAGGGCATGACTCCCCGGAGGCAAGGATCCCTAGGACCCCCCTCGAGGCTGCCCACCACTGCACACTACTGAACTTTGATCCCTATAGGGTCTGGGCCTGGCTAACACAAAATCGGTCCTGCATAGACGGTTAATAAGTTGATATAAATAGAACAAAGCTGTTGACACAGCGAGATAAAACAGGTGCTGCCACCCGGAGAAATGTTCCCAACCACTTCCCTTTGTCCCAGCACAGAGATTTACACTTCTGTGCTGGGCCCCCAGAGCTCCTGCTGAGCACAGCGGGAAGGGGAGGGTCAGTTAAGGAAATGAGGGCAACCTACTTGAAGCCCCGCTCCCGTGTCCTTGGCACTGTGTCTCGGACTGCGCATTATTTACAGGTGGCAGGTAATCATCCAGCCATTCACTCAACAAAGATTAATCGAGCGGTGTCTACGCGCCAGGCTCTAGAAAGACACAGGAAAGCAAACGCAGTCCCTGCTCAAGCCCCAATTGTAGTGATTGTTTTCCCTTTGGGCTTGACACGGTTTCTCTGTTAGTTTGTGGGAAAAGAGGCCAGACTGGGTCACACACTGACCGCTATGTCATGAAGATCCTGGGAGGAATGTCTGGAAGGGCGTGAGCTCAGAGCAGGAGGGCTGCTACTTCCTGACTCTCAGCGGCTTCAAGTCTTTGCTCACCTATTTAATAAGGCTTGTCCTGGGAGTGACTGGTGGCTCAGGGGTTGAGCATCTGCCTTTGGCCCAGGGCGTGACCCCGGGGTCCTGGATCGAGTCCCGCGTCCGGCTCCCTGCAGGGAGCCTGCTTCTCCCTCTGCCTGTGTCTCTGCCTCTCTCTGTGTGTCTCTCATGAATAAATAAATAAAATCTTTTTTGAAAAAAAATAAGGCTTGTCCTGACCATCCTATTTGATGACGCGGACAGACCCTTCCACACCCACTCCTCCTAATTTCCCTGACCCTCTCCTATTTTTTTCTCCTATTTTCTTTTTGTCCACATCACCTATTATCTTCCAACATAATTTACTTATTACCTTTTCTCTCCAGAGTCCCTCACCCCTGTCCGAATCTAAGTCCCACAAGTGTGGGGAATCTTTATTTTCTCTCTGCTGTATCCCCAAAGCCTAGAACCGTGCTTGGCACATAGTTGATGCTCAATAAACATTTGTTGACAAAATGAATGGGAGTCCCTCCAGGTCAAGCTCCCTTTCTAGGCCTCACTTTGTATTTTGGGAAATTTTTCATGAAGGAAGAGAGATGCAAAGAGAGCCAGTGATGCTCTTAGCTGCAGGTATTGGTTCCAAGGAAGGGAATTAAATTTTAATTTGTTCATGGGGCTACTACATGAGATGTGATTAGTAAATGCCAAATCGTTCGATGAGGATGTGTGGACTTCACTTCCTGTGGTCACTCCTCTATGCTGCCTCCCCCACAGCTGCCCAGGGCTCACCCCCTCCCAGGGAGGATGTGCACACACTCTGGGCAGGGGCAGGAACAAGGGCCTGGGGCCGCTTGGTGGTCTGGAGTGACTTGTGTCTAATTAGAACGGAATCGGCAACCCTGACCCTTTATCCCTGAAGAATGAGGAACTGGTGCCCTCCCCCATCAGTTCAGAAAGCTTAATTCTGCAATTTTTCCAGGCCTTATAGATAATAGGAAGTGATTATGGGAAGTGAAGCCACTTTGGCTGACCTCCTCTTTTTAGTTTGACTTTGTTCTCACTTTGTGTCTCACTCGCTGCACTCTTAAGGCTTGATGGGGTTGAACTATAAGACAGTCTTTTAGCCAAACCAAAAGTTTTATTGTAGTTTTTTTTTTTAAAGATTTTATCCATTTATTCCTGGGAGACACAGAGAGAGGCAGAGACACAGGTAGAGGGAGAAGCAGGCTCCCTGCAGGGAGCCCGACGTGGGACTCGATTCCGGAATCCAGGGTCATGACCTGGGCTGAAGGGAAATGCTCAACCGCTGGGCCACCCAGGGGCCCCAGTTTTACTGCAGTTTTGAACTAAGTTCACATCCTCACATCCACAAGGGAACAAAAACCAGATCTCTCCGTGGAGTCCATGTCGGAAGGAAGGAAGGAGTCGTCTACCGCCGTCTCCCCCGCCCCTCTCTGCCTACCCTGGAAGTCTCGCTTCTGCTTCTTCCTTCTCTGGCCTAGGTTGTCACCATTTATTTCAGCTCATGGGCCTTTCCCTCGGAGTTGGTGTCAAGTCACAAGCAGATAATGAAGGAAAAGGAACTTTGAGGTCCCGACTCGGTGCCAGGATGATCAACACTCCTTAGCAGAATTCGACGTGTTTCTTTCCCTTATCTAGACTTCCCTCTTTGCCCCCTTTTCTCTTACAGAATGGGGCAGACCCGCGCTGGCCCACCAGAGGAGAGTGAAATGGAGAAGGCCCCCTCCTGTCATACAAATGTGAATGGAAATTAAATCTGTAACTCAACCAAGTAGGAGTTTGGGAGGCCAGCAGTGCTAGGGGAAGATAGGAATCACGATGCACACTCGGGTCCTTAATCTAAGCGTCTGTAAAATCTAGTCCGCTGGAGGCTCACTTAATACTAGTTTCAACTTTATTTTTTATTTATTTATTTTTTTTAATTTTTATTTATGATAGTCACAGAGAGAGAGAGAGAGAGAGAGAGAGGCAGAGACACAGGCAGAGGGAGAAGCAGGCTCCATGCACCGGGAGCCCGATGTGGGATTCGATCCCGGGTCTCCAGGATCGCGCCCTGGGCCAAAGGCAGGCGCCAAACCGCTGCGCCACCCAGGGATCCCTAGTTTCAACTTTAAAATTGATTTTTATTCTTATCCTTTCAAGCGAAATGTGTTCATTAACATACACTGAATAATTGATGAACATAAATTGAAAAAAAAAAGCACAGAAGTAGAGAGAGTGCAAAATTAAAATCTCATGTCTTACCCATCGCTCAAAGATAAATAGCATTAGCCTTGCATCATACTTCCCTGCAGTCTTTTTTATTTTTATTTTATTTTATTTTTTCCTGCAGTCTTTTTTTTAATTAATTAATTAATTAATTAATTATTTATTTCCTGCAGTCTTTTTTAAATGACGGTAACTATCATGATTACATTATTGCAACTATATAGTTCTTATTATTCTGTATTCTCTTTTTTTTCTCATAGCATGAAACATTTTTCCCTTTTTTTTTTTTTTTTTGCAAACTCCCCATGAATATTTTTTTTCAAAGGCTGCAAAATAGTCTAGGAATTACCTGGGGCATAGTTTACTAACCCCAAAGCCCAATCTGAAGTAGGAAGGAGCGTACTCTTCCTCTGAGGGGCCAGACAGTAAGTGGTTTTGGCTCCGTGAGACATAAATCTCTTTACAACTGCTCAGCACTGCCAGCGTCGTGCAAACCCAGCCATGAGCAATGAGTAAACGGATAAACGTGGCTGTGTTCCGACAGAACGGTATTTGCAAAAACAAGCCGTGGGGCACATCTGGGCCACAGGCCACGGTTTACGGACCCTCTTCTAAGCGATTACGTCACGTTACTTTTTGTTATTTCAGATCCTATGCTCAACACTGCGCTTGCTCAAGCAGGATCACTTCCTTAGAAAACGTCAGAAGTCAAACTGAAGCGAAGGTCAGTCTTTGAAAAACGTTGCGACTCTTCATACCGCCAGACGACACAGCCGTCAGCGAGGCAGGATCCGGCCGAGCGTATCACATTTTTTTTTTCAGTATTTATTTTACTCATTTCATTCGGAGTCATGCTTAGAAGACAAATTGCTAAGTGGGGAAAAGCAGGCCAAAAATAAAGTGCGAGGAAAGATCGAAAATTTACAGTGAATAAAGAAATCTGTCATTTTGATGGGCGGAAATATGAAATGTCATTATTGTTTTAAACTGCGTTTCCTGGGGGCCGAGCGTCCTCCAGTGTTGGCTCTTCTGCCTCGTTTCCTCTTCTGCGACACGTCTGCTCAGGCCTTTGTGCACTTCCAAGCTGGTGCATTAGCTGCTCCACTTACCTGGGTCGACAAGTTCTAAAGGCGGCATCTAGAGCCACCTGAGGACATCGTAAGAGGGATGTTTAAATAAATTTTGGGATATAACTAACGAAGGCATTCTGTGCGGCCACTGCCAATGTTTTGTTTGTCTTGTTCTTTTAGGGCTGTAAGCGAACAGGATGCAGCATCCTATATGCCTCCGATCATAGCAGCCCCTAATCATACGTCCACGTAAAGCCACATTTATTTATTTATTTATTCATTCATTCATTCATTCATTCATTCATTTTTTTTAAAGATTTTATTTATTCATGAGACACACACAGAGAGAGGCAGAGACACAGGCAGAGGGAGCTCCCTGCAGGGACCCCGATGCAGGACTCGATCCCAGAACCCTGGGGTCACAACCTGAGCCGAAGGCAGATGCTCACACCCTGAGCCACCCAGATGCCCCAATTTTTTTTCTTTTATGCTCAGCAATACGGGCACAGTGAATACCAACTAAGCATGAGACGGGTTGATGGAGTAGCTTCAGTCAGTGCAAAGCCAGTTTATCGGTGGCTGGTTACCATTAGGTTGTCGGGTCAGGCGTGGGGCCTGGAACACGGCTGAGTCAGCCCCCGGCTTCGCTGAGCTGGGGAAGCAGGGGCCTCTGTCCTCACAGTCTGGGAAGAATCTCTCTATATACCTGAGCCCGGCAAAGAATTCATGACCAGATTTACATAGGGAGGAAAGGCCTGGGATACTGTTCACCGCTCTGGATACTCTCACTTTTTGGGCTTCTTTCAGGATTTTATCAGTTCCGCAGCATGTAACACAGGTGAGGATGAGCTCTGAGAGGGTCTCCAATGAGCAGCAACATGTTTCTGAATCCTGCAAAGTGAAGATTTTCTCTGCAGGCAGGTCCTGGAAAACTTCGATTTCCTTCTTCTAGTAAACAGTTGATGATTCTGTGCTTTGATGTACAGAGGAGACAATCCGCGTGTCAGACGCACAGAGTTTGTGAAAAGGAAAAAGGCTCGTAGGAAATGTTTATACTCCCAGGTGACGTTGACCTGGGTCCAGAAAATAGCAAATGCTCTGGGACGAAGAGTGTGCTTTCTACTTCAAAGGATGTCATCACACCTGCCTCTGAGTGCCTCCGCCTCAGCCTGGGAGGCTGTCACAGTCTCTAACAGAGCACTTGTCCCGGCCTAAGGCCAGAGACCTGGGGTCAGGGCTCCTGAACACTAGACACGATGACTCATCCTTTCTCCTCTTTTCTGCACTCTCGGCCTCTTACCGAAACCTGGACGGTAGCACATTCCGTCCGTGAAGACCTCAGCCGGCGAGGATCCTCAGGATCCCATGGGGTTCCAGCTGGATTTGACATTTCCTTCACAAAGCATCATTCATTCACCTACGTGGAAATCTAGCAAGGTCTTGTAACAGGACCATTCTTTGCCTTTCCTCCTAGATTCCAAGAACTTCTTACTCATCTTATGCTTCATTGTCCGGGAGAGCCTGTCAGGCTGGACGTGCGCCGTCAATGACCATTTGCTTAATGAGGAAATCAATACGGAATGGTTTGTTTAATAAATGGAAATGCCTTTAATATATTTGCTGGTTATAAAAAGTCTGAAAGTTCATTGTAAAAAAAAAAACCCCAGAAACTCCTAAGTATGTAGAAATCTCTATCATGGTATCTTCTTCCAGAGATAACTACTAGTAGATGTGAGGTCTGTACCTGCGGAGTATGCCACACAGAAAGAAACAAGAAAGGAAGGAAGGAAGAAAGAATGTGATATAAGTTTTTTTTTTCTATAGCATCTTTTTAATTCAATATGTGATGTCTTGGGCATATTTTCAAGTCGGTACATCGGGAGTTTGTGAAAAGCAAAAAAGAGCTTGTAGAAATGTTTATATTGCCATGTGACACTGACCTGTGTCCAAAAAATAACATCTTCCAGGAAGATTTACTTCGTAACTTAGTAAAACTGTGTGTGTGAGTATGTGGCCTAATGAACTTAACAAAGTCACCGTTGTTGGACTCTAGGTGTATCCAGTTCCTACGATGATAAATAATGTTGAAAACAACATCCTTGTTGATAAACACATTTTTCCACACTTGTCTGGTTACCTTCTTAGAATAAGTTCTAGAACAGACTTGCAAGGTCAAGGTTACATATTCAAATTTTTGATATTTTCAGATCATCCTCCAGATAATCCGAAATTTTAACTGATGTTATTTTTGACAAATCAAGAATTAGTACATGGCTACCACTAATAAGTAGTAACTTTATTGAAATGATTTTAACTCAAAGATTTCTGTCAAGGTGTTTCCCCATATCTTCATTAATCCTGGACTTTTTTAGTCTGGAGACTTTGCCAAGGTGATGGATGAAAAATTATACCCCATTGTTCTGCTTTGCATCCCCATCATTGTTTATTAGACTCAGCATATTTTCATGTTAGTCTTTAGCACTGTTTTCTTCCTTGACTTTCTTGTTTTATTTTTCATACATTTCAAACTTCTGGATTGTTTCTTTTCTTCTTTTAAAGATTTTATTCGTTTATTTGACACAGAATGAGAGAGAGAGAGATAGGACAAGCAGGAGGAGTGAGGAGGGGGAGGGAGCCTGATACGGGGCTCGATCTTAGGACCCTGGGATCATGACCTGAGCTAAAGGCAGAGGCTTAACTGACTGACCAACCAGCTGCCCAAGGATTGTTTCTTTAAAAAATCTTGACATCATCATATTATTGCCTAAGGGACGCTAGGCTGACTGCATGTTTATGAGTCCTAAGAGCTGTGAGAGTCATTTGATTTTCCAGGATGGGGCTGCTTTTAGCAGCAGAGAAGACTGAGGCATCACGGTGGGGGTGGGAGTAAATATCGTTAGCGCCTTCCTGATTTAAATCTATGCATGTCACAGTATTCACATTTTGATCCAGTAATTCCAAATTCTAGCAAATTTAAGGAAGAAGTTAGGAAAGGAGACAAACATTTATCTTCAAGGATGTTCGTCCTCAGTCATTTATTTAAAAAATGCATAATTTGAAACAACTCAAACATCTAAAATGGGCAAAGAATTAGGAAAATTTGGTACATGTTATTACCATGACTTTAGTAATGTGATTGGCAGAGGTTAAGAGATAAATGGAATCCAATCGTACCAGTTAAGTGACCATAGGAATTGTGGCCTGGACAGACAGGAAGAATGTCCACGTAAGTCAGGGTAAAATCAGGTGACGAATGGAGTGAGAAGTTGAATCCAGGCAGGAGGTCAAGGGGTAGAGAGGTCTAGGAGAGAGGTGCACGTTTCCAGGGACGCATGCAGGAAGCTGTAGCAAGCACAGTAGGAGCTGAAGCCGGGGCCGTGGACGGCACAGACGGGGTCCCCGTTGCCTCACTGGTGATGAACGGAGCTGGGCACGGCCCTTAGGGCGCTGGCAGGTGTGCCTGTGGTGTCCCCAGCCCTACGTCCGGCACCCCCGCCCCAACTTTCTGGCCAATGCGCTACCTCTGCTTGCAGATGCTGTTCTCTGCCTCCTCCTATCATGGTAACTCCCGCAGAGGCTGCCTGGAGGTTCACCACAGTTAAGTCATTCATCATATCTGTCAGCTTTGAACCCGTCATAATTAATGTCTTCACACCCCAAACACCCATTCTGGATTCCACCTCATACTCCTGTTCTCCACCTACTGTCTCTCTGCTTCCAGAAGGCAACCCCTTAAATAAGTACAAGATTCCATGAGTTATCAACTGCCACTGAACACACGATCCCTAATCTTAGTGGCTCTCATTAATCACATTATTTTGCTCACGCATCTGTGATTTAGCTCATCTCTGCTGGGCAGCTTGAAGGCTGTGAGCGGGGTTCATCTGAAATCTTACTTTGCTGTCTGGTGCTTGGGCTGGGAAGAGAAGAACGGCTGGGAGTGAAGCCATTTGGGGCTCCCCGGGCATTGCCTTCATGATGGCTCCAAGATAGCCCACTGTCATGGGTATCAGCTCCCTCTTCCAAGTCGCATGTCCCTCAAGAGAAAGCCCAGCAGAAGCTGTGTCGCCTCTTATGATCTAGTCTTGGAAGCCACCTAACATCACCTCCAGTGCATCCGATGGGTGGAAGTACCTTCAGGGGGCCCCGAGAGCCAGATGTCGCATTGTAGATAGCGCTGTGGGATGGGGTATATAGTCTCGTGGCCATCACTGGAAAACATGCCCTATTACAGGAAGTCAAGGTAGGTTCATGGGCTGGCTGGCATCTTAACGTTTTATTTTAAATTATCTCTAACTAAACACCAAAGAGTGAAACAAGTTAGAAAGAATTTCTTCCTTTTTTTTTTGGTAAGATTTTAATGTATTTAGTGGAGGGAGAGAGGGTACACGAGGGAGAGTACGAGCAGGGTGAGGGGCGGGAGGAGGAGCCTGATGTGGGGCTCGGGTGCTCCTCGATCACGGGCCTCGGGGATGGTGACCTGAGCCGGAGGCAGGCGCTTAACCGGCTGAGCCCCCGGGGCCACCCAGGAAGAGTCCTGTCCACCAAGAGATGCAGCAGTACGTTCACCCCCGTATTCTGAAATGTGGTCTTTGAATTGGCACCAGATGAAATGTGACCGGGCGCTAAGGGAGGTTTTAACGGGGGGCTTCACGGGGACATCCCTCCGCCCCGAATGTTTGAGAAAGACTCTGCTGTGTGTTGCCATCGATCAGTTCATCAGGGGCTCGGCACCGGTGAATCCCGACGCTGAATCCCAGGCAACTTGGCCTCCTCATCCTTCCTTCTCGGCTTGTCTCGCTGGTCGGTACTGTCCCTCGCAGGCCAGTCCATGAGGGCACAGGCTGGCCCCTACAACTGGCCTCACCTTACTTAGGCAAATTACTTCATCTGAATTTCTTGCTTCCTTTGCAAGCACGTTGTCTATACTATTCCCTGAGAGAGATTTCTGACCACTCTTAAAGATTGAAAAACCGTTGTACTTCTGAGCAAGTCGTGAGGATTTACGTATGGACGATGTGACGTGCCCGACAGCCCAGGTGTCCCTTTCCTTAGAGGTTAAGACCTAATTTGTGATCTCCTCTGGCAATTATATGCCGGCCTTTGGTCTATTTTAGTCTTTATTATTATTTTTTAAAATAAAAAAAAATCTGTTTTTAAAAAGTTTTAATCGTAATTCCAGTTGGTTAACAGGCAGTGTTCCATTAGCTTCAGGTGTACGGTGTAGTGATCCAACGCCTCCATGCAGCGCGCTGGTGCTTATGGTGACAGGTGCGCTCCTTTTTTTGTTTTGTGCTTTTACGATTTATTTTTTTATTTTAGAGAGAGATGGAGAGCACGAGCCAGGGGCGGGGGAAGAGGAAGAGAACATCTCAAGCAGACTCTGCAATGAGTGTGGAGCCCCCCCACGATCATGAGATCAAGGACTGAGCTGAAAAAAAAAAAAAAAAGAACCGAGCTGAAGCCAAGAGTCAGATGCTCGACCGACTGCACTGCCCAGGCGCCCCAAGACGAGTGCCCCCCTTCATCCCCATCACCTATTTAACTCACCTCCCCACCTCCCGGCTGGTAACCATCAGCTTGTTCTCTGTAGTTAAAGAGTCTCTTCCTCATTTTCTCCCTCTCTCATTTTTCCCCTTTGCTTGGTCTTAAATTCCCCCATATGAGTGACATTGTTTGGTATTTTTGTTTCTCTGACTTATTTCACTTAGCATCAGACTCTCTAGCTCCATCCACGTGGTGGCAAATGGCAAGACTTCCTTCTTTTTATGGCTGAATAATATTCCATCACATATATATCTACACACCACATCTTCTTCATCCATTCATCAATCGCTGGCGACTTGGGCCGCCTCCATATCTTGGCTATTGTAAATAGTGCTGAGATAGACACAGGGGTGCGTGTATCCCTTTGAATTTGTGTTCTTGTATTCTTTAGGTAATGCAGGTGTCGGATTGTGAGGTAGCTCTACTTTTAACATTTTGAGGAATCTCCATGCTGTTTTCCACAGTGGCCGCACCAGTTTGCATTTCCACCAACAACGCAAGAATGTTCCCCTTTTTCCATGTCCTTGCCGATCTCTTTTGTTTCTGTGTTGTTGGCTCTAGC
Organism: Vulpes lagopus; assembly: GCF_018345385.1. Lineage (NCBI taxonomy): Eukaryota > Metazoa > Chordata > Mammalia > Carnivora > Canidae > Vulpes > Vulpes lagopus. The sequence continues at coordinate 132,257,671 of NC_054829.1, forward strand.
CATTCTGATAGGTGTGTTGGTATATTTTGAACTTTGAGTTTCATCCCTTACCCCATCCTCTATCCTTGGAGAAGCTCTGAAGGACTATTTTTTCCTCTATCCCCCTTTTTCTTCGTCTTCATTTAGATCTTTGTTTCATGAAGTATGACTTTTTTCTTTCATTACGAGACAAATCATTTATCAAAAATGGAAGAAATAAAAAATAGAAAACATTAAAACCACTCATAATTTCACTAGTCATGGTAACTTTGTTAAGAGGTGGGTGTGTATATGTATAAGTTGGACTGTGGTGTTTTGTAATTGGCTTCTCTTATTTAGCAAAGTATCATATGTTTTCCCACGTATTTTCTGATATCTCGCTGTAATTTGTGAACTTCTTTTCTTTCTTTTTAATTTTTTAATTTGTGAATTTCTTGAAGCGCTCTTAAATCCTTCCTGGAACAACACATACTATACAGGACAGACAGATAAACTAACAGACATGTCCCCCGAGTCTGTTGTAAGGACCAGGTAAGATAATAAAAAACAAAAGTTTTATGTAAGCTGTGAAGCAGGGCAACTCATAAGAGGTTAGTAATCTATTCTGGTTTCTGTTTGCTGCAGTATTTGGTATAATCATATACACATATTTACATTAAATAAACATTGGTGGTTTAATTTCATGTGAGTTTTGTACTCCCATTCCAGAAAAAAAAAATGGGAAAATCGGAAAATCACGCCTTTCCTGGCAATTCAATCCTGACAACCGCTCACCTAAGCTTAGGTGGTCACAGGGTAATGACCGTTGTTGACTGTGGTTGCCAAGGTTACAACTGCTTATGGCAGTTACATAAAGTAAATCTCCATCTTAATTATGCAACTTAATGCTTGTGCTTTAATCTCCCCCTTTTGCTTTTTCATACTCCCTCCATCTCCTGCTGAATAACGTTGGCAAAATTATAAAATGTGCTTCTCCCCCTTCCTGTGCGCTCTTCCTATCTGTGGTACAGCCTCTGCCTCCACCCGTACCTCCCCATCCTGAGACTCATGCCCACTGGGTCTTGCTTTCAGATTGCGAAGGATCTGGTCACCACATCTACTCCTTCCCTTCTTCTCCCTCAGGTCATCAAATGAGGTCATCATTCCATTTTAATAGGAAATCACTGAAAATGCAGGGTTTCGAGACACAGATGAGTTATTCTCTAATAGAAGAATTTGAAGCACAAAACTATTTTTTAACTCAGGTCCTTGAGAAAGGGGTGCTGAAATCTTCACCGTATTAGAGGAGTTTCATTTTTCCTTTGTAATTTTTGGTGATTCTGTCCTCGTAGGCTATGTCCTTAGGAGGCTGCGGCACAAACGTTTTTAGCGAATCAAGTATCCATTTGCCCAGACTTCCCTCATTCCCTTGCAACTAGGAACGTTCTGGCTGCAAGTTCTCACCGACGGGCTAAGAGTCAAGCGATGTGTGTCACTTCTGGGACGAAGCATCTTAGAGGTTGTACGTGACCCTCCCCGCCAGCTCTTCCTTGCCTGACCAAAGATACTGGGTGTCCCTGAAAGCGGAGCTGCAAGACGGTGAGCCTCCGTCGCCTGGACTTTCTGAGCGGTGCTGCAGCAGGACTCCTTGCAAACTCGCGTTAGACACCTGATGAGAGTGAAAAATATGCTTCTGTCGTGTTAAACCACCAAAATTTTAGGGTTGTTTATTACTCCACACACACTAGTTTATCCTGACCAAAGTGAGGGTATATCTTAGAGTTTATCCATCTCATATCTTCGGTGGCTTTGTTCTCTTTCTCAGTATAAAATTTTTAGTTTGTTTTTTTTTTAAATAGTTTTCATAGTAGTTTCTTTTATGTTATTAGTAAGTATGAATTTCTTTTGGTGATTTTTGCCTGATAAACATTTCCTTTCACTCCCCTTTTCCCCTTTTACTCTTGATTACCAACCTTTCTGTATTAAATCTGTTTCTCTTATTAAATAACATAGTACTCGACTTGAGGACTTTCAACTTTAATATGTACCTATTGTGATTACTGATAAATGTGGATTTGTTTTTGTTATCGTACTACCGTGCTTTCTCTTTGCTTCTAATTTTTGGTTTTTGCTTTCTGTTGGATCAGGTTTTCTTCATGCACTTTTTTCTTCCGCATTGATGAGAGCTACACAGTTTTCATTCTATGCTTCTGGGGGTTATCCTTGAATTATTAATGCATATATCAACTTTTTCTCCCTTTATGAATTCTGCACTCTCTCTTGGGTCAGATTGTATTTCCCAAGGATCGCCACAATATTATCACCCCTTGCATCAAGAGGGGTGTCTCTTTCCCCACCACCTTGACTCTGAGTGGGAAAGCTCTATGATAACTTTGGCCAATAGACTATGGAGAAGTGACACGCCTGCTTGTTCCAGGTGTAGCTCTTACTGGTCTAAGACCTGCCCACCTCCACGAGGCCAGCCACCATGTAAGTGCAGCTAGCCCAGGGCTCTTAATCTGTGAGAAGACCTGGCTGTGTGGAGGCCCTGGGGGAGAAGACATAGGGTAGAGCCAGAGGGCAAGACGCATCAAGGCACCAGGAGTGAGGGAAGGAGGCTCTGGAAGTGGAGGCTCTAGCCCTAGCCACTCCGGGGATCGGACACATGGATCGGAGACAAAGCCCCCAGCTGAGCCTTTCCTGAAGGCCTGTCCTACAAAGTCCTGAGTAAAATAAAATGAATGTTCTTAAGGTTGCTGAATTTTGAGAACATTTATTATACAATATTCTCAAAATTATATATCTATATCTATATCTATATCTATCTAATCTATCTATACAATAGATACCTGGGGCACTCTCCATTGTTGATATCGTATGGAATTTTACTATTATTATTTTTTTAAAGATTTTATTTATTTATTCATGAGAGACACACAGAGAGAGGCAGAGACACAGGCAGAGGGAGAAGCAGGCCTCATGCAGGGAGCCCGATGCGGAACTCGATCCTGGGACCCTGGGGTCACGCTCTGAGCTAAAGGCAGATGCCCAACCGCTGAGCCACCCAGGGCTCCCTCATATGGAATTTTAGTTTCAAATTTTACTTAAAACTTCTTAAAAACGAGCACTTTTTAAAGACAGTAAAGTCTACCCATTTATTTAATTTAACCTTTTATTCCGAGATCATTATAGACTCAAACGTGATTATATAGATCAATCCTGTGTATCCTTTGCCCAGTTTTCCTCAATGATAACATCTTGCAAAACAATAGTACAACGTATAACCAGGAAATGGGCATCGATACGGTCAGGATACAGCACAATTCCGTCACTATTAGGATCGCTTGTGCGGCCTTTTTATAGCTGTCCCCACTTCTGCTCCCATCTCCTCATTAATCCCTGGAAACCCCTACCTCTTATCCATGTTTATAATTTTGCTGTTTCAAGAATGTCATGTTAATGGAATCATTCAATATTTAACCTGACGGGATGGGCTTGTTTCACTCAGCGTAACTCCCTGGAGACTTACCCAGGATGTCTTCTGTCTCGATTGCCCACTTGTTTTAGTGGCTCAGTGGCATTCCATGGTGCGCATATTCCACGGTTGGTTTAGCCGTTCACACACCGAAGGGCAACGAGGCTCTTCCCAAGCTTCGGCTTTCTTGAAAACAGCTTCTATGAACATTTAGGTGTAGGTTTTTGCATGAACATAAGTCTTTATTTCTCAGCAACAAATGCTCAGGAATGTAATTGCTGGTTTGTAGGACAGCTACATGCTTAAGTTTTTAAGAAACTGGTAAACTGTTTTTCAGAGCGGATGTGTCATTTTGCATTCCCACCGACAATGTGTGAATGATTCACTTTTCTCTCCATCCTCACCATTGTTGGCTGTACTGCTATACTTTTTTTTTTTTTGGAAATTTTAGTCATTCTCATAGGTATGTAGGAGTATCCCGCTGTGTGCTGTTTTTTTTTAAAGACATTATTATTATTTTTTATTATTTTTTTATTGGAGTTCAATTTGCCAACATATAGCATATCACCCAGTGCTCATCCCATCAGGTGCCCCCCTCAGTGCCCGTCACCCAGTCACCCCAACCCCCTTGCCCACCCCCCCCTTCCACTGCCCCTTGTTTGTCTCCCAGAGTCAGGAGTCTCTCATGTGCTGTCTCCCTCCCTGATATTTCCCACTCATTTTCTCTCCTTTCCCCTTTATTCCCTTTCACTATTTTTTATATTCCCCAAATGAATGAGACCATATAATGTTATTTGCTTTGACATGGATGGAACTGGAGCATATTGTGCTGAGTGAAGACATTATCTTTTTGAGAGAGAATGAGTGAGAGAGAGTGAGCACACATGGGAGGGAGGAAAGGGCGAGGGAGAAGCAGGGAGCCAGATTCGGGGCTGGATCCCAAGGCCCCAGGATCTTGACCTGAGCTGAAGGCAGACACATAACCCACTGAGCTCCCCAGGCGCCCCGCACTCCCCCACTGGGGTTTTAACTTGCGTTTCCTTAATGGTTAATGATACTGCACATCTTTTTTGTGCTTATCTGCCATCTGCCTGTCTTCAGCCAAATGTCTCCTCATGTCTTTCCCCATGTTTAACTGGAATGTTTGTTTTTCTTGTTGAGTTTTGAGAGTTCTCTGTACTAATATTTTGTCAAGGATTTTGCATTTATATTTAACAGGGACATTAATCTGTAATTTTCTTTTTCTGTATTCTTTTTTGTCTGGTTTTGGTATCACAGCGATACTGACTAAATAAAGCAAATGAATCAGCAGATGTTCTGTCCTCTTGATGGGGAAGAGATTGTATAGAATCGGTGTTAGTTCTTCCTTAAATGTTTTTGTAGAAATTTCTGTGAAATCTTCTTGGCCTAGAGATTTCTTTTATGGGAAGATTTTTTTATTTACAGATTCAATTTCCTTAAAAAGTGTAGGGTTATTCAAATTATCTATTTCATGTTGGCTGAGTTGTGTGTGTTGAGAAATTCTTTCATTTCATCTAAGTTGTCAGTTTTATGTGTGTACGGTTGTTGGTAGCGTTTCCTTATTGTGCGTTGGTTCTCTGGGGCACCTGTAGTGCTAGTCTGTTCATCCTTAATGCTGGTAATTCATGCCCTCTCTCTCCTTTCTTTGTCAATCTTGCTAGAGATTTGCCAGTTTTATTGATCTTTTCAAAGAACCAGGTCTTTGCTTCATTGATTTTTCTCTGTTGTTTTTCTGTTTCCAATGTCATCATTTCTGTTCTGATTTTTATGATTTCCTTCCTTTCCTTTCTTGCTTTTGGTTAATTTTACTTTTCTTTAGGTTCTTGAGGTGAAAACTTGGATTATTGATTTGAAACTTTTTCTCTTCTCTAATGTACATTTTTAGCACTATAAATTTATCTTGCTTTGGATTCACTAAGCTTCTTTACTCTGTGGAACAATTTTTCATCTAATTATCTCTTCAATGCTGCATTGGCCCCATTTCTCTTTTTACCTGCTGAGACTTTAATTAAACACGCGTAGTCTTCTTTATTCTTCATGTCTCTTACCTTTTATTCCGCACTTGCAATCTGTCATTCCATCCCTCATTGGGAATAGTTTTATTTTTTTTCCAGTTCATTTATTATTATTATTTTTTAATCTGTGTCAAATCTGCTGTAAGATCCATCTGGTAAGTTTTCAAATTTGGTTATTTTATTTCTCATATCTAAAAGTTCCATTTGACCCTTTAAAAATCTGTTTTATACTTTAAACTATAAAACTGTGATTCTCTTGATAGTTTCTCCTTTTCTTCAGATGTTATTAAACAAAAATTTAAATATAGTAAATTTATATAATTCCAAGATTTGAAATCTTTGTAAAACTGTGCTAGTCTATAGACTGTAGTCTGTATTTCCGTAGTCCACAATTTACACTGGGTTCATTTATGGCATCTCCTTCTTTACGTATCTGGTTATCTTTGACTTAATCTTGGATTTGAAAAGTTTATTGGATAAATTATCTGACGCCTACTAGAAATTGGGCTTTTTTCCAGAAAGAATTTACATTTGATTCCAGGTGCTTGGAGGTACTACCAGTTTAAGACCACTCCAAACCAAAGTCAAAACTTGAAACTTCCTAGAAAATAAAGGAGCTGCAGAAGAGTTTAACTGCAATTTTGTGCCAGGACTGGTGTGCTTGGGGTGGGCAGCCCTTTGTAATCTAGAATAGTATGGAGTGAATCTCCTGTTGGATTTCCTATTTTCTGTCACCTCTGGACTTTGCCTTTTTTCTTTCTCTCTCCTGAAGGCCAGCAAAATAAAAATCCAAAATATTTAGGGTGGATAACTACTCTCAGAGAGAAAGCAGCCTCTGTCTTTACTTGCACCTCTGGGATCCTGATTTCCCTTCATTGTAGGCCTAGTAAATCCTTACTACTACTGTGTCAGTTCTCTGATTCTTTTAAGATGTCATATATATAATATATAATTTAAAAATACATGTATTTTAATTTTATCCCATTAAAAAAAATAAGCTTTTGCGAGAAGCATTAGTCTGAATACCTTAACTCAGCATTTCAGAAAACAGGATGGACTTAAGAGAAGTAAATGTCATAAAATTTACACATTGTGGGCAAAGCTGCTCCCTTTTATTGTTTTTCTCTCTGGCTTCACTTCCTCTGAGGTTAGCAGGAATTGGTTTTCATCTGAACAGAAGTAGTAAATTCTGAAATCCAAGTGTTGTTTTTCTGAGACTACCGTGTGCATGGTATGGGATAAATGAATAATTAATAGATATTGTCATTCTATCATTCCTTGTGTCCTTGAGATTCAGATTTCTCATCATAAAGGAGATGCATACATACGTAATAGAAAAGTAATTTAAGAACCTTGAGGTACTGAACCTGAATCAGAATTGTCAGTATAAAGTCTAGAGGTATTTTTCTTCTTTCCTCCTCCTTCTTCCTTTTTTAATGTGTATACCACTGAAGAAGCCTGGAAACGGTAACCAAGCCGGTAGCAAACAAAATACAAAAAACAAAACTACAGCAAAAAACCCCAAGCCCCAAACAAACAAACAAACAAACAAACAAAAAACCTCAATCCAGTAGCAAAGAGCATGGTTAGTGGGCAGATTGTTTTTTGACACGTTATTTCTTAGAGATAGGCTGATTCCATATTTGGGTAGAAAATACACACGATGCTTCTGGAACATTGTTATACCAGATAGTGAGGCAGCTCCCAAAGGCTAATGCATCATGTAAGAAGGACTTAGAAGCCAATTCAAAGACAGAACAATTTAAGGTTCCCAGAGCAAAGTCTAAGTGAAAGGAGTATTCTCATTGGTGTGGCCCCGCTTGATACCGGCTTGCTCCAGGCGTGGCTTTCTCTGGCCTTCAGTATAGATTTCTCTCTCATTAGGACCTTGCCCTGATAAGAAGAGGCTGACCTGAGTCAGGAGCTGAGCTTTCCAGGTCCCTTAGTTCAATAATTAATAATAACAATAATAATAATAATACCCAGCTTAACCTGAACCAATGCATGGGGGGTGGGGGGGCAGCGCTAATGTGCTCCCTGTCAGCACAGGCATTCTGGGAGAAATTTCTGTAGAAAATATGTCCCTCTGATAACCTGTCTCAAATATGACAAAATTTTTGTTCGATGTCATCATCTTATCTCTTATTCTTTTCTTTTCTTTTTTCCCTCCATATTTCATAGCTAACATTTAAGTGCTTTTCTTTCTACGTTATTTCCCCCAGTTTTCTCAGCCTTGTATATAATATCCTAATATTACTAGTTCTAGTTCCTGAGTGAAACGTTTTTTTTCTTTTTGGGTGAAAAAATTAAAACTGGTAAGGGATGAGCTGGACAGCAGGCAAGAACCTAATTGTCCTTTCAGTCATTTATTCTATAAGTACGTATTGAAAACCTGCTCTAAGCCAGGTCCTATGCTAGGCACCGGGATACATGGGGAATAAAAACATGAGCCCTAATCCCAAAGCATTTGCAGTCCACAGAGGAGACTCGCTCTCAATCTAACAGCCACGTAGGTGAATTATTAATGCTAACCGTTGCTTAGAGCTACATTTAGCACGAGGAGCAGACCTATCACTAGAGCTCTGAAAGCAAAGTGCAAGATGCCACGTAAACCTAGGGGTGAGAGAAGGTTTCTCCAAGCGAAAGCTTTTGAGCTGAGATCCCAGGAATAAATAGTAACTAGGAGGAGAGAGAGGCTGGAGCACACGGAGTGAGTGGAAGAGTAATACAAGATAATGCGAGAGATGTTGTCAAGGACTAGATCAATAGATTTCGATCATGTTAAGACTTTCGTACTATACTTGGACTAAAACAGAAACAGGAGGGTGTTAAAGGATTTTAATGGGGTCACTGTGGTGTGTGTGTTTGTGTGTGTGTGTATAGGCTGCTCTTGCTGCTGGGTTTAGGCAAGGAATTAAGTGCATGAGTGATCTTGTGAAATGCCACGTGGAATAGTACATTTGCGGTCAATCAGTGAGTAGATGATGCTCTAAGAACATTCCTCCCACATTGCAGGAAAACATGTCTGGTCTAGGATAAGGCATTTCTGCCTTTGTCGTTTCTAGCCTGCTTTTCATTGAGGGATATATGGTTTCAGTGATCCGTAGGTTTAAGGGCTCTGTTTTCTGGTGAAGTCCACGTTCTTCCCTCTGGGAAACCCCCTACCCCCACCCTGTTGGTCTCTACTGCCTGATTCCCCTCACCTGCTGTCCCAGTATTACTGGAGAAGACTTCTGCACGCTTACTGTTTCTCCAAGTTACCCTACAAACTCTTGAGAGCGGAATCCCTGTAGGTCTATCTTCAGGGCGCGGTGTCTTTTCCATTTGACGGGCATCAGAGCCCCCTACTGGGAGAAGCACAGCTCAACTACACAAATGCCAACACGGAGGGGGGCGAGAGTCCTGCGCCATTTGGTGCATCTGTGCCTGCGTGGTTCACCCATCCGATGTTACATGTAATTACTGGGCATCAGCTAAGGAACTCACTCATTACCTTTGCAATAACTCTGACATAGAATTATAAATAATCAGCTTCTCATTTCGTATATTCCCCAGTTACTCTGGGTTGAAGAGTCATTGTAACAATTAATACAAATCCTCAATGTATAGCCCCTTAAAAAAAAAATCTGGAATTGATGTTAAGAAACAATTCAGTCCAATCTCCTGCTTCAAGGAAAAGAACATCTGGGGGATCCCTGGGTGGCCCAGCGGTTTGGGCCTGCCTTTGGCCCAAGGTGTGACCCCTGGGTCCTGGAATTGAGTCCCGAGTCAGGCTCCCTGCATGGAGCCTGCTTCTTCCTCTGCCTGTGTCTCTGCCTCTCTCTCTCTCTCCTCTCTCTCTCTCTCTCTCTCTCTCTCTCTATATATATATATATATATATATATAAAATGAATAGATAAATAAAATCTTAAAAAAAAAAAAAAGAAAAAGAACATCTAACATCTTTAGGATGCAGGATTCTTTGTTCTCTTTCAAAAATTTCCCAGGAGGGAAACTAACTCCGCAAGTATCATCAAAGACCAGATTCCATGTTTTCAGTAATCCAATGGTTTCTTATAGTTGATAAAAATATCTTTTAAAACAAACTTATTTTATTATATAAACTTATTTTGTTTATTATATAAAAATATCTTTTAAAACAAACTTATTTTTAAAAAAGATTTTTTTTTTTTTTGTCAGAGAGAGAGAGAGAGAGAACGAGCAGGGGAGGGGCAGGGGGAGAAGCAGACTCTCTGCTGAGCAGGGAGCCTGATGTGGGGCTCGTCTGGGACCCCGGGATCATGACCTGAGCCCAAGGCAGATGTGTAACCAACTGAGCCACCCAGACGCCCCCAAACAGACCTACTTTAGAATAGTTTTACACTTGCAGAAAAGTCACAGAGACCCTACGGAGAGTTCCTGCACGTCCTTCACCTAGTTTTCCCGACTGTTACCATCCGGCATGACCAGGGTGCTACATTTGTCACAACTAAGGAGTCGACCCTGGTTTAGTACTGGGAACTGACCTTCAGCCTTTGTGCGGATTTCACTCGTTTGCCTTGAACGTCCGGGGTCCCGTCTTGGACACCGCGTTGCACTTCAACGTCACGTCTCCCTTGGCCCCTCTGCGCTCTGATAGATTCCGTGACTTTGCTTTTGACCATCTCGATGGCTCTGAGGAGTCCTGGTCATATATTCAGGAGAATGCTCCTCTGCGTGCGTTTGTCTGACGTTTCTCACATGGTCGCGGCAGGGTTATGGGTTTTGGGGAGGAAGACTGCAGAGGTGAAGTAACACTCCCATCACTCCTACCCACGCCACTCGTGGCCGGGGCAGGCGGGGCTGGGTTAGCTGTGGTCGCCCGGCTGCGCTGGTGTCCTTGCATTTCTCCAGTGCACAGTTACTCTTGGCTATGGTTTTTATTTTATTTTTTTAAAAAATATAATTTCTTCCCTTTTATTTTATAGACATAGAGAAGCTTGTCAGCTTTCCTTTCAGAAGAGGGAAGGCAGTGTAACTTGGTGGGGAAGGGCAGCTTTTAGGAGCCGGTGAGATCTGGGTTTGTGAGCAGCTTTGCCACTCGTCCTCTGTGTGATCTTGGGCAAGTTACTTCCTAAGCTTTATTTATTTATATATTTATATTTTTTATATTCATAGTTATATTTATAGTTAGATTTATATTTTAAAGATTTTATTTATTCATTCATGAGAGGCACAGGGAGAGGCAGAGACCCAGGCAGAGGGAGAAGCAGGCTCCCTGCAGGGAGCCCGATGTGGGACTCGATCCCGGGACCCCGGGGTCACGGCCTGGGCCCAAGGCCGAGGCTCCACCGCTGAGCCCCGGGCGTCCCACTTCCGAAGCTTTATTGTTAGAGTTTGTAAGGTGCGGATAACTTTGCTCACCTGTTAAGCGGAGCGTCAGATGAGCCGAAGCTTGTACAGGCCTTCCCGGCCACCTGACCATGAATGAAGTCCGGGCCGCAGGTCCTGCTGCGGTCACTAACATGCATGTGACAACGGTGACCACGGGCACTGTGGGACTTCACCCTAACGTCCCTGTGGAGTTAAGTCTTTGGCCCGTAGCCGCGGCTCCTAGTATGCGGCTCAGTCCATCCCTTTGCCAGCCCGGGCCTGGGGCCTTTGGGCTAAAGGGCTGAGCCTGGCTCCTCGCTGGGTCATGGGCTTAACGGCCCTCCCGGTCCCGCTAGTTCTCAGGACACAGTGTGGCCGCAGCCGGCCAGGCAGCTGGAGAACAGGGACACGGGCCGTGGGAGGGTTGGGGTAGGGGGGTGGGGGGGGGACCCTGCGGGGAAAGTGCAAGGAGACCCTCGATTACTCCTTCCCTACCTGCCAGTCGGACAGTCTGAAGCAATAATGCATTTTTTAAAAAATTATTTATTTATGAGCGATGCAGAGAGAGAGAAAGAGAGAGAGAGAGAGGCAGAGACACAGGCAGAGGGAGAAGCAGGCTCCATGCAGGGAGCCTGATGTGGGACTCGATCCGGAGACCCTGGGGTCATGCCAAGGCAGACACCCAACCCCTGAGCCCCCCCGGGGGGTCCCCAAATCCCATTTCTGACGCTCATTTTCCCCTCTGCGTAGAGTCTCTCCTACTTTACCACCAGCTTAGCTGTTCATCTTACAGGGAAGTTCCTGTCTCCGGGGTTCAGTGCTCTGCAGCTGGGGAGGCCTGCATGACACCTGCTCCCCGTACCATGTGACCCAGGAGGCCTCCCCCCTGCCTGGCTGTCAAGCAAGTCTCAGTGCCGGAGTGCGGCGGGCGCACAGGCGGGGACATGGGCGGGGACAGGGGTGGAGATATGGGCTGGGACATGGGTGGGACATGGCAGGGACGTGGGCGGGGACATGGGTGGGACATAGGTGGGGACATGGGCGGGGACAGGGGTGGGGACACAGGCGGGGACATGGGCGGGGACAGGGGTGGGGACACGGTGGGGACGGGGGCAAGGATGCGGGCGCACAGGGGCGGGGACGGGGCGGGGGCATGGGCGGGGGACAGGGGTGGGGGACAGGGGTGGGGACACGGGCAGGGATGGGTGGAACACGGGGACACAGGCTAGGACACGGGCTGGGACAGGGGCAGGGACACGGGCAGGGACACGGGCAGGGACATGGTGGGGACACGGGCTGGGATACGGGCGGGGGACAGGGGCTGGGACATGGTCTGGGACGGCCTGGCACAGGGGCAGGGACACGGGCAGGGACACGATGGGGACACTGCGGGGACATGGGCGGGGGCGTCTGTGAGCCGTCTTGAAAGCACCGAACAGCAGCTCATCTGGAGCGCGCGGGCCAGAGAGCACCTGCTGCCCTGGAGCTCTGCGCCCCTGACCCCTGGCCCGCGGGCTGCAGGCTCTGCCCCCGATCTCCGCTCCCGGGCTTTGGAGCGGCGGGGGGGCCTCGCGGTGGGGACGGGTCCGGGCTCGGCGGCACAAGGTCCTGCTGCCGCGGCCCCCCCGTACCCCCCCGTCCCCCTCCTCGTCCCCCCCTGTACCCCCCCGTCCCCCTCCTCGTCCCCCCCCGTACCCCCCCGTCCCCCTCCTCGTCCTCCCCCGCGTCCCCCTCCGCGTCTCCCCCCCGTCACGGTCTCCCTCCGTGTCCCCCTCCTTGTCCCCCCTCCTCCCCCCCATCTCCCCCCTCATCCCCCTCCCCTTCCCCCTCCTCCTCCCCCCTCATCCCCCTCTTCCCCCCCTCGTCCCCCCTCGTCCCCCCTCATCCCCCCATCCCCCCTCATCCCCCTCCTCTTCCCCCCTCGTCCCCCCTCATCCCCCATCCCCCCCTCATCCTCCTCCTCTTCCCTCCCTCCTCCCCCCTCCTCCCTCCTCCTCCCCCCTCATCCCCCTCCTCTTCCCCCTCCTCCCCCCTCATCCCCCCATCCCCCATCCCCCTCCTCTTCCCCCTCCCCGTCCCCCCTCATCCTCCTCCTCTTCCCTCCCTCCTCCCCCCTCCTCCTCCCCCCTCATCCCCCTCCTCTTCCCCCTCCGCGTCCCCCCTCATCCCCCCTCATTCCCCTCATCCCCCCTCATTCCCCCCATCCCCCCTCATCCCCCTCCTCCTCCCCCTCCCCATCCCTCCCCATCCCCCCTCATCCCCCCTCCCCATCCCCCCTCATCCCCCTCCTCTTCCCCCTCCGCGTCCTCCTGCCAAACCAAAGGAGCAAGAAGCGGGAGGAGGCAGCGGGAGGCTCGGGGCACCCGGTTCTCCCGTGGGGCGGAGGGGCCGCGTGGGCTGCGACGGCGGCGGCCTCCCCGTCAGCAGCGTGGGATGATGGACTTAGGGCCCCGGGCCAAGGGCTCGCTCCGTCTCTAACATCCGGCAGCTGTGCTGCGTGGGCAGAGTCCCGGAGGGCCCGGCCTGGAAGGGGCCGCCCGCGTGGAGGGGGCCTGTGGCGTCTGCCCCGGCCGCCGGGTAAGTGACCTCGGCACACAGAGGGCCGGCGCCTTAGGTGGGCAGGCGGGGGATGCTGAGGTTCAGGCGTCAGGACTCCACGGCCCTCCCGGGGGCTCCCACAGCCAGGGGTGAGGCCGGAGGGCCCCGAGCCGCCTGTTCCCCCCAGCTGCCCAGCACCCGGGCTCCTGCTGGAGACCCAGGGAGGCACCTGCTCCGGCAGGTGCTGTGGGGCGTCCACGGAGGGCACCTGCTCACGGTGGGCAGTGGCCTGGCCTCAGCCCGCCACCCCTCATCCTCACCCCCGAGGGCAAAGAATCTCAGCATCGTGGGAACTACACAGTGGCCGTGATAGAGCAAGACGAGGGCTCATCGTCTGTTCTTGGGTCACCAAGGGCGATGGACCGAGTATCTGAAAATGTCTCCTAACTTGAAGGCTCTCTCGGTCACCCCAACCTTCTGTGCCAGCATCACGGAGTAAGCGGGGCTCACCTTGCCCCGGGGCCTGGGCCAAGTCAGGCACTTACCGCTTGGCCGGTGCAAGGACACGAGGCGCCAGCGCTGGCTTAGATGGAGCAATGAGGCCCGTGGACGAAGGAAACGTATTTTCATTCTTTTTTTAAAAAAGATTTACTTATTTATTTTAGGGGACAGAGAGAGAGAAAGGAGGAGCAGAGGGAGAGGGAGAGAGACTCTTAAGCAGACTCTGCTGACTTGAGGCTGGATCTCACGACCCTGAGGTCACGGCCTGAGCCGAAACCAAGAGTGAGAGGCTCCACGGACCGAGCCACCCAGGTGCCCCATTTTTTGCGCTTTCTAAGTAGTGGTTCAGCGCCTCATACTCCAGACATAGGCGTTAACAGGCTTAGGACCAGGTGGCAAGGCTGGCGTCGTACACAGCTGTGGAGTCTGACGTTGTCGTTGTCCACAGGCCGAGCAGGCCACAGGACTTAGGGCTGAAGCCTGCGACGGGGAACGTTGAGCAGGGCAGGGCCTCAGGTGACCCGTGTCCAGGCCGTGGTGGCTCTGAGTGGTGCCCGGTGGCCTGTCCCCTCAGGGCCTGAGATGGGGGCCCGGGAACCAGGCCCAGGCGGCCTCTCGTCACCCGGACGCCAGCAGGCTTCACAGAGGCGGTCTTGTCCTGTGCGGTTTGGAAGATGACGACCTTCAGAAAAGAGGCTTGTCATCAATCAGCTTAAGAAAAGCTGAATTACACACAATTAAATGCATGACCCAATAAGAGGCTTCTCGAAAGTCTCTAACAGCCTTTGTTGTACTACACAAAGCCTTACTGCAACCGAGTGGACCTTGGGACCGTGTGGCGCAGCTTCTAAGGGATCCCGGGGTATGGCCTGAGCGTACACCCTCCGGTTTGGGGAACCCTGGTCCAGCAGACAGAGTGACGGGGACACTGGGGTGTTGGTTTCTAGACCCCGGGTCCCGGCCCCACCGCCTCCCCTGAGCAGGCCGGGAAGACCTTGTGGGGAAGCAAAGGAAAATTCGGTTCGGGACACCCTCTGTTTGACCATAAAAACACAGATTTATGTTTAGGAAGAAAAACCCCACTGGATCTTTCTCCCCCCGCTGGCTGGGAAACACTGTGTCTGTAGCACTGAATGCACCGGGGGGCCACCGGCCTGTGCCTCGGGGGACGCTCCGCAATCTTGTGCAGGCCACACGCGGCTCAGAGGGCACCAAGGGCTGGCATCTCGAGTGGGTGGTAACAGATTTTATTTATTCATTGAGAGAAAGAGGGAGAGAGAGAGAGAGCACAGGAGCAGGGGGGAGGCAGAGGCAGGGGCAGGGGGAGAAGCAGACTCACAGCTGAGCAGGGTGAGCAGGGAGCCCGATGCAGGGCTCGATCCTTGGACTCCGAGGTCATGACCTGAGCCGAAGGCAGACACTTCACCCACCGAGCAGCACCCCCCACCCCGCACCCCAATGTATCGCCTTTTTTAACCTTCCTTTCCTTACCTCCCCAGGCTGGGGGCTCCCATATTTTTTCATTTCCTTAGCAATCCGTTGCTGTTTCAAAGGAACTGCCCTTAAAAACCCTTTAGAAAAGCACAAGTAAATATGAAAAAAGAGCTTGCCACCCAGCCCATCTGGTGATGCCCACCTAGGGTAACCTGCCCCAGATGCACCGATAACGATGCTCAGTTCCCACTGAACCGCACCTCCGGCTAATTCAGCTGCCATCCTTCTGCTTTGCTCAAAAAATTTTATTTAATTTATTTATTTGAGAGAGAGAGAGCGTGAGCGAGCACACAAGCAGGGGTAGGAGCAGAAGGACAGGGCCAGGGAGGAGACTCCCCGCTGAGCAGGGAGCCCGACTGGGACTTGATCCCAGGACGCTGAGGTCAGGACCGGAGCTGAAGACAGGGCCTCGACCAGCTGGGCCCCCAGAAGCCCCCGCTCAGAATCTTCTAATCACTTCACTTAGAGCAACAGAGCTAAGGGGTCGGGTGCCTGGCACCTGAGAGAAAGAAAACTTCTTAAAATCTCTCATCTTAATGTCTTTAAAACGCAATCATGATTTAATGATAATTATCAATGTTTTAAAATCCGTAGCGCCACCTGGGGAACCCCAGGACGAGCCAACGCGGTTAGGAAATACGGATGACACGGACACAGGCATCTGGTTCCATTTTATTAAAAAACAAAACCAAACAAAATTTTGCAATGAAATTTCCTGGAATTCACAATCCTTTTCAAATCTTTATAGTTGCATTTTTTTTTTTTTACCAGTACATAAGAACACGACTGCACTTATTTACATTATAGTCTTCTATATAACAAAAATAGCCATGTTGTACGGTTGGGTGTTTCCAACTATTGTCCCTAATATTTCATCACCAGCCCGGTATGAGACAGACTGTTTATGCTCTCCAAACACATAGATAATAGAATTAAGCAAAATAAAAGTCCATGTCTCCTAACAGAAGACAGTTTTTTTTTTTTAAAACTTCTGTGTATTTCAAGGAGAGATAAAGTGCTCTGGAAGGAGTAAGGTAGGTGCCTGTGGAGCGGAAAAAGGAAAGAGAAAGAGATTTATTCCACCCTCCGCCCCCCACAAAACCCCCGAACCAACTACATCTCCTTGACCAACCATTTAAATATACCTGTGACTTTGTACAGAAGACGATGTTTTGGTAAAAAGGCTACATAATCCACTACGAAATTTCTCCGCACTTAAGAGCTAAACAAAGTCTAAATTTAAAGCTACCCGTGCAAATGCCATCAGGGATAATTTTTGTGATCTTTGAGTCATGTGGCAAATGAATCCAGGAAGCCGTCCCATGACCTGACTAGGGAGGGGGACGGGTAAGAGCACGATGGCACCACCGCGTATGACCTGCAGACGGGCCACAAAGACCTGGTGGAGAAAACAAAGTCAAATTCTACCCGTGACGTCATTTGTTATATGACAAAAGCACACAAATTCATGTTTAGGGAGGAACATAAATCCATCGGGTTTTTTTCTTGCTAGCAGGGAAATTAAACTAGAGGTTGATTTATGGTGCCGTTTCTGAATTTTTTTATGATGATAAATTCTCTGTAGCACTTTTTTTTTCAGTGAAAATAACAATGTGGTATATACAAAGGGGCTAAAAGAATTTTTTTTTTTTTTTTTTGGTTTTCACATTTTGAAATGGCAATTTTTGCTGGTCATGGTCTGCAATCTATAAAAGTGGGTGTCACGTATACACTGCTCGGGAGGCTCCCCTGGAAACTAGAATAATCATCCTCCCAGCTCACGAATAGTTTAGAGAACAAGTCCCCTTATTTTTCGAGAAATGAATGGAATGTGACTTTTTCACAAGTACAAAATTGCTTCAAGTTTTCTAAATAGAAGGGGGACACCCTGCTATAAAAATACCAGCCCCCCCAACCCTCCCCTACCCCTACATCTCTTCCGAATTATAAAATGGTACAACCATTTCGGGTTACTGACGGGAAAGCACGAAGTAAACGTGTCATTACGTACACGTGCAAAACACGCCAGTGTGTCACAGCACGGACCTTCACACGAAGACGTCTGTTTACTGGTCTTCCTTTGTGATCTGACAAGAAGAGAGTGGAGACGAGTCACAAGACACTCGCGCCCCTGCCTTGCGACGTTGGGGCCAGAGCATCTTCTCTGCCAGCACAGCCAACAACACGCGCTGACATTTTGCAGGGGCTGCGGGCGGTGAGCTCTTCCGTGCGGCTCTTCTTCAACGCTTCTGAGCTTGTGACACTCCTTCCCCTTGGCGTAAATGTGGGCCAAGTTCTCAACTATTGGGGAAACTGTATGGCGACAGGCCAATAACTAGTCGTTGAGGAAACGGGGACCCTGGTCAAATGACTTGGCTGAAAGAATAACGGCGCTTATCCCAGCAGAGGGCACCCTGCCCCGTGCAGTGGCTGCCTGGTGACCCCTGCACCCCGGATGCCACCAAGGGAAGGGACCAGCCTTCCTCAACTGCTCCAGTCCCCATCCCCGGAGCAAGGGTGTGGGGCTCCCTTCAAAGCACGGATCCGCCCGAATTAAGAAGCTCTCCTCCGCGAACATTCTTTGGCGAGGTAAAAATCTGCACATTCTCAAAGACAACAGTACTCCGAGTTCGATAAAGCGCTAGTTTTGCCTCAAACTTTTTGAGGGAAAAGGAGACGAAACACCAGACTTTCAAGATGCTGTGGTACTAAGGCCACAATGCATTTTTTTTTTTTAAAGATTGTGGGATTTAGTAAGGTCGATCACCAGCCTGCAAGAGACCAACCCTCTACAGTTCCACCGTTTCATCTGACCAGGCAACCCCCCTGCACTTTTATCTATGGGAACATGAGGAAAAAATGCAGCTCGTCAATGGAAGAAGGCGTGTCCACGTGGATGGTGATGGGTCTTTGGTTTACAGAGCACACGTGGTCCCCACGTTTTCCCTGCGTCTCCAAGCCCTTCAATCCAGTGAGGACGACAGGCCCACAGACCTCCGCCAGGCGGTGGTCCTGGGGTATCTGGGTGGAGCTGCTTCTCCACAGAAGCTCCCCCGGGCTCCGTACCGACTCGCAGACCTCTCCAGAGACCAGGTTCTTGCCTTACCGTTACCATCCGGAAACATTTACCAGGTGACCATTGAGCGAATGGCCCTGGAGTAAGTGCAAACGTCCATCAACAGTAGCACGAGGATGAAAGGTCTTTGATCACGGAGATTCCTGCAAAAGCCCCTTGACCGAGGCAGGCACAGTTCGCAGGGTGGCAGGTCGCTGTGAGCGACCTCACCGAGTTCTTCGCACAACAAGCGGGTTTTGCCATTGATCTCTAGGGATCTACATCTAGGACCCGGAGTCACCTCTTTAGTTTTGGGATAATTTCGTGTCATCAAAAGGGTCCAGGTGGAAGTGTGGCTACCAATCTATGGGTTTTTACCAATTACCGTTCCCATTACAAAGGGCCTGGAGCTGTGAGATGGGGAGACGAGCAGGCAAAGAGGAGAGGTAAGTGATGCTGAGAAACTCATTCCAGCTTCTCAGAATTAATTTCTCTTTCAGGCAATCTCAACCTTCTTTGCAACCATGAGTGTTTACTCATGAGTGTTAAACTCCTTCAAACACACACGTGCACCCTCCCACCCCGGCCCCAAAGGC
This sequence comes from Vulpes lagopus, assembly GCF_018345385.1. Classification (NCBI taxonomy): domain Eukaryota; kingdom Metazoa; phylum Chordata; class Mammalia; order Carnivora; family Canidae; genus Vulpes; species Vulpes lagopus. Next base: position 132,276,656 of record NC_054829.1, read on the forward strand.
CAGGTGAGCTCTAAGCCTAGGGGATGGGCATTTATTTGGGAAGGGAAGCCATGTTCATACCCTGCCATCCTCTTTCTCACTTCCTGCAGGCTCGTATGAACTGTCATCATCAAGTCCACGTCTGTGACACTCAACACGGCCCAAGGAATCTGTGTCCCTCACCTGAGGAGAATGGTTTCCTTGTGTGCCTTTTCCAATCTTAAGGAAGAAGCGGCCTCTTAGATCCCTTACGAAGAGCAAGTTCTTGCGCTAAGAAGCTGAGTTGAGGAAGCATGAGCGGACATCGGACACGGTACGACCCCCACATCTAAGAAGTCCTAACCTTGGTGGCCCGGGGTGAACCAGGAAGGTCACAGATGCTCAGAGTAGAAGATGAAAGATCTAGACGGCATTCTGGACCTGGTGACTTTGCCATTATTTGCCCAGGAGACTTTTCTGCAAGGAAGCCTGGAAAGAAGGCAACAGCTATCTATAAATTAAATTCTCTGCGATTAAATTAGTGAGAGGAGAAGTGAGAACATGGCTAACTCCATCATGGAGGAAGTTGATTTGCCTTCAGAGTAAACTGGTTTTCCTCATCAGAAGCGCAAGTACAGACACTGCTGCACGGTACGAGCAGGAAAGACCCCAACAACCGTAACTACGGCAATCACAACGCTAAGTCTATAGATCCAGAGCCACCAAGGTGTTTTTGTCCCTAAAGATGGGAAAAGAATGTGTGTAGGTGTAAAGAAGAGACAGGCAGTCAGAGAAAGCCGGATGCAGAGAGAGAGAGAGGGGAGGAAAGAAATCTAGGGAAGAGCGTACAAAAACGTCCTGGAAATCGCCGCAGGGGCCTCAGGACCGCGAGGGCCGGGTCCTTGCTCCACAGAGGACGTGACTCTGTATCTCAGATTTTCTGAAACAATCTTCATTTAACGAGATGTCTTTGTTTTCGGTCAGGGCGATGCATTCAGCGGCTAACTAAATGCCATTTATTTTTTACGTCCTGCAAGACTGTTCACCTAAACAAGACTCACGGAGGAGAAGGAACCGATGTCCGGCTACGTGTCACCATTTCTGGCTCTGAAGGTGTAGCGGCCGCCAGGACGACCGCAGGAGCCACCGGGCGTTGTGGTTTTCGACAAAACCCAACCCAGACCCGTGAACGTCCAGAACGAGGGACGTGCTGACCACACAGCACAACACAACAGGGACACCTCTTTGGACAGGGATCCGCCTCCAGGGTTCCCACCGTGACTAGGCGATGTCAGCATCGGCTGATGCCTTGGCCACTATTCCTTTTCTTTCCTCTTCTTAAGCTGTTGTTTTTAAGTCATCTCTGCACCCAACGTGGGGCTCAAACTCGCAGCCCCAAGATCGAGAGGCGCCTGCTGTACGGACGGAGCCCTCCAATCCCAAGGGCGCACCGGCCCTGGGCAAAGACCCTCGGCCAGCCCAGAGGCAGGAGAGCGGGGGCCGGGGGTGAGGTCGCACGACGACAGCCTGGAGCTCTCCTTGGCTCCCGAGTGCCACGTAGCAGTCCAAGCGTTTGTCACGGAAGTGAGGGAGATACTTTTGTCTCAGCACCGAATCAACATGGTTTTTTGTGACTTAAAATAACAACAACTGGTCAGAGACGTAACAGCAACACTAATGGACACCAGTGTATGGTTAGAAAGGTCAAGCAGAAATTTCTACAAGGATGGCCTGAACATCTATTCATTGCAAAACAAACAGATCTTTGGGCCTCTCATTAGGCAACTTGGGTGGAGTCTAGTTCTCTCTGGAGGTAATTAGGTTTTGACTTTTTTTTTTTCTTTCTTTGAGAGGGTCAGGGAATCTGGTGAGAATGCCAGAGCAGCTCCGGACCTGTGCTGTCGCGCTGGAAGCCACGGGCCATGTGCAGCTGTCGAGACAGAGCTGGAGGCTGGGGCTGCAGCCGGTCCAGCGTGAGCCGGGCGGGGAGCGCGGACTCACCGTGGATTTGGAGGACTTAGTACGAAAAAGAATGTGAAGTATTTCATGAATACTTTTCACATGTTGAAACAAAAGGATTAAATATATCATTAGAATCCATTTCAACTGTTCCTTTTTCCTTTTTAAAACACAGCCAAAATAAAAAAAAAAAAAAAAAAAAGAAACGTAGCCAGCAGAAAATGCAAAGTTTACGTGGGTGACTTGCGTTACATTTCAATCCGATAGCGCTGGTCTGGACACTCACTATGGAAAAATGCACATCTGTAAACACGCCTGAAGTCTGCATATACTTCTAGAGGGTTCCCAGCTCAGAATTTCCTCTTTGGGGTGGGTGAGGAGGTGAACAAGGCTATGGGAGAAGGTTTTTATTTCTCTTAAACTCTTCTATGCTGGTTAACTTTTTTTTTTTTTTTTTTTTTTTAGGCTACCAAAGCCACAGTTAAATCCTCCGGAAACAAACCTTTGGTAAATGGAGAGCCTCCAAGGCTCAGGGGTTTTGCAGCAGAGCCTCCTTGGGGTAAAGCCACAGGCCTCAGCCCCCCCCCCCCCCCCCGCCAACCCGGGGCCTCTGGTCATCCACGCAGCCTGGGCCTCACCCCATAGGGGTTGCCACTAGCACGGCGTACATACGCAGGCGAGTCCTGCTTTACCTGGTCACTGGCAGGAAGAGAGGACACTCATCAAACGGACAAGTATTCGATCCAAAGGCATTTTCCCTCCCGGGTGTGGGATGCAATCTGTATTTCTCTTGCTCTTGAATCATCCTTCTGATTCCACCCGACGTCTGCGAGTACCGAAGTGCGTTTCAGGCGGAGCTGACTGAAGGAGTCCACGCCGGAACCCTACGCTGACCGAGGGAAGGCAACACTTTGCAATGAAGAAGTCTACACCGAGGCCTGGGGTGTGAAGGTGTCCACAGATCACAGACTCTGTGACAGACGGTGGGTTTAACACCAGGCTAAACAAAACCACTCCTACTTGGACTTAAGCCTTGAAGCATCTGGACACTCAGCCTCACAGGAGCGCAGGGGCCCAGAGGCCCTTAGCGTGTTGCCTGTCAAGGAACTGCCGCCCAAGGGCATGAGGTCCGCTGGAGGGCACGGCCACCTGCAAGCACATGGCTCCCCCTGGCAGAGAGCTCGCTAGCGGCCCTCGGGTCAGAGGGGCCTTGGTCACCATCTCGTTCAACTCCTTCATTTCACAGGTGGAGGCGACAAGGCCCACCAGCCGGTGGCTCAGCCGGGACTCCCGCTTCTCCGTTCGGTGACGTCCTTGCTCCTCCCCGCCCAACTTTGCACATTGTCCGGGTTCCATTGCAGGGAGTGTCATCCCAGGGGGAGGTGACATCCCCGAGGGTGGTGGTCATTTTCTCTGCCTCGCTGCCCACCCGGGGAGCATCCCACAGGAAACCGTTAAAGGTGCCGAGAAAGGGGCAACGAGCAGTCTGACATGCTCTCCCTTGACGTGCGCCCCGTGCTTCCGAGGCAGCGGGTCTACGACACAACCGAGCTCTTGTCTTTGGATGAGTCTTAGTGTAGTGAGGTGGCAAGGCCTCGTCGAAGACGTAAGTGGGTCCGCGAGGAAGGCTCTCGGTCTTGGCAACCCACGCGGCTGCACGGGTCTCCGGAGGACGAGGGGCCTCGTGGTCGTCCGGGGAAGCCACTCGCTGCCTCCGTCATCTCCGCATCGGGATAGTCTAAGTGTGTTACAAAATCGCCCACTGGAAAAATAGCACATCTCCGTCATAGTTACAAAAAAAGAATAAAAACGTAAGTAGTTTAAAAACGCCGGTGGGTCTCAGTATTGATCGGACGCGTCCTCTCCTGCCTGCGCTTCTGTCTGTCTCCGCGGGAGAAGCTTGGTTGGCCAAAGCCCTCGCCGACTTCTGGATCAAACGGTTCATCAAACCGCACGCCCCTCCTCACTCGCGGTCCTCGGTGAGCCCTGGGCAGGGGGCTGCTAAGGAGTCACCTAGGCCTTCCGGGCGGCGGGTGCCAGCTAAGTGCTACACGGCCCCGCTGTGTCGGGCCCTGGGCTCAAGGAGGCCCGGGTCTCCTCTGCAGCCTCCGTCTCCTGCGAGGCCACCGTGGAGGAAACAGGAGACTGCTCTGGCCCGGGGAGACCAAGCTAACAGACACTGCGCTTTGGGGGAGAACACGTGGCTCTGGCCTTAAAGCCAGGCCTGCAGTGCCGGCTACAGTCCTACAGTCCTACAGTCGCGACGGCGGCGCCAGTGGCCCAGAGGGGACCTCTGAGTGTGGCATTCCTGTCCAAGACCCGAAGTTCCAGGCAGCGTGACGCTTCCTTCTCGCGTGGGCCGTCAGCAGGGCCTGGCAAGGGGAGTGGCGGGCTGCGGTGCCCAGGGTGGGCCGCAGGCGCGGCGGGGTCGGCGCCCGGGCTGGGGTCTCCGCAGCCAGGGTGCTTAGGATGCCCCCGCAGGAGCTCGGGTTCTTCCCGAGGGCCGGCCTGGAGTGGGGCGGGCGCCTCCCGGAGCCCCGCGCTTCGGGCCGTGGGTGGCCAGGCCTGGGCGCCCCTGGGTGCCACCCCCCAGGAGGCCGGGCCCGATGGAAACGGCTCACGGCCTCTAACCCGAAGCTGCCAAGGAAACCGAACCACATTCCCCGAACGATGAAACAAGACCTGGAAGCAGAGGAGGCAAGATGCAGAGGCCCGACCCGTGTCCCCCGTGCGCGTGTCGCGAGCTCCCGAGGCGCCAGCCCACGAGGGCCTGGGGGGAAGGGCGGCCCCGGCGGCCGGGCCCGGGGAGGTCGTGCAGGCCGCGGCCCGTCCATTCTCGAGGCACGCCTCCCTCCGTCCCCCGGGGCCCCTTCTCCGACGGTCACCGGCTCAGGATTTCGCCTCGTCGCAGTCTGGGTCGGTGGAGAGCTCCACGTCGGACAGCCCGACTTCCATTGCCATGATCAGCGAGATGTCAGAGTCGCTGCTGACAGCCGGCTCCGGCTCGCCTGCGGGGAGACAGCAAAGCTCACCGTGAGCGCCGGCCTCTGCCTCTGGGGCTAGGTCCTTTAATACGCCTGTCTTTAGTTTTGTATTTTTTATTTATTTTTTTACACCTCTGTTTAATAGCATTTCTTTGATGGCCATGAGAAGGTACTAGAGAAATTGGCTGTTTTGTAAAAAAAAAAAAAAACCACCAAAAAAACCCCTAATTAGATCCTCATCTCATGCTATAGCGCAAAATAAATTCTAAATAGGTCAAAAAGCAAGTATAGAAAAGAAACCAATATAGTTAGAAGAAAATGTATCTTAGAAGGCTATATCTAAGCAGGAAAATACCTAATATATCAAAGCAGGGCAAGAAATTCTACGTGGGAAAACAGCTGAGCAATTCACAGGAGAACAGATCGGTAAGTGTGCATGGAATTCAAAAAATATTAAAAACATGAAAAATAAGATCAAAAGGCATACATCAAACTTGTGATATTCGTGCAAATTTCACAAAGGGGCTGTATTTTCAACATACAGCCTTCACATCAGTAAGAAAAACTACCCAGAAAAATGGGCACAGGTTGCTATTATACAATTCACAGAGCAGTATCGTATAAATGACCGATAACTATATGGTAAAAATAGCTACTCTTTTTTTTTTTGTTTTAGGATTTTATTTATTTATTCATGAGACACACACACACACACACACACAGAGGCAGAGACACAGGCAGAGGGAGAAGCAGGCTCCACACAGGGAGCCCGATGCGGGACTTGATCTCGGGACCCCGGGGTCACAACCTGGGCCGAAGGCAGCGCCAAACCGCTGAGCCACCCGGGCTGCCCAAGCTACTCTCTTTTTAAAAAAAAGAAAATAAAATCTTCATTCTTTAAAAAAATGCAGTAGTACGCTGAGGCAGGTACTTTGGTATACTGCATGTAGCTCTGTGACATTTTCACTCAGTAATTTCATTTCCGGGGTGTATCACAGAGAAATAGAGATGCAAAAATATTCATTGAAGCATTATTCATAGCAGCAGAAGACCTCAAGTAACAAAGTCCAACAACATAGAATACTCGAGGAAAGCGTGTTGCTTTTAGAGCACAATCTTCTTGTCCTAGCAATTAAAGTGACATTTCCTTTTTTTAAAAAAAATAAATTTATTTATTTATATTTTTAAATTCAACATTTAAAAATTTTTTTATAATAAATTTATTTTTTATTGGTGTTCAATTTGCCAACATATAGAATAACACCCAGTGCTCATCCCGTCAAGTGCCCCTCTCTAAAGGGTCATTTCCAAAGAGCTTGCAGTTACATAAGAAAATGCTCACAGCATTCTTCTACATGAAAACAAAAGGTGGAATTGGACCCCTGCCCCACACTTGACAACAAAATACATCCTAGGCTGGCGAATACCTGTACCTACACCTGCAGCTGTGACTACACCTGTATTCCGTCTATATCTGTACCTGCACCTATAGCCTGGTTTTATTTTATTTTTTTAATTTTTTTAAAATTTTTATTTATTTATGATAGTCACAGAGAGACAGAGAGAGAGGTAGAGACACAGGCAGAGGGAGAAGCAGGCTCCATGCACCGGGAGCCCGACGTGGGATTCGATCCCGGGTCTCCAGGATCGCGCCCTGGGCCAAAGGCAGGCGCCAAACCGCTGCGCCACCCAGGGATCCCTATAGCCTGGTTTTAATTGTGCATGTGCACTTCCTTCCCATTTATCCTCTTCCCCGGAGCCAGCTGGTACTTTCAACCCCTGACTTTTGGGGAATTCTTTTTGCAAGTTGGGATGGTTTTCCCTTCCCTTATGGCTGCTTTGCGTTTGATTTCTCCGCAGGGCCACAGCTTGCTGTTGTGCAGGCTATGCTCAGCACCGCTCCAGAGAAAGCCTTCCCTTTGGAGTCTAGGTAAGCAGTGCCCACTAGATTTGGACAGTGCCCAACCTGCAGAGCTGGACATGGGAGCTCGGCTTTGTTTCTCAGATCCACTAAGTCCTTGGTCCTTCATCCATTTTTTTTTTTTTTCATCTGCCCAGCTCTTGTTATTGTCTCTTTTTACCTTTTCCCTGTCCATGTTTGGTCTACACCTTACAAAATCCGTTTGCTACAGTCTTTGTGGGGTTTTAGGGGAGGCTGGAAGTAGTTTCATGTGTTCAATCGACTCGGCGCTCTCCTAAAGCATCACATTTGCAATGAGAAATATATATAATTAAAATGATTTTCATGAGAATTGGGAACCTGTTTTACTTTATGAGACTGTATTCTAGTCTCAGCTATAGTGAGTGACTACACGTGTTACTCCATGTAAGTCCCTTTCTCCTTTAGGGTTAAAGTTGACTTGTCTATTAAATGATTCTGGGGATGCCTGGGTGGCTCAGTGGTTGAGTGTCTGCCTTGGGCTCAGGGTGTGATCCTGGAGTCCTGGGATCAAGTCCTACATCAGGCTCCCCACAGGGAGCTTGCTTCTCCTTCTGTCTACGTCTCTGCCTTTCTTTGTGGGTCTTTCATGAATAAATAAATAAAACATTAAAGAAAATGATTCTGGACTGGATATCTCAGAGTCCTTTCTAGTTGTTACAGTTTGTACCTGTATATGTTGATGTCAAACTACCACAGCGCCTCCTACATGCTGGTTTCTCAGCAAATATTCAATAAAATGACCACCGAGGAACAAAGTTGCCTCTTTTTGTGCACAACCCTTCAAATTATTTTTATTTAAAACATTCTTTTATTAATCAAAAGAGGTCTGTGTGTTATATATTTACTACAAGTATATACCAAATGGGAGAATTCACTACTTTGGGGTGTAGTGAAAGCTGATTATACTTATTCCTGGAGATAAAAAATGAGGGTTATAGTATAGACCTATAATCTCTATTTTTTTTTTCGTTTTGCAATGGTTCATGAACTAATTCAGCTCAAGGGCAGCCAACATTTTCAGCTCACAAGTACACTGTACGTCAACCAAGGAGCTCGTCATGGAGTGGTTTTATGACTCATAAATATCTAGTTTTTTTTTTTTTTTTAAAGGCCGCCCACATGAAGGGCTGAGTTAAGAGTTCTATAAAGATGCTCCATGTACCTGCGGTGGCAGCTTCTCACCTTCACTCCTGGCTTTTTAAGCCACTGGCCTCAGCAGATTTCATGATTCTCACTGTGGTGTTTTCTAAATTGGAACTTGTGAATCGAAAGACAGAAAGGCCATGGGGACTGATAGGGCTACGGTGCGCTGAATTCATGATGCTATTTTGGAAACTGTCTCGCCCAGCTCCGGGCAAAGCTGAATTCAAATCAATGAAATCGGATGCTTGCCAAAAAGTGGTTCAATTTTCATGATGTAGCAGTGCCTCAACCCTATCAGCTAATCATTTTCCATTTCAAAACTTAAAAAAAAAAATGATCTGAAAACATTTGAAATGATTATTTTACTCTGTCCTGTGATTTTAATTGAACTTGGCTTGTTCCATAATTTTTAAAAGTGGGGTTTTTATATTTCCTTTTTTTAAGATTTTATTTATTTATTTGACAGAGAAAGAGAGAGCACGAGTGCACACACAAGCAGGGGGAGTGGCAGGCAGAGGCAAGGGAGAAGCAGCCTCCTGGCGGGGCGGGGCGGGGCGGCCCCCCCCCCCAGGGGCCCAATCCCAGGACCCGGAGAACACGGCCTGAGGCCCACGGCAAATGCTTAACCTACTGAGCCAGCCAGGCGCCCCAGGGCTTTATCTTTTAATTAAGGCAGATGTTTTTCTTTGACGCCACAATAATACAAATGAAACCACTGTCACTAAAACATTTAGAAGGTTCTCTGTAGGTGGTACCAATTGGGGAGTGTAAAGTAGCTATTAACAATATAAAGGTTCACTGAACTGTTACCTCCTTCCCTGCAAAAGCTGATACAAAAGGAAGGCAGAAATAACATTGGCCTTTACTGAGTCCTCACAACACCCCTTTGATGGAGGTATCATGATTCCTGTCTTACAGATGAAAAAAAAAAAAAATTACTCTCAGTCCATCGGGTGCAGTGGTACCGTACCCACTTGACATACTTCCTTCTCTTGGTTTTTATGCATTGTGAAGACATCGAGAGGGCTGAGACAGAGTCACAGGATCCACTTAATATTTTAAAAGATCGCTCTTGCTGTTACGTGAAGAACAGGTCAGTAGGACAAAGAGGGGAGGGAATCAGGAGGAAGCTATTGCAGCAAAACAGATGAAATGTGATGGTGGCGTGGGGAGATACGGGGACACACCGGAGAAATATCGTAGAAGTAGGTGATCGCTGCGCAAGGGTAGCCAGAGAGGAGAAAGCAGAGGATAACGCCCTCATTTCTTGAGCAATACAGGTACCATGTACTCAGCAGGAAGATGAACTGGTGGGGAGAGATCAAGAGTCTGGTTTCAGGCACGTCTGGGGGGCTCAGCAGTTGAGCGTCTGCCTTGGGCTCAGGACGTGACCCTGGGATCCAGGGATCGAGTCCGCATTGGGCTCCCGCAGGGAGCCTGCTTCTCCCTCTGCCTGTGTCTCTGCCTCTCTCTCTCTGTGTCTCTCACGAATAAATAAATAAAATCTTAAAAAAAAAAAAAAAGAGTCTGGTTTCACGTGCGCCAGGTTGGAGACACCGGTAAGACCTGAGAAAGGAGACATGCGGTCCGCAGGTAGCTACAGGGGTCTGGAGGACAATACATGATGTGAGAAGCTTCCCAAAGAGATTTGAAACCATAAGAGTGGATGACGTTTCTGTAGGAAAAGATCGTAGAGAAAACACGAGGGGCAGAGGTCCCTGGAACACGGAGACCCACGGCCAAAGGGTCCAACTCATGCTGCCAACACGACTTGTTTGGCCCATGCCATGTTTTCTTCTATTTAAAAGTCAGGATATTTTACATACAAACCTAGACTTGAGATTTATCTTGGAAACAGAGATCTCTGGCCGTATATGCCCAATTCCCGGAGTGGAATCCTTGAGGGCAGCAGGAAGGCTGCGCTGCTTAGCTTAGGGCAAAGACGCTCTGGGTCTGCGGCCCTGGTTCACGGTACTCGGCCTGTGTAGATGCGTACGTTTAAAACCTCACATTTAGGGAAAGGGTGGAAGAACAGGAGAGGAGGGTGAGCCCCCAAAGAGACTGAAAATGGGCAGAGATTGAGTCGTTTCCTCCTTTTCTTTTCAGCATATTCAGGTTTCTCTCCCGCATAGGCCCCGACCCACCATCAGCAATCCATCCCCAAGGAGACGAGTACCACCGATTCGGTTGGGTGGATTTTAAGGCTCACCCCGTCATCCAGTTTATAGACTGGAATGTCTTTACCGCAGCGTTCATGAGCATCTGAAGAGATGGTGGGCAGAAAATACTCCATTTTTTAAAATTTTATTTTATTTTACCTTATTATTATTATTATTATTATCATTGAAAATACTCCATTTTAGATGGAGCCTTGTAACCTATTGTATTGACCCATAACTACCGCTTTCATACATTTCCACATTTAACTGCAAACAAAATCACTGTGGTTAACCAAAAAAATTCTTCATGTTAGGATTTATTCTATTGGGTCCGTAAATGATTAATAGCTTTGATCTTTCTCTTTCTCCTTTAAAAAACAAAAATTACCTTCGGGCTCGCAGGTTCCCTTTGTGAAATGGGCGTTACGGTCGTATTTCTGCTGTGGGGGGTGTAGTGCGTACAGAGTGTGCTGTGCCTTCCTGAGACCAGAAGACACCGAGATCCGCCTTGCCCGACGTCAGGCCTCCCGGGCCTGCCCCCGTCATTTCCCCGATGTCGCCACTGTCATCGCTGCCATTTCAGGATCCCGCCACGCTCCCTCGGAAACAGGAGGCCCTTGGCAGACCTCCGTAGCACCGAGAGTGGGTGAGTTCCTCCCGGGCCACGTAGGGCTCAAGTTCTGTATTTTATTAGCTGACAACAATCTCAATGCAGTATCGAGTCCTTAGTACCTGCCGGGGATCATGCCAAGGGCTTAAACAGATCGCGTAGTCTAATATTCAAAATCAACCCGTGACCTAGGATTACGTCCTTCTTCAGGTGCTAGGACTGGAGCTCGGAGAAGTTAAAGGCCTCCTGAGCTGACGCTGCAGGGAGGGGTCGGAACTAGAATTCGAAGCTAGTCCTGGCTCCGGAGTGCGTGAACCTGAGCACATCTACACTTCCGAGGGGAGACCCTTAACCTGAGGATTAGCAGGTGCATCCCGGTGCCTGCAATCACACGCCCGCCTCTACGGCCATGTGGTAAGGGGACTGCTTCCGCTGGATTCTCGCAGAAACCACCAAAAGCTCAACAAGCACCGTCCTCTGAGGAGACTGCGTCCGGGTGAGCTCGAGGGCTCTTTACTGTATGCAGCAAGGGTGCTCGGCTTTCTTTCTGGTGCCTATTTTGGTTTACTTTGTGTTCGACTACCCCTTTTTTTTTAGACTTTTTAAAATTAATTTATTCATCATGAGAGACAGAGAGGGACAGAGAGAGAGAGAGATGGGGGGGGGGGCAGAGACACAGGCAGAGGGAGAAGCAGGCCCCATGCAGGGAGCCCGATGCGGGACTCGATCTGGGGAGTCCGGGGTCACGCCCTGGGCCAAAGGCAGGCGCTAAACCGCTGAGCCACCCAGGGATCCCCTGTGTTCTACTACCTTGACACGACACTTTTCATACGAAGTCACCGCTTTCCTACTTAATTGTTTCTTCGTGGTGGTTTTTCAAAGCTGAAGCAGAAGATCATCCTTCCCAGAATGAGGTTTGATGTTTCCTGCCCGTCTCTGCTCACCATTAGCAAACACTGCGCTCAGAGGAACCTTCTTCCCGTTGGGAGCAGACAAGGTGGTGATGACTAGAACCCCCCAGGTGTCCTGATTCTCCAGGAGGCCTGGCGTTTCATGCCGGGAGCCGCTCTGCATCACATAAAAGCTTTTTTTTTTTTCCATGAAAAATCAGGTTTCAAAGGAAAGTGGAGCTCTTCCGTCCACTGCTCCCAGCGCATTTCTTCTTGAAAACAAGACCTCATCTCCAACCACCGCTGTAGACGCAAGAGCACCAGAGGGGAGGTGCTCACCGGCCTGGCTGACTTGCAACCTTGTCTTCCCAGGTCTTCTCAGAAGTGAGGTTTCGGGGGGCCGGGGCACCGCCTACGGACTCCCCATCCCGAGTTAGTCCGACTTCAAGTGGGCAAGCGGGTGTACGGTTGCCCAGGGAGCGCTACACATGGTACAAGTGGACCAGCTCGTCCAAAGCCACGTACCCAGGAAGGGGCAGCAACGGCAAGACATAAAGGTGAACTAAAACAGCCTCTACCTTTAGGTTGAACTCGATCTAGTACAGGAGATCAGTCAGACTTGTACCTGCTACGTAAGTTTAATCCGAGGGGATAGATGCTAAACGTAGTATAAATAAAGTGCTAAAGAAACAAAGGGGTGGGGAGAATTTTGCCTCCAACTGGCTCATCCAAAGGGTTCATGAAGTAGGTCACAGGTAACCCAGTGGTGAGGTCTAACTGGTACTGGGGAGGGGGGGATGGCATGTTTTAGGGGGACCAGCATGATTAGGCGTCATCAGAGCAAACGTCAAGGCACGTGGATTCGACGGCTGCTTAGGTCATGGACCATGAGGAGCTCCGTGCCAGACGAATCTCAGAGGGACTTTGCACCCTTCCTGCCCTCCGTGCTCTCCTCGTTCACGTTCACGGGGAGCTAGAAGGTTGGAAACTGCATCTCCCAGAAAGAGGTGGAGGGAGGGGGGAAGAGGGAAGCTACTACACTTCTGGTTCAGGCTGTGGGTTCCAGAAGTGGTGGCAGTGGTTTCAACTGCCAACCACCCGGCGTGGGGAGAGTGTGGGTTCCCAGTTAGCGTCAGGGCTGGTGGCTTCCCCAAAGAAGTAAGACAGGCTCTGGCAACGTCAGGAGAGCGGATACACACTCGAGAGCTCTTGGTAACACCCCTGGGTACACTATTTTTTTTTTTTTAAGTAAATCAACTTTACTGAAGCATGATTTACCTACACTAAATTGCATCTGTTTAAAGTATATAATTTGGGGGCACCTGGCTCAGTCAGTAGAGCCTGTGTGACTCTGGATCTCAGGGTCATGAGTTTGAGCCCGTGGTATGCGTGGAGCCTAGTGTACAATGTGATCAGTTCTGACGGATGTGATGGGCCTATGTATCTGTGCAACCACCATTACGACCCTGAGGGTGTTTTGAGATAACATTTCTGTTTCCTCCCAAAGTGTCCCCATGCCCCTTTATGGTCAATCCTTCCTTCAGTTACTGGCTTCCGGTGACATCTGATCTGTTTTTTTGAAAAAGTTAACTCTTTTTCAGATTTTTTTTTCAACACTGGTATAATTGACATTTAGGGCTGGAATTATCCAACCCCAAATGCTGTGCGTGTGCGTGTGTGTGGGGTTGTCCTGTGAATTGTAGGATGTAGCAGCACCTTGATCTCTACCCACTGAATGCCAGTAGTGTCATCCTCTCCCCCGCTGAGACAACCAAAAAAGCCTCCAGACATTGCCTAATGTCACTGGAGAGGCTAAATCACTCCCAGTGAAGAATCGTGGCTCTAATTTAAGGTGCATTTTCTAGAATTTTATATAAATGCCATTTCCTGGCACGGCGCACTCGCTGGCGTCAGGGTTTCCTTCACTCAGTCTACTCATTTTGAGACCCATCCATGATGTTGCATGTATCAATGATTCATTCCTTTTTATTGCTGAAAAGTATTCCATTGGATGGATATATCACAGTTTGCTTATCTACTCACAAGGTGACACACATTCCAGTTATTTCCAGGGTTCGGCTATCGGGAATCAAGCTGCTATGAGCATTTGCATGCAAGTCTTCTGGAGGACATACATCTTCACTGCTCTTGAGTAAACACCTAGAGGTGCAGTGTTGGATCCATATGGCAGGTATATGTAAATTATATAAAAAATGGCCAAACTCTGTGTGTGTGTGTATGTGTGTGAAAAGACCATGACCCATTAAATTCACCCTCAAAATGATTTTCAAATACACAACATTTTCAAATACATGCTCCTCTCCACTCTAAGTACATTTTTGTGCAACAGATCCCCAGAATCCTCTCTATCTGGCCCTCTCCATGCGCGCTCTCTCTCTCTCTCTCTCAAAATAAATAAATATATTTTTTAAAATGCCATTGAGATTTTGGTAGGGACTGAATTGGACCTGCAGATTATTTGGGGTAGTGTCAACACATTACAATATTAAGTCTTCTAATCCACGACTATGGGATATTTTTCCATTTATTTGTGTCTCTTCAATCTCCTTTGGAAATGCTTTTTGCTGTTGTTGTTGTTGGTTTTAGACAGGGAGAAGGACGGTAGGCAGAGGGAGAGAGATAACCTGAAGTAGGCCCCACACTGAGCACAGAGCCCAACATAGGGCTCGATCTCACAACCCTGAGACCATGACCTGAGCTGAAATCAAGAGTCAGGTGCTTAACTAACTGAGTCACCAGGTGCCCCTCTTTGGGCAATATTTTATGGTTTTTAGTATACAAGTCTTTCATCTCCTTAGTTACATTTATTCCTAAATATTGTATTCTTTTCGGTGTTATTGTAAATTAGATTATTTTCTTAATTTCCTCTCAGGTTATTCATCATTAGTGTTATAGAAAAGCAGTTGTTTTTTGTGTGTTGATTTTGTATCTGCAATTTTGCTGAATTTATTTATTAGTGCGGATAGGGATTTTTTTGAATCTTTGGGATCTTTCTACATATTATCACGTCATCTTCACACATAGATCTATGACTTTTTCTTTCCAATGTGGATGCTTTCTACCTCTTTCTTGCCTAACTGCTCTGGCTAGGACTCAGTGCTGTGTTAAATAGAAGTGGTGAGAGTCAGCATCCTTGTTCTGTTCCTGATCTTAGAGAAAAAGCTTTCAGCTTTTCACCGAGTACGATGTTTGTTGTGGGCTATTCCTATGTGACTTTTAAGACACTGAGGTAATTTCCTTCTATTTCTAGTTTATTGAATGTTTTTTTATCATGACTGTGTGTAGAACTCTGTCAAATGCTTTTCCTGCATCAAGATGATCCTGGTATATCACATGTTGAAGATCTAGGATCCATTTTAAGTTAATGTTATATATGGTGTGAGGTAAGGCTTGGCGTTCATTTTCTCCCCAGGGATTTTTGTGATCAGCTTCTTGTATTAAATTCCCCTCTTTTTAAATACCTAGAGTGATTGCCATTTTCCTGACTGGCCTCTATGATTACAGTGATGAGGCTGGAAAGGCAGGCTGTACTAAAATGAAGGGGAATTTGAATGCCAGGCTGAAAAGTCATGAACTACTCCCCCCCCCGCCCGCCCGGCCCCACACACATGGATTTTATTATCCTGTGCATAAGAAGTAATTGCTTAAATTGCGGAAAAATAAACGGTCTCAGTATCTTTCTCAACAAAACAGTGATAATAATACTTTTTTTTGTAGACTATGACATTTGGTACATTTATGTATATAGACACATACGCACGCATGTGCGTGCACACATACACACGGTGCTCTGCTTCAGCGTGTGCTACACATGCTACGCCAGATGATGCACTGCTAGCATTGTATTTAATAAATTTACTCAGAATCTGCTTTATTCATTTTCCATTTAGATTCTTGGCTTCTTCCTTCTTCACCCATTAATGTGCTGGCAGACAATGGGTACCCTTTCTTTCCCCGTCACCACCCCAGCGTTCTGTTTCCTCAGTGTTATTGGATGTAGGCTGATGTATCAACATTTCATCAAGAGCTCATTCGCCATGTGACAGCCTCATCCCTACTGCTTGTGTAAGTGTCACCCTGTTACAAGATAGTAACACAAGAGTCAGAGGAAACTAGAGAACAGGATTCTGATGGAAACAAGAAGTCTGGTTTAAAGGTCAAGCTGCAGAACATGGCAAAGTAGGGAATCTTTCACTTCTCTCTGGAAGGGATGGGGGGGGGCAGAAGTAGGAACACAGTTTCTTACACATGCCTTATTTATTTATTTATTTATTTATTTATTTATTTTAAAATTTTATGTATTTATTCATGAGAGACACAGAGAGAGGCAGAGACACAGGCAGAGGGAGAAGCAGGCTCCCCGCAGGGAGCCCAAGGCACCATATTACCTGCCTTTAGGGCTACTCCCTAAGAGTCTCCCCAAACTGCAGGGCTCTGCTTTTTTTGCTGAGTTAGGGTTCCTGCTTCCTAAATCAATAATTCCTGGTGTAGAGAGAGAAGGGGGTGGCCCGACGAGGTCCCTTCCTTCTCCCTCTACACTTTCCTAGGTGATCTGACATGGGGCTCGATCCCTAGGATCACTACCTTAGCCAAACGCTCAACCACTGAGCCCCCCAGGTGCCCCACATACCTTTTTAAAAGAAAGAAACATTTTCAATAGGGATTCTGCTGAAATGTAAGTCCTCAAGAAGGACCTAAGCAAACAGTAAGGCAATAAACAGTTTAGTGCTAGAGGCTGGACACTGCCAAGAGCATATTTGGGTCTCTGTGTGCGGGCATCATTTTTACATCAATCTGTTCTACTACCACAATCGATTTAAAGTTTTTACTATGAAGAAAAAAAGTTTTAACTATGGTTGTCATTTCTGACCATTAACTGCTTCTCCAGAAAGCACATGGAGAAGCCTGCTTATAAAACTTCAAGACTACAAGTTATTTGTTTAGAAGAATCCCTGGTTGCCTCTGCCTCCTCCAACAAATGCTGCATAATTCACCTTTGGCTGGTGCGAGAATAGGTTATGACCTCCTGTTTTGGGGTACAGTGGGAAGACTCAAAGGGGTGGCACAAATAAGCCCTCAAAAACTGCTAGATTCATCTTAGTTAGCTAACGAGGCATTTTGACTGAGAGCATGAGTTGGTATCCCAACAATAAATTACTAAAATTCACAGTAATTGAGATGGATATGCCTTCCTGGAAAACCTAATGCATTCTATCTAAAGCACATAATAGCAAGAGCAGTGGTCCAGTCATACATTATAAGATCATAACCTAATCCATTCCTCTGGCTCACAGGATGCCATTTCTAACTCCTTGTGTTTAGAGCAAAAACCAGAATTTTAATCAATATTTGGCCATGCGATGGGAATTCCTTGCCATGAGTTTAGGGTAAAAAAAAAAAAACAAAAGGAGATAGAAATGATGTAATGTGATATAATAATTAGAAAGATATATTTGATTATTCATATGACCAAAATGTATTTCTTAGATATATTTGATCTTTATCCACAGTATCTGAAAACACTTTAGAGCCATAAAGATGAAATGAGTGTCTTGTTATTAATGAAGGTGGCTTCTGGACCTCATCAAGGTCAGGAGATCCAACCATATGATCAGAGGGTTGGAATGTTCAATCCCACTCCAACCTCCAGGGAGAGGAGAGGGGCTGGAAGGTTAAATCAGCCAATGACTTAGTCATGACTATGTAATGGCGCCTTCATAAAGACCCAAGAGGACATAGTTTTGGTCCCTTTTTTTCTAAGAGCCTCCACACTTGGAGACCCAGAATGCTTCAGGGTCAGGCACCAAGCTCCTTGGGGGAAGAAGCTCCTTTGTTCGAGAACTTGCCATATGCATCTCTTCATCTTGTTGATGAAGAGCAGAGCCAGACATGAGGCTCCATCTCATGACCCTGAAATCACAACCTGCGCCAAAACCAAGAGTCAGATGCTTAACCAACCGTGCCACCCAGGTGCTCCTGTGCTAGCAAATTAGTTGAACCCAAGGAGGAGGTTGTTGGAGCCAAAAATCTGTAGCTGGTCCATCAGAAGCACAAGGAGACAGCCTGGGCTTGTGACTGGCATCAGAAGTGGTTGCGAGGCGGGGTGTGGGGGTGTGGGGGTGTGGGGGTGTGGGGGGGTGGGGCTGTGGGACTAAACCCTTAACCTGGGGATCTGATGCTATCTCCACGTAGATGGGGTCACAATTGAGTTGCACTCTCGGACATGCTGCTGGTGTCTCAGAATTGCTTGGCGCTGTATATAGGGGGACCTCCATCCCCTCCACCGGACTTGGATCAGGGACCACTAAAGAGGCAAGCTGATCAATCAGTTAAGGGGGCATGACAGGAAAAGCGTATGAGTGGGGGGCTCCATTAAGCTAAGCCAGACATTTGTCCTCCACTCTGGCCCTCGGGGAGAGAAACCACTGCTCTTCTATTCTCTTGGGCCTCCTTTGTTTCATAGCCAAGCACATGAAGCCAGAAGAGCTTTAGGGTTTACTTATCACTCACTCTTTCAATCCAGTAAGGTAATGGACAGGAAACACTTAGCCTAGTTTCTGGTTCAGAGAAACCCTTAATAATAAAACGTAGGCTTTCATGGCGGTAAGGGAGAAGCTGGAACTGCTGTTCAGGTTGTTTGCAGGTGGATGAATCCATCTCACCCACTTCTAAGTGAGGAGGCACACGAGGAACCCACAGTCATGTGCTTATTACAACGCTTAGTATTATGTTGGTGTTGAGACTTGGTGTTCTAACTACTTCTTCTTTTTTATTTTTTTAAAGATTTCATTTATTTATTCATGAGAGACACACAGAGAGGGGCAGAGACACAGGCAGAGGGAGAAGCAGGCTCCTCATGGGGAACTCGACATGGGACTCGATCCCAGGACCCCAGGATCACCACCCAAGGCAGACGCTCAACTGCTGAGCCACCCAGGCGTCCCCGTGTTCTGACTTCTTCAACAGCTCCTTCCAACTCTTCATTTCCCCTTTACAAGCACATTCTCAAACTTAAAAAAAGAAAGCCATCCTCCCTTGGATAAATATACAAATCTTATCCCTCCCCATGACAGTCTTGATGCCTACATCCCCCATTACCTCGCCCTGGAGAATCACTGCCATTTTTCTTGAATCCCTACCTTTTAGGAAGATTTTGTTGAGCTCTGAAGTGAGTACCTTTAAAGAATGATTTGCATTTGGGTGTTTTCCAGATATTAAATTAAATCATGAATTTATGGGATGCTTTTCCAGACTCACTATCACTAATCATTGGTTAAAAGGTTGAAGTCCCTAAGTGCTTTATCTGGGTTTGGTACCTCTTTAAAAATCTCCCAGTACCTTGAAGCAGATTTTCTTGGTGGGAGTGAGGGGAATGGGGATAGATACTAAAAACAAAAAAAGTCACAAAAGCGTAGGGAGGAATACAGTGACCGAGGGTGCTATGCCTCCATCACCGAGCACTGATACTGGTTTCCAACGTCACCTCCTCAGAGAAGCTGTCCTCTGAGCTGATAGCCCCTGATCACTCTCTGATGACTTATCTGGCCTTATTTTAATTTTATTTTTGATAGTCCTATGCTAATATTCTATTCTATACATTATGTTCTCTGTCTCGTTCGATATAGTGCCATGCGCATGAGGCCAGAGACATCAGCACCACAAGATTCCCCAGCACAGAAAGAAGGGTCTGGGTTCTACTAGGCTCTGAATAAATATTCACTTCATAAACCATATTATATTTCGGTTTGTCTTTTCAGTAAAAGCGAAAACAACAAAATCACATTTGTTGCCTTTGTACGTCATTTCTAGTTTTATACTCCCAACAAAGCAACCACTGATATGACTTGACAGGAGTCTTTACAGTACGTTTTATTTTTTATTTTTTTTAAAAAGATTTCTATTTATTTATTGCAGAGAGACACACAGAGAGGCAGAGACCCAGGCAGAGGGAGAAGCAGGCTCCATGCAGGGGCCTGATGTGAGACTCGATCCCTGGACCCTGCGGGGGGTCACGACCTGGGCCAAAGGCAGATGCTCAACCACTGAGCCCCCCAGGGGCTCATCCCTATAGTACATTTTATACAAACATGTATGTGTGTGGTGGTAGGGGTGGGGGGGGTCATGTGCACAGAAATCTATGCAGGTAAGAGATATACCTATGAGTAAGTTAAGTGCTATTTTGTGTAAGTATTAAATTTTTTACACAAATGAAAGCTTGACGTAAATGTTATTTTTCAACTTATTTTTTCTTAATCTTGTTTTCTCTATATTTAATTCTGTTTAAGTGCTGCTAACTAGTCCATCTAAAAATATGCTACATTCTATTTGTCCTTTTCTAAAAGACGCTTAGATTATTTATAATTTCTATTGTAACAATTGTTCCTTGTATGTATCTTCCAGGACATTTTCCATAAAATGTTAGTTTTCTTTTCCTTTCCTTCTTTTCGGAGGAAGAACACACGGTCACTTTCTTCCCTAGGGAAGAGGTATTTTAAGGAGTTTTATGCAGCTCCTAGGTGCTATCATTCTTTCGGCTTCCAGAAAGTAAACATCAGAAGAACAAAAGAAATGAGGAAGCGTAAATGACCACTTTCAATCGATGGTCCCAAGAAAGAATGAAAGAATTGTTTTCAGCCCCTTTTCACAATTATCACTATCATTATTCTGTCTTCATCGTCACCATCATTTGCTCTAGTTTATCAAGTTCTGTGAGATCCCTGAGCTCCTGTGAGAGCCGCTGCCTGAGTCTCAGAAGGGCCGTTTCCCCCAAGCTCTCCCGCAGCGCCTCAGTGGCTCAGCTAGGCCTTGAACCCGGCCTCCTGTTCTTGCCTTGGTGCTGCTGATGGTGCTCGGTGCTCGGTGCTCCATAGCAGTCCAGGGGTCGGCTAGGGACCAGCGGGCACTGCTGTGGTGCAGGAGGACGGAGGGGAGGACCGAGGCGGGGACGGAGGGGAGGACAGAGGGGGAAGATGGAGTGGAGGATGGAGGGGAGGATGGAGAGAAGGATGGAGGGGAGGACGGAGGGGAGGGCGGAGAGGGGGATGAAGGGGGGGACGGAGGGGAGGTTGGAGGGGAGGATAGAGGGGAGGATGGAGGTGAGGATGGAGGGGTGGGCGGGGACAGAGGTGGGGACGGAGGGGAGGGATGGAGAGGAGGATGGAGGGGAGGACGGAGGCAGGGACAGAGAGGATGGAGGGGAGGACATAGAGGAGGATGGAGGGGAGGATGGAGGGGAGGACGGAGGGGAGGAAGGAGGCAGGGACGGAGGGGGACAGAGAGGAGGATGGAGGGGGCACGGAGGGGAGGACGGAGGGGAGGAAGGAGGCAGGGACGGAGGGGGACAGAGAGGAGGATGGAGGGGGCACGGAGGGGAGGACGGAGGGGAGGAAGGAGGCAGGGACGGAGGGGGACAGAGAGGAGGATGGAGGGGGGCACGGAGGGGAGGACGGAGGGGAGGACGGAGGGGGGACGGAGGCGGGGACGTAACTGGCACCCGGACAGCCTGGAGCCTCTACCTTCGGGCCTGGCCGCAGCCCTCAGTGTAGCCATCTTCAGAGGCAGATGGCTGGTCAGGAGGCTAACAGGTTCCATCTTTGTTGAACCATTTGTGAAACCCGCTCATTTCCTTTGCTCACCTGACCTCTGTTTCCTGATAAGCCCAACAAGACCAAACAGAACAAGCACCCGTAGCCACAGGGAACTTGTCAAACGCCCCTTCCTCAGGTGACAGGAGGGAGGGTGCAGGCCCGGGCTTCACTGGACTCTGTGCCGGGTCCTTTTCACCTCTCATTAGCCCCCGCAAACCCCAAGAGTCTGTCTCTTTACTACATTTGAATTGTCCTACGTTTATACTGGGTTTGAAAATGGGTTTTGCCAGTAAAAACCCAAATAAAAAGAAGGATGTGGCCAGTTCCAGGCTTCCACACCACAGCCGTTTGCCTCCTGCTAGCTTGGTCTCTAGTAAGTAGGGCAGGGGCTCTTGAGTGATTTCCTTGACTTCTGCAGGTTCCTTCCCACTGGGTAGGGTGTGGCCAGAGGTTAGAGGGTCGCCGCCCAACAGGAGCCCCCCCCACGTTCTGAAGGGTGCCTGTGATCCACAGCATCCCTGACACCTGATGAACAGGTATTTAACTATTCCACCCATGCGTGTTTTTTTTTTTCCCTCTTAACCAGAGCCGACTCTTAGCTCTCAGAGGGCAGGGGTTCATTTCACATAGACACGGCCACACCTCCAGCCCCAGTACTATGCAAATAAATGACATATAATCGTTACCACCTGCACGCATTCGATAAAAGAATGGGAAGATCTGAGCAAATCATGTTGGTTTTTTATTTTTTATTTTTTTTTATTTTTTTTTTCATGTTGGTTTTTTAAAGGCTAAAAATACTGGCGAAAGAGACTCCTACTTATTATTATTATTATTATTATTATTATTATTATTATTATTTAGGCTCCACGCCCAGTGCGGGGCCCAGCTTGGGGCTTGGACTCATGACCCCGAGACCGAGACCTGAGCTGAGATCAAGAGTCAGATGCCCAAAGGACTGACCCACCCTGGCATCCCAAGGCTCCTACTCTCCTCATTTCAGGGCTGCATGGAGAACATTATACGAGGGCATCAGCAGGACCATCGAATAAGCTAAGAGAAACAAGACCTAGACCACGCGGTAGCCTAGTAGTCACTTACGCGGTGAGTGAGGTAAGAGTCTCCTCTATTTATATGGGACACGAACCTATTCCTGTTCTTCCCGACCCTTCATCTTACTAGGTGGCTCCTAAGAACATTTTCTAGTTTCTTGTTTGTCTTTAATGGTTTCTGAGAAGAGGGTCCACGTATCTGGAATTCTCTGGGGCTGGCATGGGCCGGGGTGTGGCTATGCCAGAGGCTCCCTAAACTTAAAAATGAAGAGATGAGAAGAATTCAAAAGGTGCCATTTCTAGAGGGGCCAGCAGGAGTGGCTGAACACACCGATGATGAAACAGCCTCAGGAAAATGACGGAAA
This sequence comes from Vulpes lagopus, assembly GCF_018345385.1. Classification (NCBI taxonomy): domain Eukaryota; kingdom Metazoa; phylum Chordata; class Mammalia; order Carnivora; family Canidae; genus Vulpes; species Vulpes lagopus. Next base: position 132,299,326 of record NC_054829.1, read on the forward strand.
ATCCGGCAATTCTCCAGTATTAAGGATGGAAGATCGAGGACAGAGGGATCTCACCCTAATATCCTTGAATGTGTGTTCAAGAGGCCAAATCCCCTGAAGAAACCCACGGGGAGTCTGTGGGATTTACCGTGGGGGCTAAGGCCTTCGCATTTCGTGCAGCAGCCCGACAGTGGTGGCTGCCCCTTCCTCTGTAAAGTCCCGAAGCTACGCAGATCCCTTCTGTAGACAGAGCCCTTAGCAGATCTGGCAAATGAGACCTCCTTAGAAAAAAACGTAGCCCTTGGCAAAGTAGCTTCTACTTTGGACACATCTGTTTTACATCTGTTGGAATCTAAATGTCTTCGGGGGGGGGGGGGGCGATTTCATCCTAGTTCAAAACACGCATTAATGGACCTGGTACCGGATGACTGACACTGGGGAAGTGGCTTTGTTGAACTCATGAAACTGGCTTCTAGGTTGACTTCCGGTGAGGTCGTCCAGGTATTTTCTGAGTACTTCATACTGTCTTACCCCCCAGTTACACTTAGTAAAGATCTTTTCTGATCTTTGCATTACGGAGTCATTTCAACATGTGGCCCATGTGGATTCTGAATCTTGATTTTTTTTTTTTTTTTTTTTTTAAGGATCACGCTGCAGCTCCTGGGCAGATTACTGATGTCGACGAGTTCCCCTGCCCATCCCCCTTAGGTTGCTGCATGACGCGTTCATCATTTTGCCACCGTTCCCCAGTAGCACATAACGAAGGAGCACTTTGAACCTGTATTTCTGAAGGGTCTACAGACACAAGCATAGACAGTGTCCCCCAAGTAAGAGGGGCTCTATCGCTGGATAGAGCTTACCATTTGGGCTTCAGTGTTGGTTTTTCTTTTTTCCTGCTTTTCCTGCTTGCAAATAATCCACATGACTACGCCACGGAAAAATAGGTGCCTCACACTATTGTCAAAGTCTCCGCAACATGGGATGCTTTGCCAATAATGGCAAATAATGGCGCAGACGGGTTAAAAAGCCATAAATCCCCAAATCACATATAATGCACTCATCTGGTGCTGAGCTGAGTTTCCATGGATACCAAGGGACTGTCTTCAATTTTGGGAACTCACAGAGAGAGTAAACTCCCTCACTCCCCCAGGATCTGCAAGCTTGAAAAAAAGTAGCAAGGGTCCTTAAGAACTGGACCTTTGCAGACCCTGTTCATTAACCCTTGGAGACCACATCCCAGGCCCCCTTCATTTTCCTACAGTCTCCTAAGAGAAAACCCTCCGGGAGAGGAGAGCATAGGCAGCGTGAGAGCCGGTTGAGATTTCTGAGACTATTTTTCCTTCAAAACCTTGACAGTAATACCAGCATCAGAGGTGAGCAGAATTTTCCATTTTACAGCTGCATTTTTGGAGATAGGGTTTCTACAAGAGGGGGATACATACCTAGGCACTGAGAGAATCTTGGAAGTAGAAGATGAGTGTATCGTAAGCACAGACACGCATCGATGTAAAGGTAAAGTCCCAACGGTAAGACTCAGAGGGTAAAAACATACTTAAAGAAATCAGCTATGTACATAATGAGAGCTCATACTTCCACGTGTTCCATAACCGTCAATGTTCATAAAGGTAAAAAAGTCTTAAAAAGAAAGAGTTTCTACCATTATTACCTCCTTCCAAGTATGGATGACCCTCGAACAACACAGAGGATAGGGGCGCTGACCCCATGCAGTCAAGTGTCTAAGCATAACTCCTGACTCCTTCCAAACTGAACTACGAAGAGCCTACTGTTGACCTGAAGCCTTACTGATAATGTAAACCCTTGATTAATAAACACTTTCCCTGTGATAAGTATTATATACTGCATTCCCATAACAAGGGTAGAGAAAAGAAATGTTTTAAGAAAATCATAAGGAAAATACATTTATAGTAATGAACCGTATTTATTGAAAAGTATCTGCATATAAGTGGACCCATGCAACTCAGACCCATGTTGTTCAAGAGTCAACTGTATTCAGCTCCCCAAACAGATTTTCTTTTCTTTTTAAAAATATTTTTAAGATCTTACTTATTTATTCATGAGAGATACAGAGAGAGAGGCAGAGACACAGGCAGAGGGAGAAGCAGGCTCCCCGAGAGGAGTCTGATGCGGAATTTGATCCCGGGACCTCGGGGTCACGCCCTGAGCTGAAGGGAGATGCTCAACTCACCTAGGCGTCCCCCAAACATACTTTCTACATTGTATCTTGGACAGAAGATAATGCTGCTTAGCTGTTACCAACTAATTAGTGCTCTGTGCAGATCTTAGCTGCCCTAAATCCGAAGGAACTATAAAATACAGCCTTGTTGCCTTACCCTTTTCAGCAGTTGATGTTATGACACTAAAGACCTCTTTCCTCAATAAAGCTACAGAGTGGAGAAAACCAATTATGATTCTTTCCAAATTCATCCTTTACTCTACTGGATCAAGGACTTGAGTATCTCAGGAGTGTTCAAGTATTTTCTCTACAGAAAGTACTTCCTTTTACCAGGAGGGGACTCTAGAGTTACTGCTTATGCTCCACATGTAGAAGAATGCCTATAACACAGGGTGTTGGTCACAAATCAGGTCTACAAGGTCTCATGAGCAAAGAAACTCTTATTTTCATAATAAAAAGGCAGTGGTCTCTGCCTCATAGGGCAATGCTGGATGCCAGGATCAAATCTCCATCAAGATCACAAACAAGGCGAGACCGAATAAAAATATACTTAGATTTCCTATTGATCCCACTGGTTGGGATCAGTGTCATTAGGGACTAGTGGGTATGGACAGACAACGGGGGATTTATGAATAAGGATCCACCCGAGGGCCAATCGCACAAAATGGCACCCAAGTATGTTCAGTTGGGAAGGTTTCAAGGCTGAATCAATAAGAAAGAGGTCAAGTTAGTTGGGTTCAAGAGAATGTTTGGACTCCAGTGCCCCTGAATAAAATTAATACCAGGGTAGACAGACAAAATGTAAATGGATTGTAGGGATAAGACGACCCAGGGTGTGCAAGCTGACGTGGGTCTGTTCTCCCTGGGCAGGCGTTCTGGGGTCGCAGCACTAGTCTTCAGACTCTAGTTTTAGCAAAAATATCATTCAAGAAGCCTGATAATAACTCCACTACAGGATATTTACCCAAAGAAAATAAAAACAGTAATTTGAAAAAAAGATCTATGCACCCGTATGGTCATGGTAACATTATTTACAATAGTCAAGATACGGAGCGGCCTCCAGGTAAGACAAATGGACGAGGAAGGTGTGGTGAATGTGCACACGATGGACTATGGAGCAGCCATAAGAGGCTGGGATCGTGGCATCTGCGACCTCCAAGGCGGACCGAGAGGGAATTAACGCTGAGTGAGTAAGTCAGGCCGAGAGACAAAGCCAAGTGAGTGAAGAGACACAAAGCAGAGTGAGGTCTGTAAACACAGAGAACAGACCGATGGGTGGGGAGGGTGGCGGGGGGATGGGAGGACGGGGTGAAGGGGAGATCAGGCTTCCAGCCAGGGAAGCCTTCCCCCCTCCCTTCCACTTTAGCCGCACGCCCGAGAGAACACTTTTGGATGCTTTACGGAGCCGACACTTCCCCAAGGAGTTGGGTTACGTTTCATCCCGCGAGCTGGGTCGTCTTAGTGCTTGCACTTCACAGGTGAGGGAACCGAGGCACAGAGACGTGGGGCCCAAGGCGGGGCCTCGGCTTAGCGCGGCGGCCGAGCGGGCGCTGCTTCCAGGGGCAGGAAACCTTCGGATCACTGCCTGCTGTCTAATGAGGACCCGCCCTCACCTCCCAGCACCTGTACCACTTGGGGCCTCATCGGGGGAAGGCGGCACTTGCACGAGTGTCGGACGGAGGCCCACCCAACTGTCACTTGGCTGGAAGCGGGTCCGTCCGTCGCAGGGCACCGGTGCTAGGGTGCTAGGGATATGCTGCCTAGAACGAGGGGCTCCTACTTGCAGGGGTGCATCTTCCCCTTCGGGGTATTGGGGAGCCGTTCGGTCCATTAACGGTACAGCGATTCATAGATTGGTTGGGGATGCTGTTCCCCGTGTGCCAGGCCGACGTGGAACCGCGGTCTCATCTTCAGGAGCCATAGGTGGAGAGTCACCGCCGGCCACCTCCGTTCTCCCTGCGGAGACGTGGTGAAGCGCCCTGACATAGAGTGGATGGCACCGCGTGACACACGCACGCACGTGGGCCGGCATGTGCGGATGCCACCTACACGTGGGCTGTGTGTGCACGCGGGGGTCGTGCCCGGGGCACACGCGCACTCTGGGGCACGCGGGTGTGAGTGTGTCTGTGTGTGTCCCCGGCCTCTGCTGGCGCACGCACGTGCACACCCTACCTGGGACGCTAAACCGATGCTAGACTTCGATTCCCAAATCCAGTTTCCTAATTAACTCCGTAATGAAACAACAGTTGCCGTGTCATTACGGTATTACGTTTCCTTGAAAAAAACTCAGGCCGTTGCTCCTGTTGCACGGCAGGAATTTAAGTGCAGCCAACACTCTCTCCTGTGCCGACAGCTCTGATTTAGGCGTGAGTCTTTATTTATATGAATGGGGTTTGACAAAAATTTCTTAGAACGAGCTGTAGTCTGCAAACCTGCTAATGGCTTCTCCCCGCAGGGACGGTGGTCCCCAGTGGGGGTGGACCGCGCATGCTGCCTGGAGCACGGACAGTGGCACCGCGGGAGTTACCAACGCTATTATTTCAATGAGGCCTAACAGGACAATTCGAAACTGTGACTGTCCTTTAGACCTCAGTGTTCGCCTTGAAACTGTCCCTAAATTTGTGGTTACAGAGCTGCGGTGGGCTGCAGAGGACACGGTCTTGCACTGAGGGGCTGTCACGACTCGGGTCAGGCTAGTCACACCCCCAGGGAAGGAGGCCCGGGGTGGCCGCTGCTTCCAACTCTCGTGTATAAAACCTTGCTGTGGGGCAGCCCGGGGGGCTCAGCGGTTTAGCACCTGCCTTCAGCCCAGGGCGTGATCCTGGGGTCCCATGTCGGGCTCCCTGCATGGAGCCTGCTTCTCCCTCCGCCTGTGTCTCTCATGAATAAATAAATAAAATCTTAAAAAAACAAAACAAAACAAAAAATCTTGCCATGTTTAAATGGTAGCTCCTCCCCAAAGCATTGTCAGAAGCATTCTCAGGACTGAGCTCACCCCCAGCTCGCGTGACAACAGTTTGCTTGCTCTGCCCACAGCGGTCCTGGGGAATCCCCAAAGTCTGTTCCCTGGTGGTCCTGGTGATGAGCCGAGGCCCCCGGGGTTGGTGGTGGTGCGTGAGCGTGTGCACACCGTGTCCGGGTGTCTGCGTGTGCGTACGTGTGCGTGCAGAAAACCTCGCGTGCTCCCGCCCCGGTGTGTGTGCTCTGTGGGAAGCCTCTGGAGTGAGGAGGATGGAGAGTCGTGCCCCCCTCCACCCGCCCCGTCCAGGCCTACACCCTCAACCAGCCCCATGTGGCCTAACTGATCGCTCCACCGCCGGGGAGGAGCCTTGGGCCACAGGTGTTTTCTTCTCTCTCCAAGTTTCCCTGCAAGTTATCCCCAAAGGGCGTGAGGACCGCCCAGGAGAAGCCGGTGAGCTAGAGATTTCTGTATTTTATTTTATTTTATTTTATTTTATTTTTTTGAGATTTCTGTATTTTAAAGGTCTCCCAGTGGATTTTCTGTGCGGGCGTGTGGCGCCCATTTGCTAAAAACTCAGAGGCTCACATAACGGGCACCTCCAAAATTTTTGCTCTACGCTGTTCCCCGGCTTAGCGACTCTGACATCACTTGTTAATCCACAAATCAATCACCCGCAGGTCTGTATGCTCAAAACACTACCCTCTACGGCCATTTGTAGGGCTGCAGTCTGTTGAGCACGAAGCAGGGTCGTGTGCGGAGAGTCACAGCGATGGCTTTCCAGGACCCGACACCAATGGGCTGCTGATCGCTGGGTGGGCCACCCAGGAACGATCCCGAGGACCTGTGCGCTTTCTCCGCAAATGGTGTTGGAAGGATCCTCATTATTTCCTACGAGATCACGGCAATAAGGACGCAGTTTACGACCCCGCAGCGCTCCGACGATCAATTAGGGAGGAAGAGAATGCAGTTCTGGCTCAGGAGGTGAAGCGATTCTGGTAATTGAGGAAGAGCAAGGCAAGGTCGATTTTCCTCACCGCAGGCGAACGGTGTAGGATATAACCTAGAGCTCCTGGGCCTGGGAGTCTATCCCAGAGAAAGGTGCTTTGTCGGTATTTTTATGATATCGGGGCATTCCGGTTGCCCCGACGGGCATCTGCGATGTAGGTGTCCTCGCCGTCGTCGCGGAGCAGTGGCGTGCGGGTGGCACCAAGGACACCTCGCCCTACGGGGCACCAGGCACTGAACCGGCAGCTACGCGTTCATGGATCCCTTTCGCCCCTCAAGAAACCAGGGAGGTGGATTTTATCTGAATGATTTTCAAGGAAACTGAGGCCCAGGGATGGTGAAGCAGTTGGGGCCACAGCTCCCGGCTCAGCGGGCGGCCAGGATCTGAGCCCAGAGATGCCCGGTGATGCCAAAGGCACCTGGTCCCCCCCAAGCCCGTCTTAGCTCTCGGTAGGGTCATCCCCGCTCCTCGTGGACAAACATAAAATAGTAAGAGCAGCGCCAACGGCGTCAAACAAAAAGTGAAGAGCTTCCTTAGGCCGTGCTGGCGTCTGGCCCTTGGCTGTGCCACGGCCCTTTGTCCGCACCCCCCCGCCCCGTTGCTGTTTCTGCCTCGGTGGCTCTCTGCTGCCTGCAAGCCCCCACTGCTGCTGGGTAGTCCCGTATCAATAACGATAAATAATAAATCATCGATCCATTTGCACGAGGCATTAGTTCCCCCTCGTTCCTTGGGGTGGGGCATCAGCATTTGTGCTGTGACCCCCAGGGAGGGTCAGGGAGTCATCCCTGAGCTATAGGGAGGCTCGTCTGTGGCTGTCTGGGTCCAGCTCGAGCATCCTTGGAAGAATAGAGCTACTCTTGTCATTAGCAGACAAAATACAAAACTGGGTCACGATGTAGTCTCTTCTTCTAGCTATTGCTTTTGTTGATTTCTTTAAGACTCTTTAGCATATTCATTCATTCATTCATTCATTCATTCAATGAATGCTTGCTGAGTCTAACGTTATGCCATCAACTGTGCTGGATTTGGGGACGTGAGGATGAGAAGCCACAGTCCAAACCTTTTAAGGTCTGATCAATTCAGTGGGGTGACAGATGCTTGCTTTCTTTACTTACTTTCTTTTTTAAGATTTTATTTATTTATTCATGAGAGACACAGGGAGAGAGAGAGAGAGGCAGAGACACAGGCAGAGAGAGAAGCAGGCTCGATGCAGGGAGCCCGACGTGGGACTCGATGCCAGGACCCCAGGGTCATGCCCTGGGCCGGAGGCAGATGCTGCACTGCTGACCCTGCACCCCCGGGGCCCCTGCCAGGTACTTTCTTAAGAAACCGTATTGCTGGAAGAAGATTGTTTCAAGGGGAGCGCCGGCTTCTGCGTGGGGGGGCGGATGAGGTGCTCCTGACAGATGCACGTGGCCTGGCAGGTGACGGAGAGGCATCGGGGGCAGGGCGCCGGGAGCCACCAGCGGCCTGGGAGCTCTGAGTGCCACCTACCAGCTGGGGGGCAGTTAAAGCCCAGAAAGAGCTACGCCGCCGCCAGATGCTCCAGGATTTGTTTAGGTATCAGCCCGCCGGAGACATAGCCCATAGGTGATAGAAATGTTTTGAGCAAAACAGCGACAGGATCAGATCTCTGTCGATGGTTATCCAGGAAGCGGGGTGAGGGCACAGCCTGGGCGGGGGGCCGGGGGATGCTGAGGCTGGAAACGGCGACGGGTAGGCTGGGAGGACGGCGAGGTCGGGGGCGAAGGTCTTGGATCACAGCAGCGGCAGAGGGAGGTCATCCATGGGCAGGTGTTTAGGAGGCACTGAACATGCGGTGACTGTCTTGCAACAGGGGGACATAGGGTGCAAAGAGCACAGGGAATCCCAGCTTACTGGCCTGAGCACTAGGAAGTGACTTGAGAAAACTGTGGCCAGGGGTGCCTGGGGGCTCAGGGGTTGAGCATCTCCCTGCAGCTCAGGGTGTGACCCCGGGGTCCGGGATCGAGTCCCACGTCGGGCTCCCTGCATGGAGCCTGCTTCTCCCTCTGCCTGTGTCTCTGCCTCTCTCTGTGTCTCTCATGAATAAACAAAACATGAAATCTTAAAAAAAAAACAACTGTGGCCACTGCTTCTATAATAAACCTATACACGCACATATTGCAGATCTAACACAAATGTAGCATGCAAAAGAAAAAGGAAACCCTCTTGAAAGTTTCGCACCGCGCACGTGTGCCGAAGCAAAGCGGGCCGTGCCAGGACATCGCTTTTCACTGTGGTAAAAAACTCTGTTTAGGTGGGGGCGGGGGGATGCTAACACACAGCGTCTGCGGAATTAGTGAACTCCGTCTTCGGTGGCATGTCAACGGGCCCTTTTCGTTTTTCCTGATCTTTAAATTTGATTTTAAAATCAATTTTTTTTTCATGATAGAACATAGTTTAACAAGACAAATGGGATTTTATCTTTTCATCGTTCTCAGATGAATTGTTGCTCTGCTATTTTTTTTTTTTTTTAATATCTGAGTGATCTTCTCACTGTCTGAAAATCCCTGTTTCTCACGGCGTCTGTTCCGACAGTTCCTCTTGCCATATCATCTCCCTTGTAAGGACACAAATTAGAGCTTCCCGAATTCTGTGTTCTGAGTTATCTTGGTTTCTTGGGATTTCTCTTTGTTTTTATTTGTTGTGGCGTCTCTCCCAGATTGGGTGCCTTCTCTCACCCTCTAGCCATCCTTGCCCTCCGCTCCTACGTAGCGAGGAGCCACTCTGATTAAGCACGCACGGGTGGGGCTTGCAACTGGGAGGAGAGCTTGCTATGGGCTCAAGACCACCAGGGGGTGGCTCAGGATGGAGGAGGGCAGCGGGGGGGCCGAAGCGTTCTTGACATGGTCTATCCCCAGATCTTCTTTTGAGCACCACTCCTTCCCCGGGCCTTCCGGGGCATCTGGTGCCCTGTATCTTGAGGATCCCCAGGGTTCTGAGTGCGACACTGCATGTTTCTCATCAGCATCTTCCTTTGGAGGCACTTAGAGTTCATCTTTATCCACTTTGCTAAGTGAATCTCCACTCGTTTGTCACCCAGCATTTGTTGGCCTATTGTCTACTGTGCTCTTTGCTCTGCTCTTAGTGCCCATGTGGAGTTTTTTTTTTTTTAAGATTTTTAAAATCTATTTATTCATGAGAGACACAGAGAGAGAGAGAGAGAGGCAGAGACACAGGCAGAGGGAGAGGCAGGTTCCATGCAGAGAGCCCGGACGTGGGACTCGATCCCGGGTCTCCAGGATCACGCCCTGGGGTAAAGGCGGCGCTAAACCGCTGAGCTACCTGGGGATCCCCCTCCATGTGGGTTTATATCTCTTATAAACCGTTCGGTGGGACTTTGTTAGGTAGCAGAGATAAACCTCTTTCATGCGTAGGCAGAAATCTCAAGTTGATTCCAGGTGGTTCCTTTACCAGGACCAGTCCTGACGCCCTCGACTTTTCATCCACTTCCCACGGGCATGATTTAACTGGATTTTTAACTATGTTACTATTAGTCTGGAATAAATGAGCTTTCCTGGCATTTCTCTGCAGGGAACCGGTGTAACTCTGTGGTCCAGTACTGGAAAGGCAATTTGGCCAATGCAGGAATTCAACTTAGCTCCTCTGCTTCAGTTTTTCCTTTTGGGGTAGATTAGATGTCACTACTTGCTTCTGCTGCACCGGAACATTATGAAGACGGAACAAGATATGGTGGATGAATCATGCTTTGGGACCTTAGGAAGAAGGGATTCCTTCCTGCCAGGAGAGAGCAAGCCTCAACTCCCTGGAAGAGGATATTAAGATTTCTTACTCCTACTACTTTAATAGTTAATTATTAAACTAAGTGGCGCCCTACAAAACACGTTTCTGCCTCATAGTTTCTAACAGACGGAAATCTAATTTTTAGCATTCAGCTTGTTAACCAATTGAACTAAATCCTTTAATAAAACATCTGGCACTTAAATATTTCAGTGGCAAGTAAAACAGAGTCTCGTTCTAAAATATTTAGGTGAACTGGAGCTTTTCTTGGGTGATTATCAGTTATTTCTGTTAAAATTGCGTAAGGGATACATGAATGGAGCAACGCAGTGTGCCTGCCCTGGGATGGGGGGCGGGGGCCCACGAGAGAGATTTTCTTCCTCAATTTGAGACCGAAAACTCTGAATGTGGTATCTGGGCCTCAGCACCCTCATTTGTTAAATGGAAATAATGCCACTTCCAAAAGACGTTACAGGGCTTTTCCTTTTTCTTTCTTTCTTTCTTCTTTCTTTCTTTCTTTCTTTCTTTCTTTCTTTCTTTCTTTCTTTCTTTCTTTCTTCTTTTCTTTTCTTTCTTTTTTTCTTTTCTTTCTTTCTTTCTTTCTTCTTTTCTTTTCTTTCTTTTTTTCTTTTCTTTCTTTCTCTTTCTCCTTTTTTCTTTCTTCTTCTTTCTTTCTTTCTTTCTTTCTTTCTTTCTTTCTTTCTTTCTCTCTCCCTCTCTTTCTCTCCATCTTTCTCTCTCTTTCTTTCTTTCTTAACTACTTCCCTAAGAGAAAATGAGGATATATATGGTATCAACTGTAAAAATATAAAGCATTATAAATACACCAAAACTGTATGTATAGTGAGAACTAAACGCCGAACTGTGTATTCCTATGCGTTATCAATACCTGAACACAGGTACCTCACACCCATACCCCTATCTGTTGAAGAAATTCAATGCTTTTTTTCCAAGTATTGCTTCCCGTTGCATAGCATCGATATTAAAGCAGAATCAAGAGTCGCTCCGCTTAGTATTTTGCTTTCCGTGCCATGCCACCATAACCATCATTTAAAAAATCCCCACTGATACGAACTAGGGGTGGTGGAAGGGGAGGTGGGTGGGGGGTGGGGGTGACTGGGTGACGGGCACTGAAGGGGGCACTTGATGGGATGAGCACTGGGTGTTATTCTATATGTTGGCAAATTGAACACCAATAAAAAATAAATTTATAAAAAAAAATCCCCACTAAAGGCTGTATAAGAGCCGGGTAGGTAGTGCCTAAGAGCTCCTGTGAGGAGATGGCTGTGACATTCTGGGTCCAGGCTGCACTGTGTAGGGGTTCCCAAGGGAACCGGGGCTCGGACAGTATTGGTCCAGCCATCTACGCCCATTGTCTTTCCAAACGCTCATCTGATTCGAGGAGATGCTGCACCTCCTAAGACCCTCTTCCGTCCCAGAAAACGTGGCAGTGGGGAGAGAGCTTGGGGTACAGTCCCCTGCTAGTTGCCCTCGTGGTGCTGGAAGGGGTTGGACGGCAAGAAGAGCCTGCAAGTGAGAATGCAAGATCTTGACTGAGCCTTTCTCAGTGGGCCTTGCAAGGGTGCCAAGAGGGAGTCTAATTTTAATCACAGAATTATGGAACTAGAAAGGATTTTAGAAATCATCTGCTCCGGGTACCCGGGTGGCTCAGTGGGTTAGGTATCCAATTCTTGGGTTTTGGCTCAGGTCGCAGTCTCATGGGTCGTGGGATCGTGACCCATGTCCAGCTCCTCACCCAGTGGGGAGTCTGCTTGAGGATTCCATCTGCCCCCCCACTCACATATGCTCACACCCACACACACACACTCTCTCTCTAAAATAAATACATCTTAAAGAAAAGAAAAAATAAATATTATCTGCTCATCGAGGGAATGCAAGTGCAGAGGCTGAGTGACTTGCCCAAGGTCACACAGCTAATCAGAGGCCACATCAGGATTAAGGCCCAAATTTCCCCCCTTGAGCTAGTGGTATTTCCCTTATGCCATCTTATTTCAAGCAGCTCCAGTCATGGCCTGGTAGTTACTTTTTTTTTTTTTTGTCTGTACCACTGAATTTCATTTCTCGACTATTTTGACTTACAGTACCCTGTGATTCTGAATTTCCCGAGCCCATTCTTAGGTCACTCAAAAGGCATTTTCAGCTGTTCCCGCTCTCTTAATTCTGAGTAATTGGAATTTCCTCGCGATACGCTTTAGAACTGAAATGCAAAGAGAAATGTTATCTTAGTTGCCCTCCGTGCTACTCAAATATGGAAAAAATGCTGACCTGCCAATTGTGTTTCCTGCCATCAGTGGCCACATCCCGCTGAGATCCACGTTCAGCGTGACGCTGTCTGGCAAAATGCAGGGCTGCCCAAGAACAGCTGCTGAGCTGCGTGCGACACTCGCCCAAAGCCGGACGGCACGGGGAGAAAGCCATCCAGCTGGAGATGCTGCTCTCAGTGAGTAGCTCAGAGCATCTGAGACACGTTCCCAGAAGTGGATGCATTCGGTCTGCTTTCAGGGTTCCTGAAAGCCCGGGTTCCTTTGTTTCAGGCAGTTAGGTTTCTTCTGAGTGGATGGTGTGTCATGCCCGGGCTGAGTGCTCCAAGGGGCGATATATCTGTGGTCTAAGTGGATTAATTCTCTCTCAGGCTGTTTGCAAATCTACAGGTCCTCGGTGCTTCCTGGCAGAGGCACCAGATGCCCAAGACAGGAAAACCCTGGGAGCCTGGCCCTGAGTGGGCTCTCTTGGGTTGGCAAATGTTTTTAATCAAGGAGAACCGTTATTGTGGAAAATCTGGTGGCTGGTGGATTGGGCGGTTGCCATCTGGGTCACCTGATGACCGAGGCATGTGCTCATCACAAAGATCTCTCCTCTTCACAACAGCCGTCTCTCTGCTGAAGCTGTCCTTGAGCTGGGGAGCTGGATGGCTCAGAGACCGGGGCGGGGCTGATTGCTCCAGGGACCTGGCCCACGAGGAGCCATGGCGATGACTGGGGGGAGCAGTATCGCAGTTTGCAGACGCTTTGTTCTGTATCAGAGTGGTCCACCGAGGCTGCACTATCTCCTGAAGGGGAGATGCCAGGGGGTCTAAACTCTGAGATGGCTGGCTGGCTGATTCTGCTGTCCGCCACAATGGAATATCCTCATAAATCATTAAAATTTTTTTTTTAAATTAATGAGAGATACAGAGAGGGAGAGAGGGAGGCAGAGACCCAGGCAGAGGGAGAAGCAGGCTCCCTGCAAGGGCCCGATGTGGGACTCGATCCCGGGTCTCCAGGATCAGGCCCTGGGCTTAAGGCGGCGCTAAACCACTGAGCACTGGGGCTGCCCTATCCTCATAAATCAAAGCAAGCATCTTCCCAGGGCTAATGTGAATCTCACGGACACCAGGGGAGATCATTGTCATTGCTGATGCCAGCCAGCATATTTATCCAGGGTCAAGGGTAGCGACTTCGCCATTTCAGGCTTTGATGCAAGTCAAAAGGGCGGACGCGGCTACTCACTCTTGTCCTCTCTCATAAACCATGGAAGACCTCGGGTAGATGTGCTTATTTCTGGATGCACCGGCATATTTTGCAGTCATATGAAGCCTGGAAATTGCTGCTTTGCAAATATAGCAGAGCGTAGTTGCACATTTGAAACAGAAACGTGACGCTTATGCCAACCCTCCCTTTTTTCTCTCAGTTGTCTTGACTCAGAGGTTCAAAACCGGGTTCCCTGGAAAATTCCCGAATGCACGGTCTGTCTTGTTTTCACGTCCAGGCTGTGGTCAGAGCAAGGCGAGGGGCGTTTAAAACTTCTGAATGTAGATGTCCGGAGTTCTTCACCAATTGCTCCCCAAATAGTAAACAAAGAACTTAAAAAAAATTGAGTGGATGTCCCCTTTGGCCTAATTTTAAGAGACTGTGTCTCTAGGAATGAAGGATCCTCGGGGAGGCTTCTGCTGAGTCCCTCAAATCAGAGGAAGCAAATCATTCCAGAGACTATACGCGAGTGTCTGAATGAACTTTTTGGAAGTTTTTTTTCCATAATTAGGATGGAGTATGTGTCCCTGGAGAGCTTCTGGGAATTGCAGGGGGAGCTGTTAGTGGCATTTCCCCCCCCATAAATGGCTTTTTTCCTGGGCTGCAGTTTCAGCTGTGCTTTAGCAATTATTTTTGTCTCATGGATGCATTTTGAAGAGTTATGAACGTATTTTTTTTTTTTTCCCCAAAAGGCCGATCCATCTCTAGATTCTTTGGAAAGAAACCATAGTTAGTAGCCCTCAGGGATAAGACTGTGGTCCCTCCAGTAAAGATCACCAGGATGTTCAGAAATCAATTCTTTTGCACTCAGGGGGCCCTTCCTGACTGTTTCTACTGACGAGGCGGTGGACAGCGAAGAAGCAAGACAGGCCCCCCCCCCTTTGCTCCCCAGCCCACTGCTGCGTGTATAATGGGTACGAAGGGGAACCTGTTCTGGGATTCTTGACTGCACCACCCATTTTGAGGTAATAAAGACGAGGGAGCAGGAGAGGAAGCCAGAGAAGTGTCTGGGCAGAGAGTGTCCTGCTCAATCCCATCCCTCTAGCAGAAGGGGCAGGGAAGGGCTGGCTCCCCCAACCCGGGCTCAGGGAGGGGTTCCTAGAAGGGAGCCCTGGAGGTGATTCTGAAATGCGTCCTTGTAGACAGGACTCCGAGAGAACTGACTTAAGGCTTTGAAAAGGCAAAGGAGACTGTGACTCAGGTCTCTTCCCTACCCGGGGTGGGGGGGTAGAGAGGAGAGGCAGATGGCCCGCGTGAGATCAGGGGCCAGACACGGCTGGACTGGAGAGGACTGTCAGGGCGGGTATGGGGGAGGAGCCAGGGCTGGGGTGGGCTCCACTCGGGCCCTACGCACAAGGGCCTAGAGGGTAAAGGCCCTTCTGCAGACAGAGGCTGCAGCAGGGTGGCAGGGGGCCTTGTGAGTAGGCAAGAGGTGCACCCGTCTGTCCCGAGGCATGGGCATTCCAAGGAAGAGGGCCCTGCCAGAGATCTGTGTCGGGACCTGCAGGGACTTTCAGGACTGCCAGTCACCTCGGAGTGAGCCAGGTCCTGGGCCTGCAGGCATTGCCACCCACGGCAGGAGAGCATGATACCCACTCAGTACATTGAAAGTGGCAGAGAGGCCGCAACAAGGATGCATTTTAAACACATCACAAATCGTGTCTGCTTAAAACGCTGGATACGCTGCGCCTCCCCCCCCAGGACCAGAACCGACAGGAAGCTGGGGAAGGCGTCTCCCGGACGAATCCCGTGCCACGCCTCATCTCGACTGGCCAAGTACATAATAATTCGCAGGTAGCGCCTCCTTCTGCGAAGCCTGAAGACCCGGCCTCCCGGGCAGACACATTCCGGCACGTGCCACAGGCACGGGGGCAGCTTGGCGGTGTCTCGATTTGGCCCATCTCCATGTCTCCTTCCAGCTCCCAGCACCCTCCAGGCCTCCCACCCTCCACCCTCCACCCCCTGGGCCGAGTGCTGCCTTTTTCTAGTTGGAGGCAGAAGGAGTGGCAGGTGGGTGACGACCGAGAGACAGTGCAGGAGGGCTACGAAGGGCAGTGACTCGATAAGGCAAACGGACGATTTCCTCAAAAAGAAAAGGGAAGGTTTCAGACGGTCCCGAGAAGATGTGGGGCGGCACCGAATGTTTCTGGGGAGCGGTAGTAGAGTCTTCTCCTTCTGCGCCTCTCTCTGGCTCTTGTCTGCAGTCTGCAGCCTCACAGAGCTGTGTGTTTAGCTGTGTCTTCCTCTGATCCTCAGAAGCTCTTTTCCGTGTGGAGCAAATCCAGGAGCCTGCAGCCTGGGCCCGGGGAGTCAGAGGCCAAGTGCGTTCTGGGTGCAATTCGCAGGGAAAGACCCGCGAGGGACATCTGGGTGTTCATGCAAATGACCCCTTTGCACGAAGATGCAGGAGGAACAGTGTGCGACTGGGGACGGCCACGCGAGGTTGCAAAAGGCAGAAATTCGGAAGCATCGGGTTCATGCATATGAGAACATCCTCCTCCCAAAGGCCGGATTTGCAACGACTTTGGATTTCCTTTGCTATGTCGATGCTTTTCTTTCTTCCCTTTCCCGAGAACTGGAGATGATCCTTTAATGCCAGATTTCCCCCTCTTCACTCTACAGGCAATCTGTTCTACACCTTCCCCCCCTTGAGTGCTGAAATGACTTTTACACGCGTTTGATTGATCACACACCAACACCAGTTGCCAGACGGGAAGAGCGGAGGTAGGGACGGGCATGCGAGTAGGAGCTGTGCACAGTTTTGCTCTTTCAGAGATTTAGAAAAATGGGGGGGGAAAGGAATAAATACATGAAAGAAGGGAGCAAGCAACTGTGTTTATTTTCTTCCCTTGTCCATCCTCTGAGTATTGTGGCTAAGCATGGAGCTCCGGAGCCAGGGAGTCCTCTGAATGCCAGCCCCACCTGTCACTAGCTAGCACCTCGGGCCGGCCACTCGGACCTCACTGTGCCTCCATTTCTGCATCAGTAAAATGATAATAAAAATCATATTTACCTCCTAGGACTTAAAAGGGTGCCTGAGGCACTGTTGATGTGGTGTATTTGATAGCTACTGTTATTCCCTCATTTTCTAGTCATTTTCTGGGTCTGTAGAGATGTGAGGTGGGAAAGGATAATGTAAAGAAAAGTCAGGCCCCACCTCGACTGGGCTCTTTATTTGCAATTTGCGGCAATAGTGCATGCCAACGACACTTCATTCTCCACCCACGTTATTTTTAGACAGCATTAGAGCTGGTTACGACTGCGTTGATGAGAATTTGAATCTTTTCACCCCTTTATTCACACATCTGTGTTTGTTCATTTATGCGTTAGTTATTTGAGTTAGGGCACTAGGCAATTTACAGACCTTTACGAAGCAAAGGATTTTCTCCTTAAGGAATCTAAAGCCGTTCGGTTAAGGGTATAAACGATTAATACCTAATCAGAATGACTGTGTTTGGAATATTCTGTTAAATCCCAACAAATAAAACTAATCGGAAATAAATGGTCGGGGAAAATATTTGGAGAATAAACTCAGTTTCTGCACTGGGACTCTGACATCTCTAGCCCTAGTCCCGTATACCATCAATCTTCCGACCACAGATATGGCCTCAGGCCTCTTGTTTCCTCAAATTTACCAATATCTTCCTTGACAATGACCTGGTATTTCTCCTTCTGTTGAGCAGGAGCCTCCTGCGTCAAGCTTAGACTGAACACATCTACTGAACGCCTGCCATGGCCTAAACGCCCTGAGTCTATGTCAGGCACAAAGAGCTTAGGGATTCCGAACTATATGGGTACAGACCATGATTCTATATTTCATTTTTCGGATGTATTTCAGCCCACTAGTTATCCTTGCCATTTGTCATCCGGGCTTTATGGAGATATATGAAGTATGTATCCGCCCTCAAAAATAAGGAATCTCACAGATGACACATTTTCTCTTGAACGTGAAATAATATTTTATGGCAAGGGAAAGGATCCTTTTTTTTTTTTTTTTTTTGGAAAGGATCCATTTTTGATGGGGTTCTTCGTACGGGTTTGAGGAAAGCTATGCCTTCCATGTTTCTGAACTGCTAGCAAAATGTTGTCAGGCCTTTCCATATACTTCACTTAAGACAACGAACGGTGAAATGTCTGAGGCTACGCAAAGATGTCGATAAATGGAAAAACTGCAGGACCATCTCGTACTCTGGACAGGGAACTTCTTGTTTGATCGGCATCAGCCACTTACCCTTCCGGGCCACGACTGTCTCATGCTAAAAATTAGAAGCTTATCACGGTAAAGATTAAATTACTTTTAAGGTCCTCCTATCCTGAAAATGACGAGGATTCTAGAACTGTGCTCTTTGGTATGGTAGCCACTAGCCACATGTGGCTCTAAAGCACTTGAAATGCAGCTTGCTCCAACGGAGAGGTGCCGGAAATGTAAAACACACCCCACATTTTGAGGAGTTAACAGAAGAGAAAGAATGCAAAATATGTTGAGCGTATTGGGTTAAATAAAACATGGCGTTAAAATGAGCTTAACCCATGTTTTTTACCCTGACCACAGAAAATGTGAATTACATACGTGACTTACCATATTAGCGCCCAACGAGGTCTTCAAGACAAAGGGATCGAATTCGTCTTTAAGGACTAAACATTATATGGTCTCATTCATTTGGGGAATATAAATAATAGTGAAAGGGAATATAAGGGAAGGGAGAAGAAATGGGTAGGAAATATCAGAAAGGGAGACAGAACATAAAGACTCCTAACTCTGGGAAAGGAACTAGGGGTGGTGGAAGGGGAGGAGGGCGGGGGGTGGGGGTGACTGGGTGGCGGGCACTGAGGGGGGCACTTGACGGGATGAGCACTGGGTGTTATTCTGTATGTTGGCACATTGAACACCAATAAAAAATAAATTTATTATTAAAAAAAAAAAGGACCGCTAACGGGTAAAGGTCACTCTTTCAATATCGAGGGCGTTAGGCCTCTAACAAGTCAAGCTTCCAAAATTAAAATTCTCATCCACCCAACACTAAGACGCCAGGTAGGGGCAGATATTTGCCACCAAGTTCCTCTTGAAGTTACTTTCTGCTGAGGCCCCGTGGACGCTCCAGTTACGATGCTCAGCAGCAACCCTTATGGGACTGTCTCAGCTCTGCCGTAAAAGAGTATCAGGAAACACCCAAATGTCAAGAGCGATTATTTCTAGGTGGGGTACTGAGTGATGTTTGCATTCTTTTTTTATTCTTTGCTTCATGTTCCAATCTTTCAGCCGTAAGACCTATTAATTTCTTCACCCGCAAAAAAAAAGCCTATCTTTACATTTCTGCCCGAATGATTTTTACAAATTCTACAAATATCACAAATATGTAAAAAAGAGACCAACTGAAAAGGAAATATCCCAAAGGCTTTCCCCTGCTTTTCTCCATTTCCGAATTTTCTAGAGTGAATAGGTTACTTCTATCAAGAGAAATAATACATCTTTTTTTTTTTTTTAAATTTCAATATCCACCCACCCTTAAACCTTAAACCGAGGTTAATTTGCATGCTGCTTTTCTTTCTCGGGAAGCTTTTCTCTCTATTGTATGAGAATAAGAGCCGATACTTTAGGTTTTAGCTTCAATCTCGGTGCTAACACAGTTATTTAATATTTTTATAACTACATGGCGGGGGGGGGGTGCGCCTGGGTGGCTCAAGCATTGGTTAAGGGTCTGCCTTTGGCTCAGGTCATGATCCCAGGGTCCTGGGATCGAGCCCCACATCAGGCTCCCGGCTCGGCGGGCATCCTGCTTCTCTCCCTCCTTCTGCACCCCGACTCATGCTTGCTCTGTCTTTAGTGGCCCTTCTCTCTCTCTTCTCAAATAAATACATAAAATATCAAGAAAAATTTTATGACTACCATCAAATAGAACCAGAGTCAGAGCACACGTAGAGGATGGGGAAGGACTCCAAAAGGCGGTGTAAGATGCCGCCTGCCGTGTAGGGGGGTTTAGGTGGCACCGTAAAAATGCCCATCTACAGAAATGCCATTTACGTCGGAGCCCTGCAGCAACGGGGAGAGCACCCCCTGCATGCAGCCCGGGCCAGTCTGTTCAGCCCAGAGCAAACTCTGTCTCTACGTGGAGGGAGCAGGGCTGTGCCTACCCCAATCCCACTAAGGTCCCTTGCAGTTCCTTTCCACTTGCCCTCCACTCGCAGAGACCCGAGCCGCTGCCCTACCCACTCAGGTACCATGGGGAAGGCCACCTGTGCAAGGCAGGGAGGCAGGACGCACCCCAATCTGCTGTCCGGCCTGCTGCCTTTGGAAAGCACTGGGCTGCTGCTGCTGCTGCTGCTTTTTTTTTTTTTTTTTAAGTATTTATGTATTTATCCATGAGAGACCCAGAGAGAGAGGCAGAGACGCAGGCCGAGGGAGAAGCAGGCTCCCTGCGGGGAGCTGATGCGGGACTCGATCCCGGGCCCGGGGTCAGGCCCTGGGCGGGAGGCAGGCTGGGCCCGGGCGCCCCTGGCATGGGCTGCTCAGGGCCGGGCAGTATGACTGCTCGGCTGGCCAAGGTATATACTCACTTAACTTCTTCTTGAAGACCAGCGTCTGTGTCTAACCCCCGTGTGCCAACCACCCTGTGCGCCCCGGCGCGTCCGGCCGAGCACTTACCGTTGGTGGTAAAGGCGACCTCTCCGTCCTGCGGGGCGGGCTCCGCGTCCGGCACCACCTGCAAGGCTCCCACGGTCCGCACGGCGGGGTCCAGAGTGACTGAACTTTCGTTTACGGTCGTGTCGCTGGCGCCCGTGATCTGGTTGGTGGGCGGGCCTCCCAGGGACCCCTCGAAGTCGGTGGGCAGGTCGTCCATGCAGTCGGCATTGGGCTGATGGGAACGGAAAAGCATCGGTCCTGAGCGTTGGTCGCCCAGTTCGAGAGGAAGGGTTTGCAGCCGAAACATTTTGTCTCGGTGGGAAACCAAAGCTCTTTACTGCTTCCTCCCGGATCAGTTAAAAAAATACATTCCATCATAGTTTCTGCAATTAACGTGAAAACATCTTCCCAAATTGCCCTTTCCAAGGGGTCCGTTTAGATCTAGATATGACGTTCTAATTCCAGAAGCAGCAATATTCACGTATTAATATAATACTTGGCAGTGGCGTGGGGGGGGGCACAGTATTTACTTAAAATGATAGCCCCGCCCTGAATGCAGTTTGCTCCTCATATAGGAAGTAGCCGGCAGCTGGTCATCACCCCCAAACCCATGCGCCGTTTGCAAATGCTCCAATGACATGAGAGCAGGGAGGGGACCGGGAATCGAACTCATGGTGAACTGTTCACTAGAGATACACACAAAAGCACAGGGTGAGGGCATTTTTGTCGTAGCAGCGGTTAAACGTAAGCCAAAAACTAGCTGTAAAAAAAAAATAACCTATTCGCTTAACATGCAAATTGATCATACGTTTGTCAAATCCTCTAAATTAAAATTTTGGAGTATAAAACTCGGGTGGATACCATCTCGTCTAATTATCCACTCATTACGAGATTTCCCCTCCCTCTGGGGCCTCATCCTCAGATCTCTGACGGCCTCGCTGAGCAATAGAAAAATGGGGAGCTCTCCGCCTTGCAAGGCCGCCTGTGTTGACCCGTTTTGTGAGACTAATCTATCTTTGGGCAAAATCTTATTCTTTGCAAGTTTTTCTCTTTGGTCTTAGTTCCGCGAAATTATATTGAATATATCTCAAACAGCTTTTACTTGTTTTTTGCTTTTTTAAAAAAGATGTTATTTTTATTTGACAGGAGAGAGAGATAGAGAGAAGGAGTGAGAGGGAGAAGCAAGGAGCCTGACGCAGGGCTCGATCCCAGGACCCTGGGGTCATGACCTGAGCCGAAGGCAGACGCTCAACTGACTGAGCCACCCAGGGGCCCCTCTCAAACAGGTTTAAAAATGATTTTCAGTTGTTATGACTCTTCTAAACTCAAAGATTATTTTAAAAAGATAGTGTTGCAGAGATATGGTCTTGAGAAATACTAAGAATAACTATGAATTAAATTTTTTTTTTTTTGCTTCATTTAAACATCAATGTTGCCTTGCAGGATGGTAATTCTGTGGTTTTGCACTCCCAATAGATGCAGATCAGGACAGGCAGGATTAGGTGAGGAAAATTCTGGATTGGCACTGATTGAATTAACATCACTACATGACTATTCTGTGTTCAAAGCTCACCCAAAGGGAGCATCCACAACTCATGGACTCCCTGGGAGCACAAAGCAAGAAATTCAAAGTGGGGGACTCTTGTCCTAATTTTCCACTCTTAAACCAGTCTCCCAAGCTCCACGCCTGTGTTTCCAATGGTCAGTTGGAGATCTCCATCAATCTCATAAAAGTCTCAAATTCAGCTCAATCCTTCTTTTTCTGTATTCTCTTTCCATTTCACCTTCTTCATCTCTATTGGAAGTGAGCCAATTCATTGAAACCCAAGTTATCAAAAGTCAGTTCACTGGATGACCAACCCACCATATTTACTAAACTTAGAGATTGTGACACTGGACATGAGCAGGTATGTTCCAAATTATCTCTCCCCATTCGCAGCCTCCCCATTTCCTTAAAGTTTCTTCCCTGGGATATCCTATTCTCTACTTTCCCATCAGAGCCCTCTTTAAAACACCACCGCCACCACCACCACCACCACACAGGTATGATGCTTCATTTCTCTTAAGGAACGAGTTATAAGCTCCTTGGTGGGGCAAAACAGGGTCTCTAAACCCTTACCCCAGCCTTTGGAAACACAGAGCATATATTCCCTATCCCAGGGCTGCAGCTTATGTTGTTCCTCTGCTCAGCACCAACCATCCCCAGGTCTCAAACTGGCTGTGATGAATTCCTAATCATCCCTCAATTCCCAGGCCAAACGTCACCTTTGCTAAGTAGCGTCCCCTCCCAGGTAGCATCTTTGATAATGTGACACTTTATAGGCATTTTTCTCTCTCTGTTATGGTTTATTTGTAGCTGTGCTGGTCTCACACTACTACTCCACAAGCTTTCTCCCCCCCCCCCCAGCTTTATTCAGATATAACTGACATGTAATATTGTAGTAGTTTAGACAACAGAATGATTTGAGATATAGATATATATGGATATATATCTATATATATCTATATCTCAACTTCCAGTATATATATAAATATACTGGAAAATGATTAACACATAGGTTCAGTCACTACCCATTACCCCAAATAGCTACAAGTTTGTTCATGTGATGAGAACTTTTAAGATCGACTCTTAGCAACTTTCAAATATACAACACAGGATTGTTACCACGCTGTGCTTTACGTCCCCAGGATTTATTTATCTTACAATTTGACCACCTTCGCCCATTTCACCCCTACCCCGACCCTCGGCCTCTGGCAACTACCAGGATGTTCTCTGTTTCTAGGAGTTCAGTTTTTTAGATTCCATATATAAGTGAGACATGAGCTTTTTAAAGTGAAGCCACTACATTACGTTGATCTTGAGTTTCATGCCCGCATATGGTGTCTGACAATTATTAGGTACTCGGTAGATGTCAATTTGAACATTTTGAGTCTCAGTTTACTACTATGAAAAGCTGAGAATGTCAGTATCTGCCCTAGATCAATTACGGGAGGATTTGAGACAGTGCTTTAAAAACTGTCAAGTTAAATAAATAAATAAAATAAAATAAAATAAAATAAAATAAAATAAAATAAAATAAATAAATAAAATAAAATAAAATAAATAAAAAAAACTGTCTAGTTTTGTGCGAAGGTAAGGTATGCTATTCAATGGTAGCAGAATATGCCACCCCAAAAGGTGCCATTGGCATGAGGATTATTTTGAGCTAAACACAGTTGAAAAGAAGCAGATAAAGAAATGTTCTCTGGCCTCCTCCCATCTGCCTGAAAGTAGGACATAAATTTGTAGCGGTGGCCCCCTTCCTTGTACCAGGAAGAGAAGAACATTCTCATCACCGGAGTCTGGGAGTTGACGCCCAAAATGGATCTGTAAAAACACACCTTCCTGACACGCCCTTATCTGCCATTAGTTTGCCTCAGCTGCGTGCTTTCCCACAATTTGCTGCCCTAGAAACTCCAGGTCCTTTACCTTTGTCTTTTCGCTTCTTTAAAAATTTGTCCTTCTGTGAAGATGCTCTAAATGTCCAAGTTCTGACCACCCCTTGGAGCTACTCATCCCCAAGTGCTCCCATGTGCATGTGCAATGCACATGTTAATAAATGTCTGGTTGTTTTTCTCTTGTTACTCTTTAACCAGCCTCATTTACGGGGCCCCAGCTGGAGAACTAGGAGGGTAGAAGGGAAAACATGTTTTTTCCTTCCCCTACACTATATAAAAACATAAGCAAAGCAACTGTGTGTGGGGTGTCAGCGAAGATTTCACGATGAGCATACTGGGCTGCTTGGTCTTTCATCCGTAAGCGTCTGAACACAATCATAGATGTGATAACAACTGACATATTTTTCAAAATGTTGACTTTGCTTGTTGATATCGTTCCTTCGCTTTATCTCTTTTCTTTTTTTTTAAAGTCATTAATTTTGATGCGGAGTGTTTCCTTTTACTTTGGGGACTAGTGGGAACTAGTATCATATCTTTAACAGAAGGGGAAAAGAGAAAGAGCTAATTAGCTCAGTGAGACTGCGCCTGGTGGCACGCATGAGTACGGTATTGAGTAGACCACAACTTAGAGAAACTCACAGTTCACATCCACGCCAAGTGGTTCATCAAATAGAAGAATATTTTGAAAAGAAATCCAATTTATATACGTCTAAGAGAAATGACGGTCATGATGTTTGGCAGAGGATGTCAAATGCCATCTGCAAGTGAATATGGAAAAGGTATTCGAGCTCAGGTGAGCATGGGGCTACTCCTCAAATAAGCCAACCCCTAAAGAGTCAGGAACTTGGGAATACTCCAGCTACATGGGATTTTCTATTCAACATCTCTCATCCTATTCATATCAGGGCAGCAGCGATAGGAGAAGGTGTTTGCTGGGATATGAATGGCCTGGTTGGCACGGCACCTTGTAGGAGTGAGTACTAGGACCTGGGTCCCATCATTCTACAAAGACACGCCTAGACCTGACTGGGAAGACAGGAGGCACCGTTGTGTAGATAAGGGATGAAGAAAGCGTCCCTGCCCTCTTTACAATGTAGTATTTTATTTCTTTCTCTCTCTCTTTTTAAAGGTTTATTTATTTATTTTAGAGAGAGTGAGAGAGTGAGAGAGAGCAGGGGGAGGAGAAGAGGGAGATGGAGAATCCCAAGCAGAACTCCCGATGTGGGGCTCGAGCTCATGACCCTGAGATCATGACCCTGAGCTGAAATCAAGAGAAGGATGCTTAACTCCCTGCACCACTCAGGATAGTTTATTTCTCTTGGCAAAATATAATAATAATAAAAAAAAGATACCCACTGCAATAGGAATTTCCTGATCTGCCAGCTGGGCTTTCATTCACTACTAGCTCATCTGAGGGAAATCCAATCACGAAAGTGTCCCCAGCTTTCAGCTCTCCACTGACGTGTATTCGCCCTCCAGGACGGGTGTACACAAGGATACTCAGAGGCAACAGAAACAAAACCGCAAAACAAGCCGAAACACCTTTACCACCTGTATCTGGACAATTGAGTTGGCCAAGATTACAACTGAATCCTTGGTGAGCGGACACTGTTCAAAGGAAGACCAGACTGAATTTCATAAATATGATTCTGTGACTGAGTCTGGAGGGCGGCAATGCCACAGGCATTTACTGGGCACTTAGCATTTGCAAGGGCTACAGAGGTGAGAACCAACAGGCATCACTTGGTAGAGATGGACAAGCTCTTTTCAATTTTCCTTGAGAATGGAGTACAAGGAACTTAGAAAAATGATAAAACAATCTCTTTAAGCTGCATAAAAAGGGTTTCAGCCAGCTATGGGAAGTATTTGCTAATTGAGAAGGCTGTGAGCTTGTTCAGTGACATGGGAAGTTACAGGAGTGCAATGACACGTCATCTTTTTGGTATAGTTTAGGCACGTATACTTGCACCCAATGGCAACGTATGGAGTGGAACAACATCCCAGATTCCTCCCAGGTCCGGACGTCAGTATCATCCTCTAGGACAAAACCAGAAAGGCCCTGGGGAGGCATGAGGGCAGCCATATGCGTTGGTGCTTCCCGGGAAGTAGCACACATGCCCTCTTCTTCCTGGAGCATGTTCTGTTCTCTGGGTCGAGCTCAGATGTGTGTCATGTTCCTGTTCCTGTTCCTGTTCCTGTTCGGCTGGCCTTTACGAATCCTTGGTAAAATCCAAAAGATGCTCCCAGTGTTTATTTTTCTGGAAGTCAGTGTGCTAAGTAAAACCCTATCCTCCATACTTGGTGGGCATGGAGCCGTGAACAAAATGTCCAACTGCTACAACGTAAAAACGTTATTAATTTTGGAAATAAGCCCGAAGGCCACCCGATAATTCTATTTTTAAAACAATATCCATATCCTCAGCTCATTCTCAAGTAGCTTCTGGAGAAGTCATACCTTCTCTGGAGAAGTCTGAGGTCAAATACTAGTTAGTACAGAACTTAACTACCAGGGGTGGTTTGGTTTCATTGTCCTGACCGGGAGGCACTGGGATCGACATTTAGGAGCTTTGAAAATAATGCTGGGTCAAATAAAGCGGCTGTCTGCCTTTAATTGTAAGGGTTCTAAAGATTTTGGCGACTAAAGACAACATGCACATATGCAAGCACACACGTACACACATTTGCCCCCTCCCCTGTGTGAGCCAGCTGCAGCTAGAAATGTGAAACGTCCAAACCCTGAGCTCCATTTCCTAAGCTCCTCGTATCTGGTAGAGATGTTGGGTTCTTACTAATATTTCATGTTCACTGTAATTGATTTTCACCTTGAATGCATTATGCATTCACAACCCTGGTCTGAAAATTTAATGCATTGCCTTTCAAAATCCAGCTCCAAGCTAGCGACACACAAGTTGATTTGCGTTCGGTGTATCGACCACGAAAAACAGCATCCGGCCGGCAGGGGGGCAGCTGGTACCGGGTAGAAAATTCAGCCACGGCAGGACCTCACAATGCTTCAGGCTTGCCCTCTCCGACGGGGCCACCCTGATGGTGGGAGGATAATTAGCCCCTCGGCATTGAAGGAAACCCCTGATACCTGGTCCTTTCTTCTTTAGTGATATCTCGGGACCATTAACATTCTCTTCACTCTCTGCCATTAGCAGTGAGAAGTGACAGCAGGGGGTGTAGCAGAGTGGAGGGGACAGGGGAGGCTGCTCTCTGGATCCTGGCTGTCTAGTTGCTTCCAGAAAGTGCCTATGTTCTTCTCATCCCTGTGTGCAGCCCTCGGATTTGGTGGCCTGGCTTGCTTCCTGCCCTCACCACATCAGCTGGGGTCTCACCAACCACCAGTTTGTGGGCTTCGCTTTAACACAGTCTGGGGAAGAGCCTTCCCTGGAGCAGCAAGCTGCCAGCTGGTGGGATTCTCTTTGCACTGGGGGAGTGACTACATTTTCTAAACCTCTAACTGAGTGCACCGGTGGGATGGTAGCACTGGAATTAAGTGGCTCTGGTTCCCTGTTCTCTCTGCAGAGACCTGAGGTTGAGCACGGGCTCTGGGCCAGGTTCCCTTGTCCAGAAGAGTTCCTCTGCAAGGAAAGCTAGGTGTGGGGCAGCACAGGAGGCGAGGCGTGCGGCTCTCCTCGCAGGCACTGAGTAATGACACGGGAGGCGAGCAAAATGCAACTGGGCCGTCCAGCCTCTGCTGTGTCCTGCCTGCACTCACACCCTGGGGCCCAGGTGAGAAGCCTACGAGCTGCATAAGCAGCATCTCGATTCACAGACACAGATGTGGTGAGAGGGTCGTGACGTTCTCGAACTGAGAAAAAGCGAGAGGAGAAATGTTTCCAGACATGTGCATTCTCTTGGGGCCTCGTCAGAGGACGCCCCTGCCGTGCAGACGAGGGGTTAGAGAAAATCCAGGTGTGAGGTTTTCTCCCTGCTTTGGGGGTGATGCAGAAAGACACACATTACGAGGCTGTAGGCTGTGCTGTGCTTACCGGGATCCCTAGGGCTTTAAGAATGTTCATCTTGCACATGGGACAGGTACGATGGTCTAGAAGCCAGGGGTCAACACAGGATTTGTGGAAAAGATGCCTGCAATGAGAACCATACATCTTAGAGCGGCGGTAACTGCAGACACTACCTAGTCCACCACAGCCCAGAGACTTGTCCAAGGTCACTCGACTGCAGGAGGCAGAGCCAAGACTCACACCTCCGTCTCCTCACTCCTGGGCCCGTGAGATTCCTCTTACACCCTGTGCTGATAGACTCAAAATTTCTCTGGATCCCACGACTGTCCTATATGATTCACAACTGAGTCTTCCAAGTTTCAGAAAATGGAGAGAATGAAGACACAGATTTTTTCTCTTTCTCGCTAGGAAGAATGCTTAGTGGAAAGAATGTCAGTGGGGGTGGTGGTGGCGGGGGGAGGACTTCACAGGCCTTTCGGGATAACTCGAGAGAGGCTACTTGTAAATAAATCCTAAGTTTCTTTTTCCACAGTCAGAAGACGGCTGCAAAACAAAGGCTCGTTTCCATGAATATTTGGGCTCCCACACCGAAGGGCAGGAGAGCTCCTGGAAGCATTTAACCACACAGATGCCATTTTACGTTGTCCTGGCTGCCGGCTGTCGAACCGGAAGGCGCAGTGAACAACCCGAGCTGCCTGCACGGCTGCCCTGCCCCACTGCCGTCCCCACACGCCGCTCCCGGGAGCCCCGACGGCCCGGGCGGAGGGCAGGCGCTCAGGGGCTGGGCAGGCCTCCAGCCGGCCTCTCCCTCAACTTGGCTCTCAGGAGCCCAAGAGGTCACCAGGGGCTGCTCGAGTCCGAAGCTCGTCTTCTCACTCGTGGGACTCCAGACCACAGGCAGAAGCAGGCAGAACTTGCTGCCTGGGGTGAGAGGAGGGAGCATGGCCTGTCCTAGTAGGAGGGCTTCGCAGGACGTTCCGGCCACGCCTGCCTGTCCCTGGCGGCGCACTACTCCTGGAATACGTCCACTCTCTCTCGCACCTTCATCCTCTTCTGTTCTAACAGTTCTGTTTTCTCTGGGTTCAAGGGCTTTAGGCTCCAATGCTTAAGAGGGACCCCTAACTTAGGGAAGAGCGCAGGGAGAGCCACCCTTTAAATGGACATTGAGAAGAACCCCACGTGCCAAGGATGGGGTTGGCTGTACACCGCACAGGATTAGACCGGGGATTGGGACAGGAGAGAAGCCACCTGCATGAGTCATCATGTTTCCAGATGATTGTCTGGAATGCCTACAGATTTATTCCTTGGATGACACATATCACATGCATTGGTTCCTTTATCCATGCATTTGTCCAATCAAGTAATAAATGCCAAGAATTACGCTCAGCGCTGGGAATCAGCATGGTAGCGATTTGCCTTTGCCTCCTTCCCCCAGGGAGTGTGACAGGAGGAACAGAAGTTAATAAAATAATATAAATAAACTACTTAGCGACAACAGTGCTGCGTGTCACATTAGAAGAACACAGTTTAGGGAGGCTTGTAACTGGGAGATTTATCTAGTCTGGGTACTCAGGGAAGACTCTCCTGATGATGTGCCAAAGCAACGCTCAAGGGCTACACAGACGTTACCCACATGAAGGGGAGGGGAGACGAGTATTCCGGGAAGAATGACCGACTGGTTGGCACAAGAGCCCTGAGCTGGGCTCTGGCAGGAATGAGGGAGGGACTAGCGCAAGATGAAGCCACCCCGTCCCCCCAAAACCAGTATGGACCTCCCTATGTTCAGGCTCTGCACTCAGGAAACAAGTTCTTTTTTTCCTTTTTTTTTTTTTTTTAAATTTTATCTATATATTTATTTGAGAGAACGAGCATGAGTGGGGGGAGGAGCAGCAGAGGGAGAAGGAGAAGCAGGCTCCCCACTGAGCAGGGAGGCTGATGCGGGACTCGATCCCAGGACCCTGGGATCATGACCTGAGCTAAAGGTAGGCACTTAACCAACTGAGCCACCCAGGAGCCCCCAGGAAACAAGTTCTGAATCTGAACTTGCTCACCACCTGGCAGGCCTTTGGGGAAGAGAGTCAAACACTGTGATCCTCTGGCTGTTCTGGGGAGGCGGCCTCGACCGTGTTTCCTGCATATGTGCTGGAGTCGGAATGGCGGGACGGCCAGTCGGTAGCTGTTTGAGCTTCAGCAAGGCTCTTAATATCCTCAAGCCTCAGACACCTCATCTGTAAGCTGAAGAGGCAGAGAAGTCTTCCCGGGGCCCACAAAAGCTGGTAACGATTCGAACCCCCCAAGTCATTCCTCTTTGTGTCCTGTTCATTCTGATGTCTCCGTGATGGTAGGTTTCGTGGGTCAACTTGGCGAGGCTGTCGTGCCCAGTCAATCAAACACTAATGTAGGGCAATGTCAGAGAGCTGGTTACCAAGGACAATCAGCTGACTTTAAATAAAGGAGATTATCCTAAATAATCTAGGTGGGACTTACTTAATCAGTTAAAGGCCATGAGAACAAAACTGAGGTTTCCTGGGGAAGCAGAAATTCTGTGTCCTGTCAGCAGCATCGGATTCTACTCGAGTTCCCAGCCTGTAAGCCTGCCCTATAGATTCCCGACTTGTCAGCCCTACAATCACGTAGGTAATTTCTTGAAAAAGCAATGCCATGGGCAGCCCGGGTGGCTCAGTGGTTTAGCACCACCTTCGGCCCAGGGCCTGATCCTGGAGACCCGGGTTCGAGTCCCACGTCGGGCTCCCTGCATGGAGCCTGCTTCTCCCTCTGCCTGTCTCTCTGCTTCTCTCTCTCTCTGTGTCTCTCATGAATAAATAAAATCTTTTTTTAAAAAAAGCAATGCCTCGAAAACGCTCTCTCCTATATGTACATACACAAGTGATGGATCATACAGTGGGATGTGATGGGATTCCCTGGAGAACGGGGACCAATACATCCTCCAATGAGAATATAAGGTCCACTAGAGCAAAATCCTCGTTTGCCTGAATCACTGTTTCATCCCCAGCATCTAGAACAAAGCTGATACTCAAGAAATATTTGCCATATGAATGGATATTTATCCAAAGACCTGGTACTCCTCATGGCCTACACATGGTCATCAAGCCACGTGGGCTCACTCTTGCTACATCTTCCACATGTCCTGCTTCGTGTCTATTCTCAGTGCTCCTCCCTCGCTCCTAGTCTTGCTAATGTTCTTTATTATTGCAAGAACATCTAAACTGCTCTCCATGTCACCAGCTTTTTCTGCTCATCCCACTCATCCTTGCCAGATTTATCTTCTTAAAATACAGTGCTAGTTACGTCGCCCCCTTGTTCCATTCTGTTCTGTGCTAGGGGCTGGGTACAAAGATGAATAAGACAAGGTCCTTCCACCAATGCAGCTTCCCTGGTGCTTCCGTGGTTCCCTGTGAACTGCAATAGAGAAGCCACTGAAAAGCCACACTCCTGGATCCACTGCTTTCTGGCTTTCTGGTCTGAGGCAACTCTTGGATCTCCAAGGCTCAGTTGCTCACCTGGGAAATTTTCTTCTAAGTATGCAGTTTGCAAGTGAACGACTCTGTGTGTGTGTGTTGGGGTAAAAGGGATAAATAGTGACCCCAAAGCTTAAAACATAACTCTTGGCCCTCCTTAATTGTAAGCTACCATTAATCTTATTAATACCATTGTACTGCATCTTGTTTTTAGATATTATGTTATTACTGTGGTTTCTACTCTTTAGAAGAGACTTTTAACATTTTAACGAGTAAAGGCAAATTTTAAAAAAATCAAAGGGAGAACGAGGGCAAAAAACACACATAGGGCAATCGTGCTGATTACTAACCAGCATTCATTTATTTCTAGCACCATATTTCTTGTGTTGACCATCAAATATAGAGACTATAACTTTATAATTGGGATTTTAAAACAATTTTTTCCCTCCCCAGTGGAAGGAATAACAAAAGTTACTAGACTAAATAAATAAACAAAGAGATGGAAAGAGTCCGGCCTTTAGTGAGATGCACCAATGGTTGAGTAAACATCCCTATGACGAAGTCAGCCGCAACTCATCCTGTTTGTACGATTCGTGGCCCAGGACTGTTCCTTCCCAAGCTTTCACAAAGGCTGCGTGAGAAAGTATATACTGGGGAACAATGGGACAAGATACTCTGTCTCTTAGCAGTCCTGGCAAGCTAGGAATACAACAGAGGGCTGCCCAACACCCTTCTCCCTCTTAACTCATCAAAGGGAAGCAAACGTTAAAGAAAAACTTCTTCAAACACCTGACAAAAGATGGTGCTGACAACTGCGTAATGAGGCTGGGCTATGAGTAATAAGTTCTCACCTTTTTTTTTTTTTTTTTTTTTTTTTAGCACTAATGACCTAGTTAAACTCATTTCCCCATTTATTAATCCTAACCCTTGTTTTCTGTTGTCCTTTTGCCAATGTGTGCGACACCATCTCCAATTAAATGGCATTATTTTTTCTCCACCTGGATGAAGAAAGGAGCTCTTCCGCCTTCCGCCTTTCCATCTCATCTGCTTTTGCAGGCTTTGTCAGACCCTGTCATCGAAATTCCATGACTTTCCTTTTAGCACCAATACAGGCTGTTTCATTCCCTTCAGTGAAATGGTTATCAAAGAACATGAGTCACTCAGGGATCCAGGCAACATTAACTATTTAAATAGGAGATATCCAGGGCTTCTGTGGGTTGTCAAGGTATTTCTCCGGAGCCTCAGAACCTTATTTGTAAAGTTGCCAATGAAGTCAGAGGTTTTGAATTAATAAACACGAATTTAATTAGTGAATATCTACTGGTTACTGAATGTCTACTATGTACCAGACAAGTTATATACCTTATTAATTCATAACAGCTCTATGAGGTAGATTATTCCCATTTTATGGAAAAGTTAGCTAAAGCTCATCAAAACAAGTAGAATTATCCAAAGAGCTAGTAAGCCGCCGAGCTAGGGCTCAAAGCCGGTCCTGAAGTCATTGGTTTTACCTAACTCTGCCCTCCCCCACTGACTGTCATGGGTAGGGGTGAGGGGTGGGGGTGGGGTTCCCGGTGATGCAGTTTTGTGGTTCAGCTTCCAGGAGGCAGGATCTTAGTTACAGGGGTTGGGGATCAGGAAAACCAGAGGGAAAAGTGATCTGCCCTAAGTGTAGTCACTTGGCTACGGAAGAGAAAAGCTGGCAGACATTGGCCTCCTCCGGACTCTACTTAGATATCAGTTTGCTTGATTTATCTGGGAAGAGGAGAACACGGGCCTCTACATGTTCGCCCTCCCCACTCTCCGCCGCCCTGCAGATCTGGTAAACGCTAGTGGGCAGCTCTACCATCTTCCCACAAGATTTTCATGTTTGTACCATTGAGTACCACAGAAAGTCATGCCGAGCCTTCTCTGAGGGCTCTTCTTGACATGCTGTGGTTCCCCTTTCTTGCTTTAGCTTTCTGGAATACAAACATGTATCTCTCCACGGACGCGAGGTGCTTCAGCGGCTCCCCCCTCCCTATGGCACCAAGTCAAATGCACGAACGCAGCGCACAGAGGGCTCACCCCAGCCGCCCTGGTCACATCCTCTGTTCTGCCTCCAGCTTGCCCCACACTTTCACCGTCCCCCTGCAATGTCCTTCTCATTTTTCTCCTCCTGGTATGTCAAACCTTCCTCGTATTTCAAGTCACAGCTCAGATATCCCTTCTCTGAACACCCCATCCCTTTTCTCGAAACTCTGCCAAGGAGAGTTTGTTTCTTTTCCTTTCTGGCCCTATTGGGCTTTCCTACATATGTTGCCGTAGCTCAGGACGCGTTCTGAATTTCAAAGTTTGACCACCACTCCCAGCTTTGTGACCTTGAGCAAG
Organism: Vulpes lagopus; assembly: GCF_018345385.1. Classification (NCBI taxonomy): domain Eukaryota; kingdom Metazoa; phylum Chordata; class Mammalia; order Carnivora; family Canidae; genus Vulpes; species Vulpes lagopus. The sequence goes on from NC_054829.1 coordinate 132,332,636, forward strand.
TGACGTCACTGTGGCACGGTTTTGTCTTCTGTTTTTCATACGACAATATCCTTACTTGGTGTACCAACCCTCTGAAGTGGTATTGTTTGTGATCGTCTTTCAGAGGGCGGTGATCCCAAAGGACGAAGGAGATAAAGAAGAACAAATGAAGCCCAAAGTTAGTAGACCCATGGACAAATGGATAAAGAGATTTAGTGTACACACACACACACACACACACACACACACACTCATACATAATGGAATATATTACCCTCAGCCACAAAAAGAAGGAGATCTCCCCATTTGTGACAACATGGATGAACCTGGAGGGCATGGTACGAAGTTAAATAAGTCAGAGAAAGAGAAATACCCTATGATGGCTCATATGTGTGAAATCTAAAAACAAAGATGACAACAGCCACAGCACAACAAGCTCATAGATACAGAGAACGATGGCTACGTGCCAGTGGTGAATGGGAGGAATCGGGGAGGAGGTCAAAAGCTAATAAGAAAAAAAGGAAAAAAAGATAAGCAGGTCTGGTACTGCTTAGCTAATATCATTCCAATCAACTGAAAACCACTAATTACATGTTGATCTTATATCCAGATTTCTTAAAATCGTTTTATTTGTTCTAATACATTTTCACACTGCTGATGACGGAGTATTCCTTGCTGATACTTTTGCCCAAACTGAATTTAAGACTTTAGATAATTGTCTTAAAACACTTGCAAAAGTGGGGCTCCTGGTTGGCTCAGTCGGTTATGCGTTGGACTCTTGGGTTTCTGCTCAGGTCATGGTCTCAGGGTCATGAGATCAAACCCCGTGCCAGGCTCTGCACCCCGGGCAGAGTCTGCTGGAGATTCTCTCCCTGTGCCCCTCACTCTGCCCCTTCCCCTATTCCCACTCATGTGTTCTCTCTCAAATAAGTAAATAAAATCTTAAAAAATAATTGCAAAAGTGTTTCCTAACTAAATGAGAAAATGAGAAAAATGGAAATTAAAACAGTGAGCTATTTTCTGTGGATGATTTGCATTTATTTTTAAACTTGATAATAGCTCATGCTGGCAAGGGGGTAAGCACTCTTATATGCTTTTGGTGGGAACAAAAATTGGTCTAACATTTTGTGAGGGCAATATGGGGCAGACTGCATCAATATTGAAATGCTTAACCTCTTTTATCCCACAAAAAAAGAATCTGGTTTACACTTAGGTCTTTAAACCGAGAAGAAATTTAAGTTGTAAAAGAAAAAAGGACGAAAATCATAAAATATTTAGGATACTACCTGGCACATTAGAAGCTAAAGTACTATACTATGATTTTGTTTTTGTTTTTAACAAAAGAGAGGGAGAGGGAATCTTAAGCAGGCTCCATGCCCGGCGTAGAGCCCGACGCAAGGCTTAATCTCACAACTCTGAGATCATGATCTGAGTGGAAATCAAGAGTGGGACGCTGAACTGATGGGCAACCCAGCCCTCCCCTCCTTTTTTTAATCATTTGTTTACATCTGGGTGAAACTAAAAGTATTTTAACAACTGGTACAGTCTGGGCACTGACAGATCAGAATGGATGCCAGCTCTTAAACAATGAGCATCGCCCTACAGGCCCACTCTTCACCCTGCTTTCCTGTTCTGTGTCCCAAGTGAGTCTGAGACACATTGGAGGGCAGAGTCAAAGTATTTCTATCTCTAAAACCTACTAGAGTACCTGGAACAAGATATTCAGTATCGTTTGCTGAAAAAAAAATGAATTCTGAAAGTCCATTTTCCCCAAGTCATGATTTAATTAGCGACAATTTAGTTCTCATTCCTTGCAAGTGAGCTTTCTGTTGTAGAGCTTGCTCAGGAAGAGCTTTCCTTAATTTTTATGGATTCTAAAATATAAACCAAAATCTGCCTTCTTCTGGGGGCCAGAGGCTCCTGACAAAAACATTAGGGGCGTCGATGAGTCTATGCCCTTCCTAGACTGTCTGGTAGATCTCACACGGGGCCATTCCTTCTATGCAAATCTCGTCTTGAGAACATTGATTTACCGATCTGCACACAAGCATTACTGGGTTAGAGTGACCAAAATGGTAGTGATGATGGCACTTCCAGAATGTCAGCTGAGCCCAGACGGTGTCATGGGTGTTGCATAGGAGAAATGTATTCTATTCCTCTCCAGAGGACAAAAGAAATCTAAATTGCTCTCATTGATTTTCTTAAGAGGATTCCATTTGTCTAGCTGCTCCTAAAATCAGGTGAATTCGATGAGAACTTGACCAGAATCTTGACAGTCACAGCTTTGAAAAATACATGGAAATCAGTGTTTTCTTTCGTGCATTATCTTTGGCCTTAATGTCATCCCTGAGGTGAGTAATTAGCAACCCAGGCATTCAGTGTATCACAGGATTTCTCTACATTTTCTACTGTGCAATGTAATGCAAAACGGTAGGTTTAATTTCCATCCCTGTTAGTGAAAAAAGAACTGTGTTGACACAGTAGCACTTTAGTACGGTATGGAAGGTGGATTTCTTAGTTATACAGGAGGAAATCTGGAAAGGAGTATTTCTGTATGTTGTTAAAGAGATTCCAAAGCTGATACCAGAACTCACTACTCAGAATGTTGACTTGAGAAAAAGTAGGAAAGTAACACACAATAGTGAATTAATTAGTGTATAATATAGTAGTACTTTATACAGAGCATCTATATTACTACATACAGAGCATTCACTAGTGTATAATATAGTACAAATTTATTTTATTTTATAGATTTTATTCATTTATTTATGAGGGAGAGAGAGAGAGATAGGCAGAGGGAGAAGCAGGCTTCCCACTGAGCAGGGGGCCCGATGTGGGACTTGATCCCAGGATCCCAGGATTACGACCTGAGCCAAATGCAGACGCTCAACCCCAGAGCCACCCAGGTGCCCCAATATACACTTGATCTTAGCCAAAAGGCCAAGAAGCGATGGCGCCCCAATATAGTACTACTTTATACAGAGCATTGGGGCTGCAAAGATGAGTCAGACATGCATCCTGTTGGTGAGGCGCTTTTAATAAAGAATTGATAGCCTGATAGGAAGATGCACAGTCCATACTGTGCAGAGGTTAAAAGCTCAGGCCAGGGGGTAGAGCAAGTTTCATTTCTTAATCTTGGCTGACAATCCTGTGACTGTGAGTCTTAGTTCCTTCATCGGTAAAATGAGGATAGTAGTACCTATCTGAGGCACTCGTTAATGGGATTCATCCAATATGCTACCTCTGCGTCTTTCAACCACATGGAATGATTACAGGTTCTCCTGCTGATAGCTATGGCTACGTGACTAATTCTAGCCAGTAAAAAAAAAAAAAAAAGAAAGAAAAAAAGAAATAACAGATTTCACTTCAGGCCATGGGATTTAACTACTGACCTGTCCAAATTATTAATGTTCAAGATGGTAGCAAGATGGTAGCTGCTTACCTGACATGTCACCTGACAGCCATGAGCAGACACTCTTGGTTGTTGCACAAATAAACACAGAACATAAGAAATCTTTGTTGTGTTAAGCCACTGAGTGTTGGGAGTTTTTGTTGTTGTTGCTGCAGCACAACCTAGCCCATCCTGACTAGTAAAAGACTTTTCCAGGTTGTCGTAAGGATTAAATACTTGCTTGTTAAGTGCTTGGCTAGTAAGTGTTCCGTGGACAGCGTGTCATTAGCTATTTTAAGTGATGTTGGTGCGACATATAAAATGATGGGCCATAGAGAGATCACAGAGTACAAGGAAAGGAGGAGTCACTGTGTGAGGAAATTGGGCAAGTACAGGATGGGAAGAACTTTGAAGTGTGACGACTGGAGGCAAGAGTCTAAAATGGGATTTCCGTGAGCAAAGACAGAGCTGCAGTAGCCCGATTTACAGGAGAGACTCAGTGGGGTTGAAACCTAGACCGATTAAAGAGTAAGAACAGGAAATAAAACTGGAAAGGGACAGATCCAAATCAGCATTTCGAGACAATCCAGATGGACCGAGCAGCCAAGAGATAACCGCGGTGAGGACAGCTCGCAGAGCTGAGCTAGGCCTGAGACGCCCTCCGGCCTTGAGACCATGGGCTTCTCCCCACCAAGTTACTTCCTCCCACACGGAATCAGTTTTCTGTCTCCTATACAGAAAGTCCTTGCCGTGGTGATGGTGGAGAGTTCTGGGGGACGGTGTGGATCAGGCCAGTTAAGCAGACCCCAGCCCCTCCCTGCTGTGACCCTATCCAGCTGGCCCAGTGCCTCACCGCGGGGGTGAGCCTGCGATGGGGCTTGGTCTGAAGTGTTTGGGGCAATTATGAGAAACTGCATTTTCCCGATCTCAAGTTATGCAAACACTGTTTAAAACAAAAAAAGGAGAAAGGAAAAGGAAAAAAGAACCACCACACAGAACCAGCAGTAACCATATCCTGGCTATTGTTTAAAAACATAATTACTGGGCAGCCCGGGTGGCACAGTGGTTTAGCGCCGCCGTCAGCCCAGGGCCTGATCCTGGAGACGCGGGATCGAGTCCCGCGTCGGGCTCCCTGCATGGAGCCTGCTTCTCCCTCTGCCTGTGTCTCTGCCCCGCGCCCCCCCACATGTTTCATGAATAAGTAAATAAAATCTTTAAAAAAAACAAAAACAAAACAAACCATAATTACTTCGTCTTGGCAAGCTACTCTGCTCTGCTAGAAGTTTTACCTGAAGGAGGGGAGGGAAGAGGATGCAGGGAAGTGAAGTACTGCTCACCTCCCCAGCGCCAGCGTGGCCTTCCCGTGCAGGGGGCCGGCCTGTTTTCGGGGCCACAGGACCAGGCTTGGGATCAGTGTGGAGAAAGTAAGGCCCTTAAAGGCAGCCTACGTTCGATTCGTCTCCCTTGGGGTGCTCAGCCATTCGGCCTGGGGGGGACGGGGGCTTCCGAGCCAACCTAGTCAAAGCCACATCACCCCCAGGCCGAGCGCTGGGCAGAGCAGCCTTGTGCAGCGGGGTGAGGGCGGCTGACGGTGTCACATCTGCTGCCAGCTTCACAGTGGGAAGGACACTGGCTCAGAAGTCAGAGATCCTGGCTTCGCTGTGGGCCCTGTGACCAGCCTCTCGGAGTCCAGGGTTTCTTGTAGCAAAATAAAAGGAGCCTTCATGGCACCTGCAGGCTGCTGTGACACACAAATCAGACACTGTCTGTAAAAGAGCTTTGTAGGGAAGCAGCAGAGAGCTTTTCAACACGGAAGTATGGTGATAAACAGCCACTTCATTTCACCCAGTTGTCCACTGGATTAAAGAGCATTAAAGAAAACCCAACAGAACTTTAAATACTAAGAAATTGTATCAGATCCTCCGGCTACTAAACTCAATGTCTCTTTTAGCTACAAGGGAGGAAACTGGTCGTGCGGGAATGCAGGTTACAAAGGAATTGCAGAAACTCTCGTTTTATAGGTGTCTCACTCCTCTGGGTTCTGGTCGAGGGAGGCTCTGAGCTGAAAACTTGACCCTGGTCTAATTATATCGTTTGGCTGGGGCAGCAAAGCTGGTTGGCATTTGTCCCGTGTGTCTAGTTGATTAATATAACTGGGGATCAGGACATTTGAAGTCAGAATGCCATATTTAACAAGGTTATTACAGTTCAAGACTTCTTTCCTAAGGCAGCATTTGCTCTGTTGAAAATACAACAGAAAATAACTCATCAGACATGATTTATCAGCATTGCCATTTGCTTTCATGTTTCCTTCCTTTAATCCCTTAGATTAAGTGATAATGAATTTTTGGTAGCGTTGTACACATAAACCCAAAGGAATCAAAGGAAAAATTACTAGAAAACACCATCAACAGACTTTGACTTTGAATTTTATGTAATTTTGACTAAGGTACAAAGTGAGCTGCTTATTTATTTATTTCTTTATTGATTGATTTATTTTTGAGCTGCTTTTTAAAAAAGTCCACAACATAGCTTCTTTGGTGCTTAAAACGTTTTTTGCCATTATTTGAAATGAAGGTATATACAGGATATTGCACAGGTCTTAAGAAAGCTTGATGGTTTACTGAGCATGTATATATTTATGTACAAATATCTGGCTAAGGATATACTCTGTTTCCATCAACCCAGACACTTCTCTCTTCCCCTTGCCAGCCAGTGGCCACTCCTTGCTGTGAATCCACCATTATGACAGGCTAGCTTTGCCTGTGATTGAATTTTGCATAAATGGAATCATAAAGGCATGTATTTGGTTTTGCCTGGCTTCTTTTGCTCAACATGATGTTTTCAGATTTGTATGATTTGATGGACATCAATAGCTTGTTTCTTTTTATTGCTCATAATCCATCGTATGTATATACCAAATTGATCTATAGATTTTCCTGTGGTTAGACATTTGGGTTGTTCTCATTTTTTTGCCCATAATGAAAAAGCGTGCTATGACAATTCTTGTACAAGTGTTTCTGTGAACGTATGCATTCATTTTCTTGGAGACAGATCCAAGAGTGGAATTGCTAGGTTAGAGGATAGTATGTGTTTAGCTTTAGTAGATATTGTCCAACAGATTTCCAAAGCAACTGTGCCATTTTAAACTCCCCTCACACTGTATAACTTTGAATTAGGCAGAGTATGTAAAATTATGTTCCTGAAAAATGAGTTTTTAATTTAAAAAATCTATTGTTTATTATTTTATTTAATTTTAAAAATATTTTATTTATTTGAGAGAGAGAGAGAGAGAGAGAGCGAGAGAGAGAGCATGAGCAGAGGGTAAACAGGGCAGAGGGAGAAGCAGGCTCCCCGCTGTGCCAGGGGCCTGACATGGGGCTCGATCTCAGGACTCTGGGATCATGACCTGAGCCAAAAGTAGATGCTTAACCAACTGAGCCACCCAGACACCCTGAGTTTTTTAAATAATAGTTTTCATACACGGTGCTAGTGAGATGCTCTATACCAGCATAAATTTCAGATAAATTTGAAAAATACAGTTAATTGATCAGCTATCTTATTTCCTATAGGGGAGCATTATAGAGATAAAGGATAAAAATTCATAAATTCTATAATGTACTTTTTTCCCCTGCTAATCAGAAAGCTTTATAAAAACAAAATAAAAATACTTAAATGAGAAAAAGCACTATTTACTAAAAATATGACCAATATTAAAAATAGTTAATATCACATTTTACAAATTCTAGGCCATACCCTTCCCTCCCCCTCTCCACCGTTTTAACAACTCTGAAATTAGGAAGCATCTTACAGCTACTGACAATTCACATTAGACATGATTTATGAGTTAGTCAACGGTAGCGGACTAAGTACAATACTGTGGTAGTTAATAGAAACATCTCAGAGAAATCAAAGACATGGGAACCAAAACTAAGCACTCTTTTTATATTTGGTTATTCAGATAAGAACGATGCTTAGACCATGCGAGTTCATGGTCCTGAAGGCACACTAAACATAAGCACGCTCTCATCCCGTTAGTGAGGAGGGAATCACTGCCACTTTTTAGGAAAGCAGTTGGGATGAACTTATCAAGATTCTTAAAATCACTTTTGATCCAGTAAAGTCACTTTTTGGAATGTATCTTAAGGGATAAATGCAGAAAAAAAAATGTAAACAATTAACGTCATGATTTTATGATGAAAACTAGAAGCAATTTATTTGCCAAACAGTAGGGGATAGTTAAATAAACTCCAATAATGGACTTGATTATGCAGCCACTAAAAGTATCTTCATTTCTTTTTTATTTTAAAGATTAATCTATGTAAGAGAGAGCGAGAGAGAGCATGAGTGGGAAGGAGAGGGAGAGAGAATCCCAAGCAGACTGTGCCCTGAGCATGGAGCCCCACACGGAAAACCAAGAGTCAGATGCTTAACCATCCACACCACCCAGGTGCCCCTTAAAATAATTTTTAAAGTTACAGGAAAATGTTTACTTTTTAATATCAAACAAGAAAGCAGAATACAAACTGTATTAATTGCCTGACTCCACAATGTTGAGCAATATACAAGTGAAGCTTACATTTGTGCAGTAGAAAAATTAATATACCAATATTAATGATGATTATTTTCTAGTGAGGTTAGATTTGTTTACTTTTTTTTACACTTTTCTCTATAGTTTCAAAATTTCCCACAATTAGCGATAAAACCCTGAAGTTATTTTTACAAGCACATCTATGAAGAAACAGCTGTTAAAATGATGACCAATAATCTAATTTGCATAACATGGGCATGAAAGGTGCCTCATGAAAATCATGCAACATTTATCACTCTTTTAAAAAATAAGGAACTTGGAAAAACAATCTGCTCTTAATCAAGCATATATAAGAGGCACGGTAGGGTAAAGCCAGGATAGACCATTTCTGCCTAGCTAGGAGGCACCACTTTGTTTTCCCCCTCACGCGTTCTAGGACTCATGCTCAGAATCCTGATCACATTACAGAGCTTTATCATTTTTTTTTTTTTTTTTTTTTTTTTTTTACTCATAAACAGTTTGGAATTTTCTATCCACAGAGACATTCAGTTCATTTGACTCATCTTAAAATCAGATTGGTCCCTGAGGTTAAAAATCTTAAGGGGTGAGTCTCTATTTTTAGTGCTTTCAAATATTAAAATGATGTTCCTTCTTATATGAGATTATAACTCTTTTTTATGTTATGTGGTTTATCATGTTCCTGTAGTGCCTGGCAGGGAGAGTGAATGAGAGACCCTTTGCCCCCTAAAAAAATGGAAGTTCACAGATGAATATCAGGGTGGAACTGGGATATTGTCTTGGGTTGTCATTAAAGGATCCGAGGCGTGGTTCTCATATCAGAGTTTCAGGAGAAGCAGGGGAGGCTATGAATTGCCCAAATGGGTTTGGTTGGAGGCATCCAATAAAAACAAGGAAATTCTCTGAGACATAATGAAGTTTTCCAAGGAGGCCCATCGGAGGCAAGCCACTAACAGTGGTCGTCCATTAGCTCAGTACATTGTGTTGATTTGATTTACGGAGGCTGGGCCTTGCCAGACAAGTCACTCTGGAAGTCATAGGATACATGTTTGTTCAGAAAGCTTCACGAATGGTTCCCTCTATGGTTTGCCATGTACTCTATACTAGATGTCTCCCAGAGCTGCTTCTCTGGTAGATGAAAATGTCACCTGGCCTAGAGCACAGGAGTTAATGGATTATAGTACCCGAGGAGTCAGTAATTAGGTCAATGTTAAAAATATCTATCAATTACGTCAACTGCAAAAGGAAAGCAGTCGGCTGTCTGATTGGTTAGATGGACAGGGATGACGTATGAGCATCTTATGATGAGACATATGTAACAGGCCTTTCAAAGAATTCATCAAAACTAGCTTTAGCTTTGACTTTTCAACAGCCCTCAAAAACACTCAACAGTGTGGTTGAGTGTCTGCCTTCGGCTCAGGGTGTGATCCTGGGGTCCTGGAATCGAGTCCTGCATCGGGGTCCTCGCGGGGAGCCTGCTTCTCCCTCTGCCTGTGTCTCTGCCTCTCTCCCTCTGTGTCTCTCATGAATAAATAAAATCTTTAAAACACAGACAAAAAACAAACAAAAAAACCAAATGCTATTATTTGTGCTCTGATCTTTGTAAAAATTTAGAGTTAAGTTTCAAAAAAACGAAAAAAGAAAGGACAGTATGATATATTCTACGTCTCCAACTACTAAAGAGAGCTCTCAGACTGATACAATTGAAATTAAGCCTTGTTCCTAAAATGGAGAGAAGAGAAAGAGGAAGAATAGCATAGCCTTTACCAACAATTATCTAACCAAAATAGAACTTTGACTAAATGACTAAGTTCTGGGCATGTTCTAGGGCCAGTAACTCAGAAGAAAGTCTCAAGAGGATAAGCCAGGGATCCCTGGGTGGCACAGCGGTTTGGCGCCTGCCTTTGGCCCAGGGCGCGATCCTGGAGACCCGGGATAGAATCCCACGTCAGGCTCCCGGTGCATGGATCCTGCTTCTCCCTCTGCCTGTGTCTCTGCCTCTCTCTCTCTCTCTCTCTCTGTGACTATCATGAATAAATAATAAAAAAAAAAAAAAAAAAGAGGATAAGCCAAAGCTGGTCCTCAAGACATTTGGTGATTTTTTTTTTCTGTGATAAAATCTGTTTCTTCCATTACAGTTTTTGAGCAACAGTGTGCTACCTGTTGGATTTTTTTTCTATTATTTAGAATCAGAATGAAAGATATGAGCATGTTTTAAATATAAACAAACACAGATGCATCTAGCAGTCACCAGATGATATGGGCAGCCATTTTCAACCACTCCAAATGCTGTGTCATGCTGGGTTCACTTCCCAAATCTCTCCTGGCTAGATCCACCTCTCTACATTCCCAGTGACAATATTCCAGTTCAGGCTGCCAGCATGTCTTACCCTGACTTTGCAATAGTCTCCTAACTGGTCCCCAGACTCCTGTCAGACCCCTCTGAGCTCTATTCCACACGGTGCTAGCACGCTATGTATACGGCAAACACTGAACCCCTCAGCAGACCCCCCAGCCCTGGGCCATAATCTAGGTGGGCATTCAGGGCCTATAGGATCTGGGCCTGCCCACCTCTATATATTATCCCTTGCGTGTGCACTCTATCAATTCCAGGGTCCTGCCAGTTATTTTCAGTTGAGATATTCTTACCTTTGACTGACTGGAACACTCCTTCAGCGCAGCTTTATGGAAAACATTTAGGCAATTTGAATTCACAACCTCAGAAGCGAGGAAATAATCTGAAATGTGACCTAAGGTCTACATGCATAGCTATTTATCACACCATTATTCATAATAGCAAAAAAAATGTATATGTGTGGGGAACAGCTTAAATGCCCAAAAATAGTCGAATGAAGTATGGCAGATGAGATCTGTTAGTTGAAAAAGATGATGACAAGGTTTTAAAAACATGGCAAATGTTTATCCTAGAAACCCCCTAAGGTGACTTGGGGGATGCAGAAATCCATAAAGGTGCCATAAACAGGTCTGAGAGGAGAATGCCCTCCATACCGCCTTCCTTGGTGTTCGCCTCTTCTCTGGCAACCCCAGCGTGTTAGCTAGACCTGGCTTTGCTATGGTCACAAATTGAACCCCAGATCGCTGAGACGTGCCCAATAATGCATTATTTCTTACACAAATTTTGATGCAGTCTCGTGGGCCGCAGAGCAGCTGCCTTCCATGTGGTGACTCGGGGATCCAGGCGCTTCCTGCCCAGGTTCCATCCCCTCGGCCTGGTTCTCCGGCCGCTGCGGCAGAGGCAGAGTGAGCCGGAGGGCTGTCCTGTGCCCTGGTGGGTTGTCTGGGGGCTGACCCCAGTGATAGGCCCCTCCTGTGGGCAAGGGGCCGTGCAACAGGGGGGCACACGTGGATATTTGGGGTGCAGCTGTTGTTCCTGCCACAGGAAAGATAAAAATGCCCAGCACCTAAAAATGCCAAATCCTCTAAAATGGGACTGGCCTTTTCCACAGTTACGGCACCTCTTAGGATGCTTGGATTATTTGTTTTAAATAAAGGGACAAGCATTATTATTTTTTTTTAAAAAAAGGGTGCCATAAAAGCAAAACAAGAAATTAAAACAAGAACGGAGACATAAAACAGTCAGGGTTGAAGCTAAATATATCTCTTTTGGCTTGGGGTGGGCGACAGACTTGGCTCTGAACTTTCCATCAACAAACATAGAAAAAAATCTGGACGGTCTCATAATTCAGGACTCACAGTGTAAAAACATTCCCTTGCTTGGAAGAAATGCCGTTACTACGAACGAGAACTGCTCTGGCAAGCCCCCATGAAGAAGTCACGGAATAAAATCCTAATAAGAGGCCCAAGGGCAAGTTTCTGAAGATTCCCTTACAGCAATTCCTGATAAAGTGACGGCGATGGCCAACTCTCCGTTCTCCCCGAGGGAGCTGATCTGCACTAGGGCATGATTTCCAGGGTTCTGTGAACCTGCTGTGTTGCAGAAGCCCACTTTAGAGAAGCTATTTCAAATTCATCTTCCCAAGGAATATCTTTTTTTAAAGTCACACTTTTGATAGACTTAATGAGTGTAAAGTTGTCCTTGCTGAAAAAGTACCTGGAGTCCAGCTCATCTAGCTGGATAATTAAAAATAGGCTTATCAGAATGAATAATTAAGGGGGCAGGAGTGGAAGCGAGAAGATTAGTGAGAAAGCTGCTGCAGAAAGCTGGGGAAGGGCTGATGGTGGTCATGTTGCTAGCGATGGTGACAGGAGCAGTGAGACCTCTTCTAATCACCATAAGGGTAACATCATATTAGTATTGTGGTAATTGCAATACCTGAAATATGTAGACTTATCATTCCGTTAGGTTTTGAGTTGAGTATATAAAAACCAATTTTTAGTTAGCCAGCTCAAATTAGATGCTGAAATCAAAAGCTAAGTCTCTTTGTTGACATTTTCTTTTTAATAAAAGTCAAGGCTTAATTAAAAACACAACACACCGCTAAGGAGGGCACTTGATGGGATGAGCACTGGGTGGTATACTACATGTTGGCGAATTGAATTGAATTTTAATTGTTTTTAAAGATTATTTATTTATTTACTTACGTATTTATTTATGATACAGAGAGAGAGAGAGAGAGAGAGAGGCAGAGACACAGGCAGAGGGAGAAGCAGGCTCCATGCAGGGAGCCTGACGCGGGACTCAATCCCGGGACTCCAGGATCACGCCCTGGGCCAAAGGCAGGCGCTAAACCGCTGAGCCCCCAGGGGTCCCCCGCGAATTGAATTTAAATAAGAAATTTAAAACATACATAAAAAATAATGAATAAATAAATACACAACACATACACACACACACACACACACACACACACACACACACACACATACCCTGCAGACTTAGAGGAATGGGAGGTTACTGTTTAATGCCTACAGAGTTTTACTTAGAAAAAATGAGGTTCTGGAGAAGGAGAGTGGTGGTGGTTGTGCAACAATGTGAATGTACTGAATGCCACTGAATTGTAAACTTGAAAATGGTTAAAAAGGTTGATTTTATATTATGTATATTTTGCCCCTCCCCTACCCCCTCCAGAATTACCTAAGCTGACACATAACCTTGCTCAGGACAAGACTGACGTCCTGCTGTGAAGAACGAGGGGCCTGACAAGCGCTGGACCCACAGACCAGTCACTGACCTTGACGCGGGGGCTGCTCCCTGGAACCCTGGAAGCTGGCCTGAACCTCCCATGCCGACCACAACTGGTGCGACGCTTCCTAACCAGAACTAGTTCAGAATAGGTGTTACTAGTTGCTTCTTTACCCAACCACAACCCGCTGCCCTAAAACATGAAATCCAAAGACCCCAGTAAAAGTACGGGCAGTAGTGACACGGCCACAGGAAACTCTGTTCACAGAATGTAATGACGTGAAGGAATGTGTCGCACGGGAGCTGTGCTTATGAGCAAGACAGAAGAGGGGCACATCTACTGAGGAGAGTAACTTGAGTTTAAGAGCATTTTCTTCGTAGTGCAATGGCCACAGGAGGAAGCCAGCAGGGCGCCCTCCTCCAAGGGCCACTTCTACCCAACCAAGGCTCTTGACATCATCTGCATGTGAGAAACTGCCTTTGTCTGTCTTCTCTCGTGGGTGTGGGTGGGGTGCTGAACCGTGAGCAGCGCTTCCATGGGTTTTAAGAAATAAGCTAAAGGGAGCCAGGACACATTCCCGTTTAACCTCGTAGAAAATTCTGACTCTGAAAACATCCTGACTCCTGAGGAGCCGGTTCTACATAAGCACCGACATCCCGGGGGCTTTGGTTGGTTTAGACCTTCCCCAGCCTCTGCCTATGGAGTCAGAGGCCAAAGGAAGGTCAAGATGAGCTACTAATAATCTAACATATTCCTAGAATATGAAGTGAAAAGAGTAGGATAATAAGTGATGTTGACAGCAGTATCTCATACTTGAAAAAATAAGCATAGTAAATAAAATCAAAGAAATATATAAAAATATGAGTAGTAGTTACCCGCATGGGGCAGTTAGGTAGATAATTAAATATTTATCCATTATACAAACTTTATATAATGAGGATGCAATTGGCAAAGCAAACCAGTGCTAGAAAGTATGAAGAGTATTTTTTTAAAAAAGATTTTAATTTATTTGTCCATGAGAGACACACAGAGAGATGCAGAGACACAGGCAGAGGGAGAAGGGAAGCCCGATGCGGGATTCGATTCCGGATCCCGGGCTCACGCCCTGAGCCAAAGGCAGACACTCAACTACTGATCCACCCAGGGGCCCCGAAAATGTACTTTTTTTTTCCTGTGGAGTCTTTCTTGGGCCTGGTATTGGTTCCTCCAATTTTAAAAAATCCACTTTGCTATTGTTGTCGTACATATCACTCTGTATTGCGATTACTGATTTAAATCCCTATCTCTCCCCCACACTAGACTGACTTCCTTTAGAGCAGGGATCAGGCCACTGATCTTTCCAACTCTGCTATTTCTTACTATTCCTGGCACACAGTTGCTACAAAATAAATGTTTGTTGTTGCAAATGAAGCATGTCGTTACTAAAAACTTTATGACAAGGGTTTTCTTGTTACCAAGGAGTTTTGAAATTCTTCCTAGTCACAGAAGAGTTCCTGAAATCAAAGGAAAAGACAGTAGCAGAAACTAATATCCTCTGACATTAGTGATAATGCTGTAGGGATAAATCAGAGAAAGGAAATAATTTTATAAGCACCCAGGGTATGAGTGCGTATGTTGCTTTTTAAAAAAAAAAATTTATTTATTCATGGGAGACACAGAGAGGGAGGAAGAGACACAGGCAGAGGGAGAAGCAGGCTCCCTGCAGGGAGCCCAACATTGGACTCGATCCCAGGACCCCGGGGTCACGTCCTGAGCCGGAGGCAGATGCTGAACCACCGAGCCACCCAGGTGCCCTCTCCACTGCTTTTTTGATGTCAAACAAAGACTTTTGCCTTGCCCAAGGAGGTCATGTTCTTTCTGAGCAGGAGTGTTTGAAGCTGGGTAGGTAAAGAGACTGCAATGAATAACCACTGAAGAACAGCAGGAACACAGTAGGATAAAAGCCCTGGAAGACGCTGAGAGCCCAGCTCATTCTCTGGACAGGGAAGATGATAAAATTTCAATTATATGCTTCATAAAATATCTTCTGGAGCTAAAAATCATAATCACAAGTGCAAACCCGACTCATAAAACCCAGCCCTAAAATACACTATAATGTAGATTTCCACATATGAAGGTTCTTAAGCGAAAACCAAAGTTCTCTGGAAAATAACCCCAGTGGTGTATTATGATCAAACCCAACCCACAAAAGTTAGAGGCATCTGACCCTGAGGTGCTTTGTGTGCTGCTGTGGACGCCCCACGAGTGGGGAGCCTTGCCTGCATGTGCTGGAGAAGGCCCCTAGGGAAGACCCAGCAACCGGGAACTGGTAATTGTGTGTGCCCGGGACTTAACTCCAGTAATCACCATGACTACAAATGAAGAGGGGAAATCATCCAGCAATTCATCCTAATTTGTGCAATGGTCTCTAAAAGAGGCAAACAAGAAGACGATTCTGAAAAAAATCACGGTACAAGAATATCCCGGAGTGATTTGGAAGGGCACCCGAAGTGCCCACAACAGAGAAGCGATAGACCCAGCGGGTACGGAGTTAGGGGGCCGCAGAAAAGATGCTACAAGAAGGAAGACAAAAACTGGATCATTTTTTTGGAAACTGTTCAACTCCAAGGAGATGCAAAAAATTCTGTGGGTGAGTCAGCCTGGAAATAATGAGAAAGAGAGTCTATAAAGTTCATCGAAGCTAGGGCTTAATAATACCCCAGAGGAAATTATGTAGCAAAAAGCAAATGCCAGTGCATTTGTTTGATAACATCCATTAGTGCAAACTGTCTGGCAGAAACAAGCAACAGGCATCAAAATATCTTGATTTGAAAGTCAGCATGGAAAACATGGATGAGCTCTTCAAAGAGCAAATATATATGGCTCATCTAAGATCAAACAATAAATGACTCTAATCCATGCTTGGTAATTCTCAATGTAGTTTGTTATTCAAAGCCGGGCCTACAATAAAAGCAGATGGACATTAAGGAGTTCGAAGCAAAAACAGTCAAGAAATGAGCTGAGAACCAAATAATAATGCAAAAAGGAAGAGTTTTAGGGCAAACTGGCCTAGGGCAAGGGCCAGGATAAATGAAATTAAAGTTCTGAAAAAAAATGTTTTAATATTAAAAAGCTATTTCTTTGGTTAATATGTCCAAAAAGTATACTGTAAGAGGTCTCGAATAATGCATCACGACAATCTAAACACTGCTAAAGCCATGTCATTTGTCATAATTAAGAACTGAAATCAGCCAAACGTTCCACAACAGGGGCATGGGAAGTCCAACTGTGACACATCTATGGCTTGGATATTACGCAGCTTCTAGTAATTCTATGCAGTAACGTGGAATAGACTCATGACAAGGCTCAACATGAATGTTAGTTTTTACGGAATGGGTTATGGAGCGAAAGTAATAATATATAGAGTTGTAAAAACAGATTTTTCTTAATTACATTTAGATTCTCAGGAAAAAGGTTGCAATTAAACTTAAGTTTGCTTTGGAAATATATATATTTAATATATATTTATATTAAATATTAAACATATTTATTTATTATTTATTTATATTAATATATTAAATATATATTTATATTATATATATTAAATATATATAAATATTTTATTAGTAGCACCCTCACAGGGCTCTAAACACTCTCTAAGCAGAAAAGTAAAGCAAAGCAAGTTCCTGGCTTATAACTCTAAGGCTTAATAACAGCCTTAGTGAAATATTGCAGAGATAAGAGACGCCCCCCCCACCCCGAGAGGCTCTCTGCAGCTCACACGATGCCTGCCGTTCTCTGCCAGTGTTTCTAGAAGTCACCAAGTATATGCCACGTGTAATGCCTCAAGAAAGAATATATATATTCCCTTATAGGAAGAAAACCACCAAGTCTTGATGTATCCCAATTTATGACTTTGTCTTAGAGCTAGCCAAGGGAATCTAAAAACTACAGAAAGTGAATCCCAACTGAAGGCTTGGGCTGGGGCCAGCACAGTGCACTTTCCTGATGATCAATTTGCCTAAAAGCATTTCAAGAAAGATCCATTCCCCTTGGGAGTTTCTGTATCTATTTGCATACCTTGTCCTTTTTTGATGCTTCTTTGTCATTTTGGGATTATTAAACGAATTCCTCTACAGGCGTATTTTATTTCTTTCGTATTTTTAAATAAATAGCTCTTAAAGGAGCATTGATTTATATCTGTATATTCTTATCTACTTTATTAAGTACTCTTAATTTTTTTTTTAAAGATTCCATTTATTTATTTCAGGAGGGAAGAGGCAGAGGGAGAGGGAGAGAGAAACCCAAGCAGCCTCTGTGCTGAGCACCGGACGGACTGAGAACTCCATCCAACAACCCTTTAGACCAGACTCAAGCTGAAACTGAGAGTTGAACGCTGAACTGACTGAGCCTCCCAGGTGCTGCTGAAGAATTTTTAAAGCTCATTTAAGTGAAGAACCTTTCTTCAAGGGATAATTTTTTATTTTTAGGATACCTCACAGATGCGACAACACTAAAAAAAGGTTTTTAATTATAGGGAGACAGCTTTTATGCAACTTTAATATATTTGGTTTTGTTGAAGTATTTAAATTTATTTAATTTTAACTACATAAAAAATTCAAAGACCCTAACAGTAAATTTCAATTATGGAGAAGGATTAGGGTTATATGAAAATCACTTGGGGAGTGAGTCCAAGTATACATGTTGGCATCCTCCCCTAGATTCTAGAGGTCTTGGGATGACTGTCATATTTCCTTGCCGCTGATAAAAAAACAAACAAAACTTCCAAAAGAAATGAAATCGGCCTTTGGCTTCCCATTCACTCCTGACCATATTATGGCTGTTGATCCCTTCACAATTATATATATATAATCTGTATATTTATATATATACATATATATTTATAAATTTATCATATATATTTTTATCATATATATCTGTATATTTATATATATATATTTATTTTATTCATTTATTTTAGCGAGAGGGGCATGGCAGGAGGGAGAGAGAGAATCTTAAGCAAACTCCACACCCCAAGCCTGGAGCCTAGAGCTTGACATGGGGCTTGATCTCACAACCCTGGGATTGTGACATGAGCTGAAATCAAGAGATGCTTAACTGACAAAGCCACCCAGGTGCCCCAATTCACAACACATATTTTTTAAAGATTTATTTACTTATTTATTTGAGAGAGCAGAGAGAGAGAGAGAGCACAAGCTGGGGCGGGGGCAGACGGGAGGGGCAAAGGCCGGGGGAGAAGCAGGCTCCCCACTGACCAGGTGGCCTGAGGTGCGGCTCTATCCCAGGCCCCTTAAATCACAACCTGAGTGGAAGGCAGACACTTAACTGACTGAGTCACCCAGGTGTCCCCCAGTTCACAACGTATTTTCAAGAGTTCATTAATCAAATGAAAACAGTGCTCGTGAAAGTTAAGAACTGATTCTGAACATCATAATTTTGTCGTTAAAAGAAAACTCCTACTTGGAGTCACATCATCAAATTCTGTATCGTGAGGTTCTAATTCACAGCAGTACACCTCCTTCGGTGCAAAGAAGACCAGAAAAATATTTCACAAGAGAAAGTGTTTTCGAGAGGAAAGGCCACATGCAACAAATAAGCTTTTTGATTGTTTGATATTTAAACCTGGAAACGTTTGGGCCGACCGACCCCGCAGGCCTGAGCCAGGAGGCCAGCAGGCACCCTCCACGCACACCCCGTTCTTAAGCAGGCGCCCTAGTGACTCACCGGCAGGGCAAAATCCGGACGACGTCATTGGGCTTGTACCCTTCAATGCAAACTGCACAGTTATCAAAATCGGGCTCTGTTTCCTGCAACGGAGAAAGCACACAGGAGCTCACTTGTGTTGCCTTAATTCTTGTGTAAATACGCAAACGAGCAAGGAGAGCTTGCTTGGAGCAAGGCTTTCAATTGTCTACGTGCCATTTTTCTTAATCGATATTGAGTGTATATTGGCTCAGGTTCCATTCCTTCCAACCTCTACTTTTTGTTTCTGGGTTCCGTTGCAAGTGCTTTTGTGAGGGAACAATTTTTTAAATGTATCGTCACTAATAATGCTATTTAGGATGATCGCGAGAAAGCAATTTTTACACGTATCATGACTGGGAATGCTATTTATTCTAATTAGAGGTGACATCAGAATCTCAAGGATGAGAAATACTGTTTATGGAGACCTGTCTGGATGATACTTAGTCTATCAGTTCCTTGGGAATCTTATCTATACAGCCCTAGACCATGGCTTTAAACTTTTTATGCAAAACAAAAAGCAAAAAACAAAAAACAACAACTTTTTACGCAAGTATATAAATCTCTTTCAAATAGCCCATCATATGTTTCTTACGTGGTAGTCCCTGTTCTTTTATATTCTTTCGAGGGGAAAAAAAGTAATGAAAAATATTCTTTAAATTTAGTAATGCTTCTAAATGAATGTCATCTTATGAAGCTCAATGGTATTTTTATCTAGTTGAAAAACAGCAGCACACAGTGAGACAAATCAAGGATTCAGACTAAAGACAACACCTGGTAGAGATGTAGGTGTGAATCCCTTACAATGCCCCAAGGAACAGCAGATACGTGTTACTGTAATCCGCTGCTCTAAAATCTCTTCTGGGGAGAAGAAAGACCTTTAGAGGTCTCTAGGCCTTGGGCTGCGCTGCTTTGTCGCTCCTTCTCAAGACAGGCTTCTGCTTCTGCTGCGGTTGTAGCAGCATTCTTTACAGTCGCCAAGATATGGAAGCAGCCCAAATGTCCACTGATAGATGAATGGATAACGAAGATGTGGTGCATATACGGATAATGGGGTTTTCTATAAAGTGGAACCTATATATCATTCATATAATGGAATATTACTCAGCCACAAAAAGGAATGACACCTTGCCACTTGCAGTAGCATGGATGGATCTAGAGGGTATTATGCTAAGGGAAAGGTCTTTCCAGTCAGAGAAAGACAAATAGCATATGATTTCACTCACGTGTGGAATTTGAGAAACAAAACCAATGAACAAAGCAAAAAAAAAAAAAAAAAAAAGAAAGAAAGAAAACAAACAAACCAGACTCTTAAATACTGAGGACAAACTGGTGGTTGCCAGAGGGGAAGCGGGTGGGGGGATGGGTGAAATAGATAAAGGGGATAAAGGAGATTAGGAGTACACTTGTGTTGATGAGCACTGAGAAATGTAGAGAATTGTTGAGTCATTAGGTTGTACACCTGAAACTAATGAACTAACATAACACTGTACGTTAATTATACTTGAATAAAAAGAAAAAGAAAGGCTTTGCTCTTGGCTTCATGTCTCCATTCTACAGCAAGGGAGCCTACTAGGACTTTGGGGTTCTAGATGCTAGATTTCAGACGGACTGAATATGCTTTCTGTATTTGCTACATAGATCAGTGGAGGACATCACTCAAAATATAACACTGTGTTCCCTACAAGGATTTAGGGAAAATTTTCCTAATTCCCAACCCCAGGAATAATCATTTTGTTTTCACCTTGTGGACACCGGGATAAGGTAATTAAATGTTGTTTGAATATTTCTTCCTTTTTTGCATTGGCTGCAAAGAATGGATCCCATCCCTAAGTTTGGGATCCATTTCTTTTGTTGTTGTTTTTTGGTTTTTTTGGTTTTTTTGTTTGTTTGTTTTTGGGAATCCACTTTTATTACACGTTTCAGGTAATGCATTCATGTAAAAATTTCTTCCTAGCTTCCCCTATTTTTCCTATACTTTTCAGTTTTTTATATTTTATTCCCAGCTATTTTGTTCTACTGTAAGTATTTTATAAATTGTTTTAAATTATATTAATAAAGATGGGTATAATATCAGACATTTACAGGAGAACTATTTTCGTGTACTCTTTTCCCATCCTTCCCTCCCTTCCACCCTGGCTGCCAGAAAAGTCAGAACGTTTTTGAATAGACACTCATCAGAAAGAGAAGAGCCTGTTACCTTGTCACCCTTCTTGATGGTTCTGACCTGGAGCTTGCTGATCGCTTTCTTTGCTGCATCTCCCAGTCGGCGCTAAAAAGACCAAAAACTGCTTGTTAGTAATAAAGATGTGTAATTCTTGACTTTGTTTCTGATGGCATTTAATAAGTCGGGGCAGTTATCTCTGAAATCATGCACAAGTGGCATGAGTGTTAAGGAAAATGGCCAGAGAGACGGGGCGGTGACACCTGTGCGACGTAGCTCCAGGACTCGAGGTCTATTCAAGGGCTCGGTCACTGAGAGGCGCTCTTCACGCCCAGGGTTAAGCAAGGGGCAAATGACGTGGAAAAACCCTGCCCTACAGTGACCCCAGGGCAGGTTACACTTATGCAGACCAGACCAGCACCCACACACAAGTTGAGTAGTTTGCCGCTCTAGCCATTTAATTTGTGACAAGGAGATAGCCAATGTCCTCTCTTTCACAATCAGGGTTTATTACTTATGTATTTCTTTCCATTTGGAGTTCTAAGAATTTCCTTTGCTTATATTTCATCTGTACTATCCCATTTCATCACATTCTTACATGCCAATTTCGCCTCTTCTTCTTCTTCTTTTAAAGATTTATTTATTTATTCCTGAGATACACACACACACACACACACACACACACAGAGAGAGAGAGAGAGAGAGAGAGAGAGAGAGGCAGAGACACAGGCAGAGGGAGAAGCAGGCTCCCTGCGGGACTCGATCCCGGGCCCTGGGATCACGCCATGAGCGAAAGGCAGACGCTCTACCTGCTGAGCCCCCCAGAAGTTTCACCCCTTCTATGTAAGCTTGCGTGTGGGTGTGCCTATAGGAAAATACACAAAACATACCTGTTCAGCTTAGCAAATAATTATAAAGCAAACACCTGTGCAACCACCATTACTCATGTCAAATAATATATTAGCACTCCTTAAAAAAAATTTTTTTTTTGATAGAGAAAGTTGCTATCCTAATGAGCCCTGCAATCATGCAATGATAGGGCAGTGAGGAAGAAGAGAGAGGGGGAGGGTGGTGAATTAAGTTGTCACCTGTCAAGATTTGCTTGTGTGCTTATGAGTTACCTAACGTAACATCTCCTTAGGTTTGTGCACTACTATCCTGTGGGAGATGCGTATTTGCAGCAGTGCAACATATTTGAAGGACTATGAGAAACAAGACAAACATTTACATGGAATAATCACTTGTTTTCAGTAATTTTGTTCCTTTTAGAAACAACCCTCAGGCTTCTTTCTTTTCCCTAAATTATGAACGTACACCAGTGGATGGTTAACATATCCAAGTGCCACGCTAAAACTTTACATGCAATATCACCTTTATTCTTACAACAACCCCACGAGAAAAAAAATACTATGCTTTAGAATGAACTGAGACTTACAGAGCTTAAGTAAATTGTTTATCATTAATCAACGAAAGGTCGGTCAGAATCTGGAAAAAATTAAAGTCTGATTTGAAAGCTAAACACCACTCTCACTACTCAGTGAACCACCCCATCAACAAACCAGCCAGTCATCCAACCAACATCTCCTCAGCCAGCCAGCCAGCAATCTGACATTTGGCCAATCAGCCAACCAAACTATATCTAACGAGTAGCCAGTCAATCTACCAATCACCTGAGCAGCCAACCGACATCTGGCCACCAGGTAACCAGCCAACCAGCCATTCAAGCAACTAACCAACCCAAATCTACTAAGCATTTATCATATGGCTCTTCCTTGAGCATATGGTGGTGAGAGTAGTAAGTAGGAGAGAGGTGTTCTCCTTGTTGATCGATTTTTCTCAGTATCTAAAGTGATTTTGTCCTCAGCTTCTAAAATGATCCTGTTATTTTGAAGAGGAAAGTAAGTTTGGTTGTTACCTAAAAGGAGACCTACACACACTTGAGATTTATGCAGAAGTCCACGAGTAGCTAGCAAACTAAGGCAGCAGGAGAAACAGTCTACAGTACTAATACCACAGTGGCAGGTGATCGAGTGAGAGGGAAAAACCCTGAGATGAAAGTGAAAAGCAGGGAACTCTCTGTCCCCTCTTCTTCCTTTAATTACTGCCTAATCTTTCGATCTCAAGTAAGGCCACTTTTTTTTTTTTTAATGATAGTCACACACACACACACACACAGAGAGAGAGAGAGAGAGGCAGAGACAGGCAGAGGGAGGAGCAGGCTCCATGCACCGGGAGCCCGAAATGGGATTCCATCCCGGGTCTCCAGGATCGCGCCCTGGGCCAAAGGCAGGCGCCAAACCACTGAGCCACCCAGGGATCCCTAAGGCCACTTCTTCAGGGAACTCTTGCCCCATGTCTCCCAAGAGAGAAGATCCTTCCAGTCAGTCTATACCTTCTGGAACCTGGTCCCTCCCTTCATAGCACTGTCATAACATTTGCAATTTGACATTTGTTTTTGTGATGGACCCTTATTTAATTTCCCTTCTGTAAACTCCCCGAGGGCCAGATTGTGTTTATTTTTGCTTCTCACGGTGTCCCAGCACCTAGCATAAAGCGGTCTTTGATAACTGATGATCATTTGACTTGTATTCTGGATCACTTATTTGGTCCCAGACACAGCTCTGGGTTTTGGAAAGAGCAGTAATAAAAGGCAGCGGTGGGGGTGGAGGGGTGGGCGGTGCTGGTTGGCTTAGTCTGTAGAACATGCAACTCTTGATCTCAGGGTTATAAATTTGAGTCTCACGTTGAGGGTATAGAATACTTAAAGTTCAAAAAATCTTTTGAAAAAATGGTAGTGAAAAAAACCCCCATAAATTCCTGCTTTTTTTTTTTTTTAGCTTACAATAGCTTGCACCATAAATGGCTGATGAGTGAATAAAATCTTAATCAAAAGATTTTTTTTCCCTAAAGCATGGAAAACCATCTGAATTTAGCCAGTTAACGGGAAAATTAATGGACAAACTATAAGCGACACATGTGGTAAGTAGACAAATCTGTGATCCTGGCCTTGGCAAAACCAGTCAGTCTCAACCAAGAGCTGCTTTTCATTGAAGAAGCCTGGAGCAGGAATGGAAAGGAATTGAGAAAGGGCTACTAGTTACCAGAGTAAGTGCAACAAACCTGCAGAACATTACACTTAGAATAAGAAATCTGGACCCAAATAAACACATGTTGATTGTTTTTCAGTCAAGAGCTCAGATGTTTTTGCAACTGTGTTTAATTATATAATATCTGGCCCCAACAGAATCACTTCAACTGTTTTTTATTTTCAAAGGCTAAGGAGACCAATTAAGCAACAAGTATTATTTTCAAACAATGATCACAGATTATACCCAAAGGAAGATCAACATTTTTTTAAGGAGGTGAACCAGAGATTATTCTTTTTTCAAAATTTAATCTTATCTAAAACAATTTTTAAGAAGAAGTTTTCATAAATTTTTATTTATGAAACTTTGAAACATAGTTTCATATTTATGAAACTTTGAAACTTTTTATTTATGAAACTATGAAATTTTTTGAAACATAATCGAATACAATTTTTTTTTTTTTGTAGTGTTAAGTCTACTAATGAAGAGAATGGAATTGGTTTTGGTGAGAGTAACATTTCATTTAACTGGGGTTCAGAGCTAGTGTTTCCTGTCATCAGAATCACTTGCAGATCTATAATGAGATTTTATGTACTATATTGAGTAAGTGTTTTCTATGCATAATTCTATGTGATAGTACAAGAGCAAAATAATGAAATATAAGGCATAACCCCTATTCTCATGGAATTTATCATCTATTTGCAAAATTACCATTGCAGTGGGAGAGCTACTTTATTTTTTTTATTTTTTATTTTTTTAAATTTTATTTATTTATGATAATCACAGAGAGAGAGAGAGAGGGAGAGAGAGAGAGGCAGAGACACAGGCAGAGGGAGAAGCAGGCTCCATGCACCGGGAGCCCGATGTGGGATTCGATCCCGGATCTCCAGGATCGTGCCCTGGGCCAAAGGCAGGCGCCAAACCGCTGCGCCACCCAGGGATCCCTTTTTTTTTTTTTTTAATTTTATTTATTTATGATTATCACAGAGAGAGAGGGAGAGGAGAGCTACTTTAATATAGGATAGCACTATTGCTTTAGGAAGAGAGATGAAATAATTCATTGCAAAAAAATTAATTCATTGCAAATGCCTAAAATAATTTTTTTTTCTAAAATAATTTTTAAGACAACTTATCCAGTTCTGAGGAAGGATACCAATAAAAGAGCGAAGCCAGGCACATCCGGAATTTTTTTTAGAAAGTCGGTAGTGTAGCTTATACAAACTTATACTTTCAATATTCATTTTCTTTTTCATGTTACCATCTCTTAGTATTCTGTTACTTCACTATACAATAGTTATTTTTTGACACAATCCAAGAGGAATTGCACTTTTTAAAAAGTTTGTATTTTAATCACCCATAACAGAAAGTGCACTCTTTAATTTCTATCATTCATTTCTCCCATCCCCTTACCCACTTTCCGAGAACCACCTGTTTGTTCTCTACGATCAAGAGACTACATCTTGGTTTATCTCTCTTTTTTCCCTTGTTTTGTTTCTTAAATTCCACATATGGAATTTATGTGATATTATATGATTATATGATATTTGTTTTTATCTGACTGATTTATTTCACTGAGCATAATACTCTCTAGATCCATCAATGTCATTGTAAATGGCAAAGTTTTCCATTTTTTGGCTGAATAATATTCCATTGCATCTATATGTCACATCTTCTTTATCCATTCACCTATCAATGGACACTTGTGCTGCTTCCATATCTTGGCTATTGTATATAATGCTGCTATAAATGCAGGGTGCATGTGTCCCTTTGAATTAGTGTTTTTGTATTCTTTGGATAGATACCTAGTAGTCCAGGGTCATATGGTCATTTTATTTTTAGCTTTTTGAGAAGCCTCCATACTGTAGCTGCACCAAGTTTGCATTCTCACCAACACGGCAAGAGGGTTTCTTTTTTTCCACATCCTCACCAACATTTGTTGTTTCTTGTGTTTTTGATTTTAGCCATTCCAATAGATGTGAGGTAGTACCTCATTGTAGTTTTGATTTGCATTTCCCTGATGATCAGTGATGATGAACATCTTTTTATGTGTCTGGTGGCCATCTGTAGGTCTTCTTTACAGAATGCCTGTTCTTGTTTTCTGCCCATTTTTAAATCAGATTGTTTTTTGGGTGTTGAGTTTTATAAGTTCTTTGTATATGTTGGATACTAATCCTTCATCAGATATGTCATTTGCAAGTATCTTCTCCATTCCATAGGTTGCCTTTTAGTTTCACTGACTGTTTCTTTTGCTGTGCAAACATTTTTTTATTTTCATGTAGTTCTGATAGTTTATGTTTGTTTTTTGCCTCCCTTGTTTCAGGGGACCTATCTAGAAAAAAAAAATCGCCAAGACCAATGTCAGATAAATTACTGCCTATGCTCTCTTCTGGGATTTTTATGTTTTCAGGTCTCACATTAGGTCCTTAATTCATTTTAATCTTTGTGAATGGTATAAGAAAGCTCTCCAGTTTCATTCTTTTGCATGCTGCTGTCCAGTTTTCCCAACACCACTTGTTGAAGAGACTGTCTTTTTCTCATTGGATATTCTTTCTTGCCTTGTGATTTTATTTATTTGGGTCCTTTCTGTTTCTTTCCTTGATAAGTCTGGCTAGAAGTTTATCAATTTTATTGATATTTTTATTTTTATTTATTTATTTATTTATTTATTTTTTTAAAAATTTTATTGATATTTTTAAAGAGCAAGTTCCTGGTTTCATCGATCTGTTCTATTGTTTTTTTTTTTTTTTTTAGTCGCCATATTATTTATTTCTGTTCTAATCTTCATTATTTCCTTTCTTCTGCTGGCTTTAGTTTTTTTTTTAAGATTTATTTTAGAGAGGGAGTGAGAGAGCATGAGTGGGGGAAGGGGTAGAGGGAGAAAATTTTCAAGCAGACTACCTACTGAGCTCAGAGCCCAATGTGGGGCTTGATCTCATAACCCATGAGATTTACCCAAGCTTAAATCAAGAGATGCATGCTTAACCAACTGAGCCACCCAAGTGCCCCGGTTTTTCTAGCTTCTTTAGGTGTAAGGTTAGGTTGTTTGACATTTTTCTTGCATTTCCTTCCCTCTTACAACCGCTTTTGCTGTGTCTCAAAGGTTTTGAACTATTGTGTTTTCATTTTCATTTGTTTCTATGTACTTTTAATTTCGTCTCATATTTCTTGGTTGATCCATTCACTGTTTAGTGGCATGTTAATTAACCCCCATGTATTTGTGGTCTTTCCAGATTTTTTTCTCATGGTTGACTTCTAGTTCCATAGTGTTCTTGTCAGAAAAGATGCATGGTATGACTTTGATCTTTTTGGATTTGTTAAGGCTTGTTTTGTCACCTAATATGTGATCTGTTCTGGAGACTGTTTCCTGTACACTTGAAAAGTGTGTGTATTCTGCTGTTTTAGGATGGAATGTCCTAGATATATCTGTGAAATCTATTTGTTCCAGTGAATTATTCAAAGCCATTGTTTCCTGTTGATTTTCTGTTTGGATTATCTGTCCATTGATGTAAGTGGGGGGTGTTAAAGCCCCCTACAATTATTATATTATTATTGATTAGTTCCTTCACGTTTGTTATGAACTGTTTTATGTATTGGGTGCACCTATGTTGAGTGCATAAATGTTATAATTGTTATATCTTGTTGAATTGTCCCGTTTATTATTATATAGTGTCCTTCTTTGCCTCTTGATATAGTCTTAATTTTAAAGTCTTCTTTAATGTAAGTATTGCTACTCCAGCTTTTTACTGACATCCATTTGCATGATAAATGTTTCTCCATCCCCTCACTTTCAATCTGTAGGTGACTTCAGCTCTGAAATGAATCTCTTGTAGGCAGCATATAGAGAGTTCTTGTTTTTCTAACCATTCTGTAACCCTGTCTTTTGATTGGAGTGCTTAGTCCATTGACATTCAAAGTAATTATTGATAGATGTGTATTTATTGACATTTTATTACTTGTTTTGTGGTTGTTTCTGAAGATTTTCTCTAATCCTTTCTTGTCTTTTTTTCATGGTTTGCTGGTTTTCTTTAGTGACATATTTGATTTCCTTTCCATTTATTATTTGCATACTTATTAGAAGTTTTGATTTCTTAGAAGTTTTGATATACAAACCATTAGGTTTGTATATAACATCTTCTGCATAAAGCAGTCTATATTACGTTGATGGAAGTTTAAATTTGAACACATTCTTTACTCTTCTCCCATATTTTAGGTATATGATATCATATTTTACAACCTTTTATTTTGTGAGTTCTTTGATTTTTAATAGAAATACTCATTTTTAGTGCTTCTGTGTTTCCTATCTTTATACTGTCATTTCAGGTCTTTTCCATTCAAAAAGTCCCCTTTAATATTTCTTGTAGGGCTGGTTTTGTGGTCACAATCTCCTTTAGTTTTTGTTTGTTAGGGAAACTCTTTCTCTCTCTTTATATTCTGAATGATAGCCTTGCTGGAGAATATTCTTGGCTGCAGGTTTTTCCCATTCAGCACTTTGAATATATCATGTCACTCGTTTCTGGCTTGGAAAGTTTCTACTGAAAAATACCCTGACAGCCTTACAGGGTTTCCTTTGTATGAAACTGTCTTCTTTTCTCTTGCTGCTTTTAATATTTTTTCTTCACCACTATATTTTGCTATTTTAATTACTGTGTGTCTTGGTGTGGACCTCTTGGGTTGATTTTGATAAGAGATCTCTGTGCCTCCAAGGTCTGGATCTTTGTTTTCTTCCCCAGATAGGGAAGTTTTTAGCTATTATTTCCTCATAAATTCTCTGCCTCCTTTTCTCTCTCTCCTTTCTCTGGTACCCCTATAATATGAATGTTATTACATTTGATGGAGTCACTGAGTTCCCTAAGTCTATTTTTTGTTTTGCATAATTCTTTTTTCTCTCTTTTGTTCAGCTTGATTACTTTCTATTACTCTGTCTTCTAGGTCATTACTTTGTTTCTCTGCTTATCCCACCATACCGTTCATTCCATCAAGCATGTTTATTATTTTGTTTATTGAGCCTTTTATCTCTGCTTTGTTATTCTTAACTCTGTATTAATGGTCTCACTAATGTCCTACACTCTTTGCTCAAGTCCAGTGAGTGTCCTTCATGATCACTGCTTTAAATTCCCCATCAGCCATACTACTTCTATCTGTTTCACTTAGACCTTTGGCTGTGGCCTTGTCCTGTTCTACCATTTGGGACAAATTTCTCTGTCTTCCCATTTTACTTAAGTCTCTGTGCCTTTTTCCTCTGTGTTAGGAAAGTCAGCTATGTCTCCTATTCTTGAGGGTAATGGCTCTATGAAGAAGAGATCCTATTTTGCCCTCTAGTGTGGTATCCCATTCCCAAGGGCCTGGTGCTTCTGGGAGTGTCTCCCACATGTGCTGTGTGCATCCTGCTGTTGTGTCCTAACCTCTTTATCCTTAAGTCCAGTTTCTGCAGAGGCTCTATTTGGCCCTCTTGGCCTGAATGTGGCACATTTTAACTAGGTGTGCTCTGTCTGCTTGTGAAATGAGACCCGTCACCGCCACCAACAGAACCAAGGCCTCACAAAACTCCCAATTTGGGAGACATGGTGCTGGCAGGAGTTTGGGTTAGTCTTCTAGGGGAGGAAGCCAGATGCACTGGACTGAGGCAAGCATGATTCAGAAGGGCAGTTCCACTGGTGCACAGGGGATTGGGGCCTGGTGTAAGCACATTAGGCAGCCAGTGTCTGCACTGTGCTGCTTTCTGAAGGTGGCAGTTATTTATGCGAAGGAGGGAAACGGTGCCTTCTGGGTCCTTTGTTCCTAGAGTGGTCTCTCCTTGAATCCTGCCTCTCTGGAACATGCCCCGAGATGAGCAACTAACCTCACTGCATGCCCCAGGCACTCCTCAAATCATGGTTTCCTCCTGTATGTCCACAGGCCATTGAACCTGTCTTTTCTCCAAGAGTAGCTCTAATGTCCTCTAAGCTCTCTCAGAGCTAAACACGCTGACCTTTAAAACTCTAGGCTTTAAGCTCCACTGGTTGCAAGAATTCATGAAATCTGGGCCTTCTTGCTTTCTAAGCCAATTGCTACAGGGATTCATTTTTTCTGTGTTAGTCTGTCTCTCACCCTTCTCCTTGACCATGGCTTCCTCCCCACTATGGTGGCCTCAATCCATTTCTCTCCCAAACCGTTTCTACACACTTCCTACCTTCTTTGATATGATCTCTTCTCTACCTTAGGAATCTTTAGATTGATTTCTGGGGTATTTAGGGTGATTTAATAGTTATTTAATTTTATTTGTGGGATGAGACAAGCCTAAGGTCCTCCTATTCTCCTGCCATCTTCCCCTCCAGTCCTCTATTTAAAACAATTCTTTAGCAAATGAAATATGCCCTTCTTGCATGTGAGCATGCAAGGTAAATTCAAAGACTACTTTAAATTTTGGCCATGCGTTTAACTTTACTTTTGGCTGTATCTGAATAAAGATGAGGTGTCTTTAAAAAACATTTCTCTCTTCCAGAAAAAGCCATTTCCATGCCCTTTTAAAGGAAAATGCAAACTGCCTTTATTTAAGAAAAAAAAAGTGTCTATTTAGGAAATGTAAAGCAAGTAGACATTAAGGTCAGGGATTATGCCTCACAGCAGAGGTAATGGTTAAGGAATCAGACAAGTTCCATTTTTGGCATTCTGGTGGCTGAGCTCAGGCTGATGAGGCTAAAGAGTTCAGTGGAAGATAAAGTCATTTGGGAGATGGGAGTCCCAGATTTGTAGAATTAAGAGATGCAGAAATCAGAGTAAAAGGAAAATAATCAAGTCCTCTTCAACATCAGGCTTGTGAGACCTTCCTCCCTGGAACCCCCAAATACCAAATTCACAAAGGTAGGAAACCATGTTTTCTATACTCATTCTGAAAAATAGTATAATGGGATTCCTTTTCCTTTCTTTTCCCTGTGGAGTTCCTTGAATCAAGCCTCATTCCCTATGTTATCGAGAGACAATAAGCTATCACCTTTTTTGAGGAGGAAAGGATAGCATTTTGGCAGAGGCTGAAGGAGGATATGAAAGTCTGCCCCTGCCAGTAGGGGAACAGATGCTCTTGATTCCTGGAGAATACAAAAAATCAATTTCTGAGAATCATATGTACATGATAATTATGCAACCATGTAGTGCTAGATTTTTTTCGGTAGGAGTCCTAGATTAACAAAATAAAGGAAAAGCACCACAAAAATTTTTTAAAATGCTATGGCCATTTGCATTGAGTCAAATTTTGTTAGTATGTGTATATCTATTTCTTTTTAAGTGACATGAAAATCACCTAACAGAAATACTGACTTTTTTTAAAGGTTTTATTTACTTATTCCTGAGAGACAAAGAGAGAGAAGCTGAGACACAGGCAGAGGGAGAAGCAGTCTCCCTGAGGGGAGCCTAATGCGGGACTTGATACCAGGACCCCGGGGTCATACCCTGAGCCAAAAGCAGACGCTCAACCACTGAGCCACACAGGTGTCCCATACTGACTTCTGAATTAAAAAAAAAAAAAAAAAGAGTCACTTTTAACAACTGTCAAACAAGTGTTATTGGATTTTATAATACAAACTGAAGAGATAATGAGTTCTTAATAAAATGGCTCAGACAAGGTAGTTGTTTTTGCAACTGGTTCTTTCTGTCTTTGTGTTTTTTAACTGTACCAAGTATAAATGAGACCTGGGGGCCGTCTTACACTAGTAGAGTCTTCTGTTTCAGGCAGGGCTCCTGCCTCTTCTCCAGGGTGCTCCTATGGATTTTCTCTAACACAACTAGACCGAAAGCACACAATTCATTAAAGATTGCCAGGAGGGGGGCCATAATGAGATTTATCCACCAACGTGATCAGAACAGGTATAAGAAAATATTTACCAAGACTGGTTCCTTGACAACAGTGAAGATAAACAGCTTTATGGAAAATAAATACAGAACTATTTATTAACAGAACAAAGTCCTACATAGACACCAACAAAGATGCTATATGACTCCAATCAACACAATATTTATAGTTATCTCCTAAATATTTAAGAAATTGAGAAAAATAAGACACTTTCTTCTTGTTCCCCTCTGTATAACACAGATATGCAGTGAAATTGATTTAAAAAACTAGGAATAAGGATGCAAAAGCAAGCATCAAAATCAAATTTATGTTTTTCTGTTTTGCTCGACTGGATAATTCTGTATCATATTTGCTCCTTTTACCTGACAGCTTGATTTTTTTTTTAATTTTTTTATTTTATTTATTTATGATAGGCACACAGTGAGAGAGAGAGGCAGAGACACAGGCAGAGGGAGAAGCAGGCTCCATGCACCGGGAGCCTGACGTGGGATTCGATCCCGGGTCTCCAGGATCGCGCCCTGGGCCAAAGGCAGGCGCCAAACCGCTGCGCCACCCAGGGATCCCTGACAGCTTGATTTTATAATCATTATTATCATTATCACCAAGTGGAAAAATAATTAACCGTTCTTATGTTCAAGGTACAGGAAGGGCACTGTAAGCATAAACAGAGTTGGTCCCAATTGTCTGGAACCTCACATGGCCACAGGTGACTCAGACGCTTCCTCCCTAGCTCTCCTACATAATGATAATCAATAATCCTTCCAGGCCTGATTGATAAGACAGAAATCTTTGCATAGCCAGTCCAATTTCTATGATGTAAGGCACCACTCCATGAATCTAGAAAAATGGGTAAAGAACTGGACTATTCTAACAGCCGTAGTTTAAGGCTGTTTGTGTACGTATAACATGATGTATAAATATCAGGGTTATTTTTTGTGGGAGGCGTTATAGAAGAGAAGGCAATGGCTTGGAAGTTAGAAGTTCTGATTTTTAGTTCTATTTCTGTCACTAACTGTGTGACTCTGGCCAGGTCACTTAAACATTGAGCCTTAGTTTCCCTTATTAGTAAAAGTAGGTACGTAAAATACTGTCATTTTCAGATCTCCCAGTTGAGGATTTTCATCCATTAGAGGAGAACTGGGGATCAAACATCCTTTCAGATCTGAATTATCTTAAAAAAAAAAAAAAGGCAAATCCATGGCTAATTATTTCACTGAATACTTAATGAATACAACATGGACTCTGCCTTTCTGCCCACCGCCCCCCCCCCCCAGGGCTCTACACTTTCTCTAGATCAACATCAAGGACCATTTGGGTCCTTTCTCTTTAGAAGACAGAAGCATCTCTGCCTGTAGACCTCTTCCTCCCTGGTGGTTGACGCTCAGCATATTCCCTTCCCTTTCCCTTTCCCTGTAAAATTCAAATTTGTTTTACATTCCATTACTTTTCTTGTTCTAACGTAACTTCAGCACTGATATATGCAAATGCAATCAGAGGGCCATGGGCCATGTGTATGTAAATAATAGGAAAGATATTCACGGAGAGAGGTAACTATTTCAAGAAAACTTGTTTGAATGTCATTACCAGGCCCCACATAAAATAAGACAGGTCTGGTTTCCTTGGATTAGCCTCAAAGGCAAAAATGTCTGTGAAAAACAACAAGAAGCTTCCTTAGCTTATCTTATCTGCCTGTATTTGAAATAGCTGCCATCTACTGGGAGTCCTGTGGTCTCGGGACACAGGTCAGTCCTCGTGTCCCTGTGGGATGTCCTGGTGGACAGTGAGCTGACGTGTCTCCTCAGTATCACAACACCGTGGAGGTAGCTTGGCCTTGTGGAAACTACCCTGACTTGAATTCACCAACTAATCATTGTGTCTCCATTAAAAACAAACAAACACCGTGCTTCTCTCTCTCAAATTCATTTTATCTAATAACCCTTTATGTTCTCAAAACTTTGATTCTGGGGTAGGCAGTCAGCATTCTCAACTGCATGAGTAGAATCATGGCCCAGGGTCTTCTTCCTCCCGGTTCCTACAACTGTGGATTCCCACCCACAGCGTCCTGGGAATGGGGGCTCACAGGGTGAGACGTGCCCAGGCCATGCATCTAGAATTCCACCGTCCTGACCTCAGTGGGATATTTCTTAAAGTAGTCATTCAGGGGCATAATGAGGACTTGTAAGGAGACCAAGGGAGATGTGTCACAGTATTTAAGAGTCAGCCAGGCATGTGCAAATGGCCACTAAAATAATTATTTCTCCTAATTTAATAATTCCTCCTAATCATTACAGGATGCTTCTATCTCTGATAAGTGGGTTGTGGCTCGCATCTTACCTTCCCCACCATTCTGGTGCCTTTACAGTAAAGGCCTGGCCTGCTCCTTCCAGGAATGCAAGTGGTAGAGAAGGCTCCTTCAC
Organism: Vulpes lagopus; assembly: GCF_018345385.1. Taxonomy (NCBI): domain Eukaryota; kingdom Metazoa; phylum Chordata; class Mammalia; order Carnivora; family Canidae; genus Vulpes; species Vulpes lagopus. Next base: position 132,366,894 of record NC_054829.1, read on the forward strand.
CCCGGTACCCTTCCCTCAGCTTCCTCTCCTGGCCTGGCTTTCTTTGCTCCGGGTGGCTTATCCACCGCTCCTACCTGTGTCATTCTGATCCGGTTCCTGACTTCAAACACTTCTGTCCACTTACTGCATTGGATTGTCCTCCTCCCGTGCAAGCCAGCCCTGCCCAAGATCCTGATTCTACTTTGCTCCAAAATCACAGTTAGATTCAAACCCTATTTACTTTGTTTTTGGCTTGGACAACAGAAATTTATTGTCTCAAAGTTCTGCAAAGTCCAAGATCAAGGGGTTCCTGGGGTTGGTTCCTTCTGAGAGCTGTGAATCTCTGGCATTCGTGGCTTGTACATGACACATGTCATCCCATCTCTGCCTTCATCTCCCTGTATGTGTCCAAACTCCCACCCTTTATAAGGAAATTAGTCACATTGGATTAGGATTCCAATCCACTTCAAAATGACCTCATCTTAAACAATGGTGCCCGCAAAGACCCTATTTCCAAATAAGGTCACATTCTGAGGTACTCAGGGTAGGACTTCAACATAGGAATTTTCAAGGGGATGTGATATAACCTATAACACCATGCAAGGGACTGATATTCAGCCATAAAAAGAAAGAGGAAGCTCTTTATGAAATGGTAGGCGAAAATCTCTAAAATGCAAAAACATCAACATTCTAAATTATAATATGCTCTATTTTATGTAAGAAAGGATGAAAAGAACATGCACATATTTGTGTGTGTCCATAAAAATATTGCTGAATGTCTGCTCCAGAAATCACTACCATGGGTTTCTCCCGGGATGTACCTGGGTTTCTGGAGGCGAAGGGTGGGAAGGAGAATTTTTAGTGCATAATTTTTTCACTCCTTGCATTTTGAACTATTTATTCAAAAATTACATTTAAGTATAATAAAGCCAATTGAATCACACTGCTAACCTACTCTCATGAAGAATTATGCCAATTTACGAAGCCCCCACACATAACTACAGACCTCTTTACACACTTGCCTCCCCAAGGTTGGGTTTTAGCAGGTTTGTTTTTTCCTAAATTTACAGGTGAAATAAAGTCACATCTGATTGCTTAATTTGCTTCCCCTTACAGTGGCCTCCTCCGGGGACCACCTGACCTCCTCAGATCAAGTATTACCTTAACATCTTTTGTGGAGCTTTTGTTCATCACAAGAATGAATTCTATATCAAAGAAATTCACCTTTTGAATCTGCCATAAACTTTGGTAATGTTCTTAATGTCAGTGAGTTCTTTTCACACATGGAAGATTTAAGTGGGTGTGTAACATCTGCCTGTGGCAGGTGCACTGTTGAGCTGCCAGAGAGACAGCGGTGAACCTGGAGGAATGTGAATTATCAGCGGTTCTTAGGTGTTACTCGCAAAACCTGGAAGAAGATCCAAAGGAACAGCAGCCCTCCCACCATTCTCATTTTGGGGCCCTGTGCAAGAGGGGATATGTTTTTTCTTTTTTTTTTTTCCCCAGAAGTCCTGACTGAAGCTACATCTATGATGATAATCAACAAGAGTGAGCACTTTTATGGTGCTTATTCTGTGAGTGACAATGACAGAAGAATGGTGTTTCCAGGAGGAGACCAGCAGCTGGGCTCGGGCCAGCAGGTGCCAAAGACATTCTTTGGCAGAGCATTTCAAAGTCGTTAAAGATCCCAGCTTGACCACTGGCATGCCGCGTGTCCTTGAGCCATTGCTTACCTTCTCTGTCTCTTCACCTATAGAATGGGGCGATACGTGCAGTGCCTTCACCACAGAGCTGTAAAGAAGCAGTGTATTTCTATCTATTATCTATGTATCTATGTATCTATCTATCTATCTTTTATTTATCTAACTATCCAAAACACCTATTTTTTAGAAGACTTTTAGAGAGAGAGACAGAGTGAGCAGCGGGAGGGGGAGAGGCAGAGGGAGAAGCAGACCCTCCACCGAGCAGGGAGCCTGATGTGGAGCTCGATCCAGGACCCTGGGATCATGACCTGAGCTGAAGGCAGCTGCTTCACCGACTGAGCCCCCGGGAGCTCCATAAAGAACACTTGAATCAGAACAGATGCTGTGTACTTTTAAGTCGTCCCAGCTCCTGCGAGACACTCATCTCTGACAGTTTCCTAGATCCTCACCTAAGTTGCCTGGGAGTCACATTTATGTCTGGGTTTATGTCTGGTTATGCAACAGGGCATTCTGGGATTCATCAGAGATGAGGCTCCAGTGGGCTCGCATGTGACATTATGGAAAGCAGTCCCCTTGACGTGCTGTGTGTGCTCTGTGATGACCTGCATCCTAATCCACTTGGGATGCTTCAACAGCCTCTTACGTATCACAGGACGTGTCCAGAAATGGGAATCAAGAGTCTGGCCATCTCCTTCAGTTCTGCAGGAACAGTTAGGCACTGGACTCAGGCACACGGAGGCTGGCTGACACAGCAGGGTCCCCAAAGGACACTGGCCTGAGAGCAGAGAGGACGGGGCGGTACAGGAGACAAGCATCCCGGGTGCAGAAGGGCCTTGCAGACCAGGACCCTGAGCAGAGGAGCAGGGGCTCCAGATGGAATGTGAGGCTGTGGCTGGCTCTGCAAAGCAGCCTCCATATACCACCCTCTGGGGCCCCGCGTGCCCGGGAATGTGAGGTGTGACGCGGGGGGAAATGGCTTCGAACAGTGACATGAACTAGAGAGAAAAACACCAACTACATGAAACTGCATGATAGAGGGGAGAGCGTAGAGCCTGAGGCCACGTTGGCAGACGTCAAGCTGTCTTCAGACCTCTTATCCTAGATGCCCATCCTGTTCTGGCCGTTTATTTTTTTTTTAATTTTTTAAAAAGATTTTATTTATATATTCAAGAGAGACACAGAGAGAGGCAGGGACACAGGCAGAGGGAGAAGCAGGTTCCCTGCGGGGAGCCCGATGCGGGACTCGATCCCGGGGCCCTGGGGCCACAGCCTGAGCCCCCAGGCGTCCCTGTCCCAGCCGCTTAAATGGCACCTCTGTGTGGATGGCTCCCATATTTCTATCTCCAGCCCCTGTCTCCTGACCTCCAGATTTCCATATCGAAATAGCTGGCATCCGTGTTAGGTATCTGGTAGATATTATAAGCTGCTCACATTTAACATCTCCCAACCCAAATTCTGAGTTCCCGGCCCCTCAGGATCTCTTTTCCTGTCCTTCCCATCTCAGTTCATGTTGTGAAAACAGACCTAATTGCGTCCTCCATTCTGCTCTTTCACTCACACATACGGTAAACGTGTAATTTATTATATAAACTAACTTTTGAGAGTAAAATGGGGAGTTATGAGTAATCAGGCTGGTACAGCAGGTCTACACTAGGATATATGCTTTATGTTTACATTTAACCCATAGGAATTGAAAATATTGTCCTAATCGGATTCCTTCGGACTCCTCGCACATTCGGGTCCCAATCCATCACCTGTCATCTGACTGCTGTACTAGCCTCCAAGCCGGTTTCTACCTGTTTTCAGGTGTATTGCTTGTCGATCACTACGATGCAAGCTATGTAAACGCAGAGTCCTTGTCTATGGAACAAATGTGAAAAACGCCTTTTCTTACATCTAGCCCAGACTTCTGGAAGACTTGAAAAGGAAGTGTTAAGAGTAGCTGCCTCTGGGAAGAACTGGAGGAAAGGGAGGTTGACTGAAAGGAGTTTGGGATGGAAGAAATTTACTTTTAAATACACCCCCTTTGGGGCCCCTGGGTGGCTCAGTTGGTTAAGCATCTGCCTTCAACTCAGGTCAGGATCCTCAGGTCATAGGATGGGGCCCCACATCAGGCTCCCTGTGAGCCTACTTCTCCCTCTCCTTTTGCTTGCCGTTCCCCCTCTTGTGCTCTCCCTCTCTGTGTCAAATAAATAAATAAATAAATAATAAATAAATAAATAAATAAATAAATTCTAAACAAAAATACACACCCTTTTATTTTGCCTTTTTTTCTTAACTGTATGGATACACTATTATTGTTAATTAGAAACCACTGCTGCATAGGGAATTATCCTCAAGAAAGCCAGATTCTTTCTCTGTAGTCTATTTATATGCTTTCCTTTTCCCATAACTCTGGAGAAAAGATGGAAAAAGATCCCATTTTGTTTCAAACCATGTCAGCTGAGCTAAAAACCCATATCTAGATTTAACTCTTTGTGAGTTATATAAGAATTGAGCTCTTAAAATTTTTTTTGGGGGGGTGCGATACTATTTCCTTAAGAATTGCCTTATCTATTCAAGGTGATCCAGTTAACAATTGCCTAACGTTTTCTCATTCAATACTCCTTGGATGGGGCTGACATGTGGTCAATCTCAGTTTACATGTGAGGAGGGATAGGAATAGGAAGGCAAAGTACCTAACCTGTGCAAAGCCACACAACCAGGGATCGCCAGAGGGCAGATTTGAATCCCCATCTGTCTAACTCCAAAGCTGGTGTCTACGACGATTACCTTGCACTAGATTTATCTTGGCATCACCGCTTTAGGAAATGCGGCTCACCACCCACATCTCTCCATTTCTGGTTGTACCTCTGGTCTCCATGTCGCCATCTAAAAGCCTGTGGTCTGAGGCTACTAAAGTAAAGGATATCTAGCAGGTGCCTGGGTGGCTCCATCAGTTGGCTCGGGCCATAATCCCAGAATCCAGGGATTGACTGAGTCCCTCATTGGGCTCCCTGCTCAGTGGAGGGTCTGCTTCTCCCTCTCCTTCTGCTCCTCCCCCTGCTCTTGCTCCTCTGTCTCTCTCAAATAAATAAATAAAAATATTTTAAAAGACTATCTAGCAAGTCTTACTCCGTGGGAAACAGCACTGAAATGATCTTCTCCAGGCACAGTAAGACATGAGGGCTAGTGATCATGTAAGATGATGGTGACTGTCCTCCAGCTGTGATCTGCACAAAGCCAAGTAGAGACTGGAGTGCCCGCCTGCCTAGTTCAAGTTGTCTCTCATGCACGTACCTGAATGGTTGGATACTTTACCAACGCAAGCCTAAGGCTTTGATATTCCATTTTAGGCTGTGAGCCTACATCTAACCTGAGAGTCAATCTTTCTGAAGGGATAGTAATGCTTGAATAAAAATAAATGACTTAAGTTAACCTGAGGCTTATTATAGCCATAGCTTGCCCAGATGAAGCTTTCTATTGAATGGAATGCAGCACTGTCCATCAAAGCAGAAATCTTTTTCTCCAGGAAATTATATGTTTTTATCCCATCCATCAAAGGGCCAAAATACTGTGCCTATTTTGATCAGGACACTGCTAACTTTTAAGATGATCCCAATTCGTTGAGTGACCCTGAGGGTAACATCTTACAATTTAAGGAAAGTTATTAGAATGGGAGCAGAGTGAAAAAACTTAAGCCCTATGAACCATTTCCACACCATCCACTTCCAAATAACTTTTTCCATAAATCACAGAGTATGCTTATTCCTAGAGATGTGCAAACTTTATCTACCTGCATAAAGTGAATTGATGATTGAAATAAGTGATCAACTAATAAATTCAAACTTAAAATTTCATGCTTTACTCAATTGCTTAATGATGACTTGGAAAATTTAGGGTTATCATTTTTATTTATCATTATCAAATTAGCTAGATATCTTAATTATAAGTGCTTTATGTGTATAGTCTCCTTATATATGAACTTTAGCAGCCAGTGAAACTGAACATATTAGTTCTAGGGTTTCACTGCCTTAGTGTCTGACTGGTGGTATCTACTTAAATTCCAGATTATTCAACAAAAATGGTAAAGTGGATTTGTAAGTAGTCATCAAGGAATCTCTATGATAGTAATAATGTATGCCATTCATTGAGAGCTTAAAAAGTGATTAGAATCATGATCAGAGGCTTTTAAAAATAATATACATTAATCTATTTAATTTTTACTATAATCGGGATGTCTGGGTGGCTCAGCAGTTGAGCGTCTGCTTTTGGTTTACGGAATGACCCTGGGTCCTGGGATCAAGTCCCACACTGGGCTCCCTGTGGGGAGCCTACTTCTACCTCTATGTCTCTGCCTCTCTCTCCGTGTCTCTCATTAATAAATTAAAATTTTTTTTTACTATAATCATAAGATGAAGGCATATTCCTATTCAGTTCAGAAAACCAAAGCATGAAGAGCTTAAGTAACTTGCCCATGTTTGGTAAGTGGTGGAACTGGATTACTATATAACCACTAAAAATCATATTTCAAAGATTACTTAATGGCAGGGGAAAATGCTCATCAATTAATTAAAAAATAGATTGTGTATTTGTTTACATGTACTTATTACATGTGTATTTGTGTCTCATACATAGGCATTTATGCAATGACCACGTAAACTTACTGAATATATATTTAGATCATCGCAAAACCTGAAAGGTTAAGGTACTCAACTGTTAACTATTTCACAGGGTAATTCGTGATTTGTCTTCTCTTTTAGTAATTTTTTTGGAAGTCAAAAATTTATTAGACTGAGCACATATCATTTTGAGAATCAGAAAAGAAGCAGTAACAATGTTTTTAGAAACTGTTCCAGAGGCTATAGAAAATTTAAACAAACCAATTGTTATAAAATAGGAAAATTCAAAGAGCTGTCTTTTTAAACAACAACCCAGACCTTACTGGCTGGCAGAAACTTTCTATTAATACTTTAAGAATCAGCTAATTCCAGTCCTATTTAAAATGCTCTTGAGCTGGGCTGTCCAATAGGACTTTCCATAATGATGGGAATGGCTACCATATGGCAGTACATATATAGGACATTTGAAATGTAGCTGGTGTGACAGAAACAGAATTTTAAATTTTATTTCATTACAATTAACTTAAATTTGAACGGTCACACATGGCTAGTGGGTATCATGTTGGACACTGCCATTCTGGATTACTAAAAATGGAGGAAAATTTGCAAATTCCTTATAAAAGCCTGTATAACTGTTACCTGAACATGATAGAAATGCAAACTATGGATGAATTTCACATATGAAAAACAAGGTAAAAAATAAACAAAATACAAATACAATCTAGCATATGTTAGAAGAATAGCATATATGTAAGATTTAGAATGGCCTAATATTGGGGAACGCATTACAATAATACACTCCTATTCACAGAAGAGAAAAAACTCAGACCATAGCTGTTGAAAGGCGTTTGTTAAAATTAAATCTCCATTCTTGACTAAAAGCTCTGAATGAAATAAGAGTAGCCTGACCTTTACTTAACATGAAAAAATATATATCTCAACCTAGAAAACTATAGGGGAAAATAATAAAATGGAGAAATGATTTTTAAAAATCCCATTAAACTCGGGATGTTCCCAATAAATGCTTAATGAAGAGGAATATATTCAGTGTTACCCTATTACTTTAGTTGATTCTGGAGGTACAAGCCAATGAAATTAGATAACGGAAAAAAAAAAAAGGTTTAAAAACTGAAAGAAGTAAATTATCACTGACTGTGCATATTATTTATGTAATCCTGATAAACTAATATAAACAATCACAAATACTTCAACATAGTGGTTAAGAGCGTGCACTCTGAAGCCCTGCTGTTGGTTCAATTACTGACTATTAATAACTAGCTGTGTGACATTGAGCAAGCTATTTAACCTCTTCGTTTCCTCTATAAAATGGAGACAATAAAATCCTATTACAGGGTTGTTAAGACTATTAAGTATGCAGTATATGCAGAACTCTTAGAACATGCCTACATATAATACTATTTAATATAACCATCAGAATTAAGATAATAATAAGGCATGTTATAATCATTACAAAATTATTACAAATTATAAAATATATAAATTACAAAATTATGTAGTATAAAATATGTACATAATAATATACAAAGTAAAAATACAAAACCCTAAATCCTTCCTATTTGAAAAAGGATATTTCATTTATAATAACAGAATTATTAAATACCTAGGAATAACCATAAGAAAGAAGTGTAAGATTAAGTGAGAATATTTATTTATTTATTTATTTATTTATTTAATTATTATTTTTGAAAGTAATATTTAAAAATGCTAGTATGGGGCAAAAAGAATCATTGAATAGAGGGCAAATATATACTAAGGAAGATTCAACAACAGAAGTTTATAAATTATCCTATAAACTTAAACAGATAAAAGTGTTTCTAAATTTATATAAAAACAGACATAAAAAAGTGAAAGTAGAATAATAAAGGAATATTATTAGCATGAAGAGATATGAGACAATATAAAAGTGCTGAAGCACTCAGAGTAGTATGGTACTGGAGTATGAATGGACAGATTATGGTATAATATCGAGGGCCCAGGAGCAAAACCAAATATATACGGGTATTTAGTATATGCTGAATGGGGACACTGCATATGACGGGCAGGAAGATTAATTACTGAATAAACACCAGTTATAAAATCTCGTAGGTAGGCCATCTGCAATAAAATAATGTTGGGTCTCTACTTGATTCTTTACACTGAGATAAGTTCTCTGTAGATTAAAGACGTAATCATAAAAGTGAAATAAAAAGTAGTGGATGGAAATATGAGAGGATTTTTTTTTCCTACAGTCTTGGGCTATGAAAGATCTTATTATACAAAACTCAAGAGTTATATAAAAAGATAAATTCATTTATGTAAAATCTCCAAGTTCCGGCATGGCAAGAAGCACCCACAGATAAATCAAAGGCAATGACAAATTAGGAAGATAAATTGAATCTTACGTTGGTGAATTCCTTTGACTAATAGTGTTCTCTTCAATTTCTTTGACTTACACACATCAGGAAGAAAATGATCAACAGCTCAACTGAAAATGGTCAGTAGCTACTCCAGAGGAAAAAAACTCACTTTTTCTATTTTGCTTGAAAAGATGTTAACATTATTTGTGATAAGAAAAATGTGATACCATGTTTAACATCAAACTGCACACAGCCAAAAGTCCCAACATTCTTTTGTCAAGGATATGGGGAAACAGTATAACTGGTATATTATTGTGTATGTTACTATAAACAGTATTATAACAACTTTGTTTATATTAGCATAAACAATATGTTGCTAGTTAATGTAAAAATTGGTTCAGCCTTTTTGGCAGACTTTGGGCGGTATCTATCATAGTTTAAAATACATATACCATTGCCCTATCTGTTAAACTTCCAGAATTTACCCTAAAGATATATCCACAAATGTGCTTAGTGTCACATTTACTTTTTTTTTTTCTTCTTTTTTGGGTAGGAGAAAACATGTTGATCAATCAAAACCGGTTTAATCAATGTGAAGTATGCAGGAAGTGGAATTTTATAGTCATTAAAAATGAGGAGGCAGCTTGAATTGAGTGTGGAAATGAATAATTCCAAAAGTGGGAAATAAGGGTACAGAGTTGAGTGTGCTACCATTTGTTTAAAAATGGCCATTTGGAAGCACATAAAATATCCCTGGAAGAGAAGATATTCCAGGAGGATGTTGGATAACTGAGGGACAGACACCAGAACGCCATTATTTTAACTTATGCCTTTTGCATTTTACACCACGTGTACATATTATCTGTTCCAAAATTAATTGCTTTTTCTTTCTTTCTTTCTTTCTTTCTTTCTTTCTTTCTTTCTTTCTTTCTTTTTATTAATTGCTCTTTAAAACTTTTTTATTTTTTATCTCTTTTCTTCTTCCATTCGCTGGAAAACCCTGGCTCTTCCCACACAATGTTGCCACTATTAGCATGATCTCAGCACACTCCCCTTTCTCCCTTTATTTTGGGCCTAAGAAGTAACTGTCCACAAAACGAACACAGGAAGGTGTGACAAGACAAAGTGCCTCCACGTTACAGAGCAATACTAGGAAAACATCAAAACACGTATATTTGGCACACAGCTGAAAAACTAGACGGCCAGTGGTGAGAATCTTTATCTCGAGTGGGGAGATAACAGGTAATTTGGGTTTTATCTCAGTATTTCCTGTGATTCCCAAAATTTATACAGTAATGTGTATTACTTCTTCAAGAATTTTTAAGTTTTAACAAACTCTTTGCTACTCACCTGATTCCTGTCCCGGGCATTTGCATATCGAAACCTCTGGATATAATAAAACACCAGCCACGCGAGGGATATGATCATCAGGACGATGAAGGAGATGGAGACAAACACAACCGAGGTGCGGCTCACGTATTTCTGCAGGTTCCGGGTCCCGATGGTGATGTACATCGTCACCGTGATGTTCCTTTCCAGCAGGCTCACTATCTCCTTCCCCTTCGGCTCAGGGATCATTATTGCCACGATGTCTTCGACGCCTGTTGGGACAGGGGCAAGGAGAGGGTAACAAGGACAAGGGGACGAGAGAGGGAGGAAATCAGCCGATCAGCCGAGCACCGGAGGGCCAGGAGGGGCAGATGCTCTGCTCCTTCGGCTCCTGCTAACCAGAGGGAACCTGCTGACGTCAGGAGCCCTCCCAGCTTCTCCGTGGCACCCTGCAGAGCCCCGAGGAGGGAAGAGGCACCTTGCCCCAAAACGCCCAGTTCTAGGCCACCTGTCTGCGAACCCCCTCTCCCCCGCTCCGGTGGCCCCGGGGCTGCTCAAGTACGGAGCCCTGCCAGTTTAGGGCAGTTTTCTCCTACACGGAGCGCCCGGAGTAAGCCAGAATGGGGTTTCTGCTGAGCTGTAAACACAAAATCAGGGCCTCAGAACTAGTTTCTGCTTATTTTATCTAATTCGACGTAAACAGCTCGGGTATCCTCACACTCAGCAAAGGGAAGATGGAGACCACACACATAATTTTTCAAATTTATGATACCTCAGCTTCCAGATACTCCTACCGCAGTGCCCATTACTGGGGAGTTTGCAGCCAAAGTAGCAATCGGTGGCGGCGGTGGTGGTGGTGGGGGGGGTCTCAGTTATCCTGGGCTATTGTCCTTGTCCTTGATGACGACGAGGTAGGAGGCACAGCCTCTCAGTGAGGAGTTCTGGGGCCTCTACAGGAAGTGTAGTAAGTGTGTGACCCCAGCTCGAAAATGATCGGCTCAGCGTGTCACTGTGGCTGACACTTGAACTAGACTGTTAATTGCAATTTCACCAGGACGCGTTCTTGGGATCCCCCAGCGCAGGCCCACGAGGCTCTTCATGAGCCCTGCTGCTCTCTGGAAATAGCCCTCACCTGGGGTCGCTGCAAATTAAAGGGAGCAAATTTGCAATTAAGATGCTGTAGATGCGATTCGGCACGAGATTAGACACCACTGGCGCTGCTTCCAGGGGGCTTTGTGCCAGGGCCCTCACGTGCCAGGGCCCCTCAGCTGGACGGAGCTCCCAGAGTACCTCTGCTCGGAGCGCTGCAAGCTCCTAGGGGCTGCTTAGGGCTTTCACTCGACCCTGATCTCTATGCAAGTTTTCAATCCTAAATTCCTCGCTGGTATTTCACTGAATAAATACCTTAAGAGCCAACTACGTACAAAGGGACCTCTGTGTGCTACATCAATCGCATATTTTTAAATATGCCTCAAGCTTTCGTACTGGCCCAATTATAAAAATCACAAAGCCACGGAATATGTAGATTTGACTATTATTTCTGGGAATTACTGAAACCGACGGCTTAAATTTCAATTCTGCAGAATTTACTGACAATTCGGATGCTCCGTCTCCTTTCATGTTTACTTTGGCTAATGGGTGCCTGTGGTCTGAGGTTTTGTGAGGGATTAAGGCTGCTGAGTGGTTTTGTCTATACAGAAATATGATCTGTGTATACTGGACTAATCTGGGCTGCTGAGGCTCCTGCCAGGGCTGTAGCTATTTCATAGGTATTTATGCAGTGGTAGGATAAATAATTTTTCATTTATTTTACTTCCTTATTTGTATTTTTAAAGCATGTCTATTCATGACTCTAGAATGGGATGTTTGAGGATGAGGTCCTGGGGTTATTTACGAGACTTTATGCTCAGACTTGCACATGCTCCACATTTTCCATTTCTATTTCAGTCCTTTTTATTATTTATTTTTATTGAAGTGTGGTGGATCCAGGGCCGTATTAGTTTCAGGTCTAACATAGTGATCTGACAATTCAGTCCTATACATTGCGCTATGCCCGCCATGATAGATAGGTTTTACATGTTTTTAGTAGTCAAATTTTATAACATATTCCTTTAGGGCTTCCAGTTTTGATTCTCTGCTCAGAAAGCTCTTCTTCCCAAGCAAGAATTTCGAGCATGCCGTGGCAAAATGGAAGGAATAACAACATTTAAATTCAGTGAAGTGGACCGAGTACTGCACTGTTCCCTGTGTCTGACATGGGACGTGAAGGACTGTGCCTTCCTGTTGCTTACAGCCTTGTGGAAGTGCAACTGAGAACCAAAAACTCAAATGAATAAACAAAATATAGATTATAGCAAACAGGATGAAGAAATTGAACAATCGATTGGGACAGAGCATATGGGAGTGGTTGCTCTTTTTTTCTTGCTTTAACATTCTTCCTCAATGCCTTAATGATCCATAATGGAGATTTGAAATAAATTCAAAATTGCTTCTCCAAAACACAATTTTTTCACATTTAAATCTTAACCCGGATGTGATTTAGTAACAAAACAGTACTTATTGAGCTTTTATAACATGACGGGCAGAGAGGAGATGGACAAGATGCAGTTTATTTTTCCCCTAAATTCTCATATATGTTTATATCTACTTTCGGATTTTGTTTTACAGTAAGGTTGACCTACCTTTTGCAAACCTATCTCAGCCTGCTTTAGCTGTGCAGTTTTTAACATATTTATCATCGGGTGGCCTAACTTGGTCTTCAGTAACTCTCCTCCCAACAATTTTCCTACTATCTGATTATACTTAAAAGACCATGGAGCCTAACAGTGAAAGGTCAAACCTCAACTCAGCATTTTAAAAAGTGGGCAACCAGGGGCACCGAGTGGTTCATTCGGTTAAGCACTTGACTTCGGTTCAGGTCATGAACTCAGGGTCCTGGGATAGAGCCCCAAGTGGGTCCCATCTCCATCCATCTGGGCTTCGTGCTCAGCAGGAAGTCTGCTGGTCCCTCTGCCCCCTCCTCCCCCTCATGCTCTTTCTCTCTCAAATAAATAAAATCTTTTTTAAAAAAATATTTTTATTTATTTATAAGAGAGAGAGAGAGGCAGAGACATAGGCAGAGGCAGAAGCAGACTCCATGCAGGGAGCCTGATGTGGGACTCGATCCCGGGACCCCAGGATCACACCCTGGGCCGAAGGCAGTGCCAAACCGCTGAGCCACCCAGGCTGCCCTAAATAAAATCTTTTAATAAATAAATAAAAATAGGCTATCGAGTTTTGGATATCCACAAAGTTTTAAATCACTCATCATCCATTTTTAGGGACTTGAGAAAACTGTCTCTGCCTGTAGGGTAAAGTATAATTAACTATTTTAAAGCATTTAAACCTAAGCGCTTAGTTAACCCTGCCCGTGTTGTTTGTACCCCTGGTGTAGCTTCACGACAGAGGAGAGCCGCTGGAAGGGGAAACAGTGAAAATGGCAGTGGAGCAGTCCTATTCGTCTAGACCTTGACTTTATTCATCTTTCTAGGGCTGATGGTGGTAAAAAAAAAATGGATTTTTGGATATTTCTCCAAGTGCTTTAGGCTATGGATTATTGTGCATGGTAAAAAGGGTATGCATTTATCCCAACAGAAATAGTCACTAAGAATTCAGGCACGTAGGTTTATCCAAAACCAGCACCGTGAAGTGGATCTGCGTGAATTATCTGGTCAGTCTCATCAATGCACAAAATCAGGGCCAAGGCTACTACGGGGTCTTAGATGTTCCAACGAGGCCCGTGAGCAATGTGAGTAATGCGGCAGCTCTCTGATCCTTGCTTCATCTTGAAGTGTGCAGCCACAGTGTCGGGGGAAGGCAGCAGCTTCTCCCCAGGCTGACTGTCGTGTCACTGCTTCTGCGAGCGTGAGCAAGGGAGGCAGGGGGGGGAAGCAGGGGGAGGTGGGGGAGAGGCTGAAAGCCTGAGCATCTCGGTTACAGGCTGCCCCGAGTAGCTCTGATCTAGGACATTGGGAGGCTCTGGGACTCAGGGGAGGGGGGACTAGCACGAAGCCTACTTTGTGGGGGCAGAATCTGCAAAGAGGCCCTGCCTGCTACCGGGGCGACTCTGTGTTCTCCGTGATGCCCAGTCATGCCAATGCGGAGGGCCTCTTTGGCAAAATTACGTCAGCTGACCACTTATTTTCCTCCCACAGGCGCTTTATACTTCTGAGCGGTCGCTATTATGTAATTATGGTATATTCTGGAAAAGCTCTTCGGCCCTGTGAGACCGTGTGCCCAGCACACACACGACCCGGCGGCCAAAGAGCAGGAGCCGCTGTATTTGTAGCGCTTCCTTTCCCGGAGAGAGCCCAACTGCCATCATCTAATTTGGTGTATGCAGATAGGAAAGGATCAAAACACAGGTTCAGAGAGCTGAGGAATGCTTAATAACCAGAAAACCCTTGACTTGTAAATTCAAAACCAGGCTGTTAAACACTGCATCGGAAGCACGTCCAGAGCACCAGCAGCGTGCTAGCATTTTACGGAGCGGCTGCCCCATTCCTGCCCCAATCCTGCCCGCGCATCTCCGAGGGTGATAACACCCCTCCTAGGTTCATGTGATCAAAAACCCGTTTTCAATTCTCTCTATTCTCTACAGAGGGCCTTTTAGAATTTAGGCAATAATGAAGAAAAGGCTGCAGTGTTCCATTTGTAGATGTTTTCTATTTATATACTTAATATCTACTATTTTGTTTTTTGTTTTTTTTTTACGGTCAGCTCCTGATTATCATCTCTTCTTGTGTCACAATGTACAGCAACTGATCTTTAAAACTGCAAAATATCATATAAATGTGGAGTAGTACCACTTAAAGTTATTTTTAATAAACACAGATGTAAAAATCATAAAGCACTCCCAAATAGAACCCAACAATACAGTAAAAGAATCTTCACATGGGATTTAAGGCATGTGAGGGTGATTTAACACTAGACAATATATTAATACTTTTTAATTTGTTAACAAATGAAAGGAACAAAGCATACGACCGCCTTGTGTGATCCTAGCTGTCCTTCAATATCTGGTTTCTTAATTGTCTATAGTCTTAGTGTTTTAGCGAGGCACAGGTTGACCAGCAAAAAGTGAATCTCTCACTTCCCTGGCAGCTAGATGTGGCCATGTGAGTAATATTTGGCCAATGAGATGTGAATGGAGGTGATGTTTGCCACTCCAGGCTCCTACCCACAAAGGACTGAGTATGTGTTCCTCAGATTGTTTCCCCTTTTCCCTGTTTTAAGCTAGAGAGATGCGGAGCGGCCAGCGTCTTAGAGAGGGAACCCACATGCTGAGGATGGTCTCCATTCCTGATTCTTATTAATAATAGTATAAGGAAATTTCCTTAATGAGATAAAGATCTTCCAGAAGGAACACATTAAATGGAGGACACGACACTACAAGTTCTCCAATTCAAATCATGAATAAGACCGGGAGGAGCCAACATTTTAAGTAGAAGTGATATCCGGCACGAAGAGATATAGGAACTAGAGTGTAAATCCTGGAAAGGAAGAGTGAACATGACCACCTAGAAAAGCCAAGATAATGTGGCTTTTGAAATTAGAAGAGCATTGAGTAAATACAGGATTCAAGATCCACGTCAAAAATGAAGAGTTTTCTATACACCGGTAATATCTAACCAGAAAATGTAATGGAAAAAAGTGGTCTGCACATACTAGCAGCAGAAGTCATAAAACAGCTGAGTGTACAGCTCATAAACACTAGCCCCTCTGAAGAAAACCATACAATAAAGGTTCTCTGAAAGACATAAAAAATTTCTGAAGCAGATTTCAACTTAACCCAAGGGTTATTTAGTATATTTAGTTTCCAAACACATGTGATTTTTAAAGTTATCCATATGTAATTATTTTTATTATTTCATTATGGTCAAGGAACATCAGCTCTTGATATTGTGCCTTAACCATGGAATATATTTTGGGGAGATGAATGTTTCATTTGCAGGCAGAAACGTAATATTCACAAACCATTCTTTGTTTGGTATCTATACCTCAGTGACTAAGCGTATTAACTACGTTCAGATTTCCCACATCTCTGCTGTCTTGTCTACCCGATTGCCTGCGAGCTGTGTGGCCAAGTGTCACAGCAGCTCCTACAGCCGCTGCTCCTCACTGCGTTTCCAGGGGGGACCGCACGGGCACTGGTGGTGGTTCTATCTGCTGCCACCACTGTTGCTGGGGCAGGTCCGAGGTCATGAAGACTCTGGTTCTTTGTAAGTGACCTTTTCCTCCTCCTGGTAGCCCCTTGAAGTCATTCGAGGATCGCCCTTGTGTCTTAAGTGTCACCGGCCCACTGGCGAGTACTCAGCAGCTCACCCAGTGGCCTGCCAGTGCCCCTTAGCCCGGTCTCAGTCCCCTGTGGTGAACCACAGTTGGAGGCCTACGATCCTCCTGACGAATCACCAGAAGGCCCTAGTGGCCTCAGTTCTGTCACAAGGCCTACGTCACTCGCCTCACTTCATCTTGTCACGCAGATGCAGGCATTTTATCACCTCCCACTGTCCCAAATACGTACAGTAAAGTTCCCTAAGAGACAGACCGCGTTCACATACCGTCTTTAGGGTACAGTGCTGTAACTCTCCTGTTGTACCAGGAGTTCCTGTTGTTCCTCTCTTACTGTGCCCAATTTATACATTTAAGGCTTATGTACAAGAAAAAACATAGTGCACATAGGCTTTGGTACTGTGCATGGTTTGTATCCCCTGAGGGTCCTGGAAGGTTCCCGTGTGGGTAAAGGGGAAATTACTGTACACAAACTCTTTCTTTTCTTTTTCATTTTTTAAAAAAGATGTTATTTATTTATTCATGAGAGACCCAGAGAGAGAGGCAGAGACACAGGCAGAGGGAGAAGCAGGCTCCCTGTTGAGAGCCGGATGTGGGACTCGATCCCAGGATCCGGGGTCATGCCCTGAGCCAAAGGCAGATGCTCTACCCCTGAGCCCCCCGGGGCATCCCCAAAAATGCTTTCAGTCTGAGGTATGCATTATTTTCTTTATTTCTAAAACATCTGTCCTCATGCTTTATTCAAATATTCCCTCCTATTTCTTTTCTCTCCTGCGATTCCTATTATCCCGTTGGTGGCACTCATTCTGTTAGCTATATTTTTATCCTTTCCCCTCTCTTTTAAAAACTTTTTATTTTGAAATGCTTACAGACTAAGATTGGCAAATGTGGTACCCAGAGGTCCATGCACGCAGCTGCCAACTTCCCCCAGTGGTGGCATCTCACATATCACAGGGCATTATCAAAACAGGAAATTGACTGGCACAATAAAATTAACCAGATTATAGGACTTAGACTTCACCAGTTTGGGCATGTGCAGATTTTTAAAAGGTCTCTGTGTAAAATTCCATGACATTTTATCACTCACGAGTCATTCTTATCATTACTACAATTAAAATATTGAAATATTCCATCACCAAAAAGAACTGCCTCCCCCCTCCTTTCCCTGCCCTAACCTCTGATGTCCACTTATCTATTCCCCATCTCTAGAATTTTATCATTTCTAGAATGTTAGATAAATGGAATCATACAGTATGTAACTTTAATATTGGCTTTTTTTTTTTTTTTCTCAGCATAATGCCCTTAACATCAATCCAAGCTGTTACATGTATCAGTTATTCGTTCCTTTTTATGAAAAAATGGTATTCTATAGTATGGAATATTTAGCCACAGTTTAACTATTCACCCATCATTGAACATATGGGTTATTTCCAGTTTGGGGCTATAAGTCTACAGCTGCTATACCCATTAGCGCACACGTGTTTGTGTAGATGGAAGTCTTCACTTCGCCGGGATGAATGCCGAGGAGCCAACTGTTAGGTTGCATGGTAGCTGCATGTTTCATTTTTAAAAGAACCTGCCAAATTGCTTTCCCGAGTGGCCGTATCGTTTTACGTCCCCACTGGCAATGTGTGAGCGATCCCGTTTCCCAGCATCCTTGCCAATATTTGGAATTACCAGGGTTCTGTCGTTATCGTTTTGTTTTTCCAGCCCTTCCCATAGGTACACAGTGGCATTCTGTTGTGTCCCTTATGATTTCTCTCTACGTGTTCTGGCTGATGGTGAAAGAGTTTCTCAAGCTGATCTTCCAGCTCGTACATTTGTCTTTCGTTGTATCCATTCTGTCTTTTATCTCACTTGTTGTGTTCTTGATTTACACTATTATATTTTTCATACTAAAGCTGTCCTTTTTAAACAACAACAACAACAACAACTTCTGGCTCCTTCTCCCCCTTTACAAACTTCCACTGCATAAAAGCTTCTCTTCCTTAATATTTGTGGTCCACCTTTTCAACCACTCTTTTCCAGCTGCTCTCTGCTTTGTACTCTCTTTATTACTGTGGTGCTCCTCAGCTGTCTCGTTACCTCTGGCTGAGCAGTTCCTATCTCCCTGGTGGGATGGGCTGCTCTGCACAGTCATGTTTTCTGTGGGGAAACTGAGGCAGCGGCCCTAGTTCTGTTCCTCCAGGAGATTAAGGAGAGGAGTGAACAAGCTCAGGTGGCCCCTGCACTAGCAGTGCCTCCTCCCATTAGCAGGGTTCCTGTCGCACTGCGGGCCGCTCGCCTCCCTCTCAGGGGGTCCTGCCCCTCCTCCCTGAGGCACTGCTGAAGTCAGGAATCAGCTCCCAGATCCCCGTAGCTGTGGACACCCTCTGATCCAACTCCATCTCCTACCTGTGTCCTGCTTCTCCAACCTCCCTCTATGACTCTTGGAAACTTAAGTCTCTGGTCAACAAATCCCCCAGGAGCTTCCATCTCTTCTTAGGAGGATTCCTTTACCTCTTTGCTTTGACTGATCTGGCTGCCTTACAAGGACTCTGGTTTCTCTGCACTGTGATTAAGGGGAAAAGGTTTTGGGGCACTTGGGTGGCTCAGGGGTTAAGCGTCTGCCTTTGGCTTAAGGCGTGACCCCGGGGTCCCAGGATCGAGTCCTACATTGGGCTCCCTGCAGGGAGCCTGCTTCTCCCTCTGCCTGTGTCTCTGCTTCTCTCTCTGTGTCTCTTGTGAATAGATAAATTTAAAAAAAATCTTTTTTTATTAAATAGGATACATTTAAACTTTTTAAAATTTATTTTCATTAAATCACACTGCATATACCTCAGAGCGAGATGCTGGTCTGGTGTCCGTGCTCCACTTCGCTACTTCCAGGCTGTTACACCCAGCCCCTTCCCACCCTCCTTAGAAAGCCACTTGGCCTTGAGATTCTCTCCACCGCATCTCTTGTCTCCTCACCTTATCTACCAATCTCCTGTTCATCCCTTTCATTACCTCCTTTAGCTCCTCGTTCATCACATTTGCTCTCCTCGGGCTGGCATTTTAGTCATTCACACAGATACGTCACCCAATACTTGGGCCTGTCAGTTGTTTGCTTTTCTCTTCTCCATCGAGCTTCTTTCTCCTCTAGTCCTTCTCTAAGACACGTACCTTACCCTGGACCTTGTCACTACCAGGAAACCGCACCACCTCTGAAATCCCGACTTCAGAGATGTCACGTCCTCTTCTTCTAGCTCTCTTTACACAGGCACCTCTCCACCTATGACCTGCCTCCCACTCCCCCCACTTTTCTTAACTACCGATCAGCCCTTTCCTGGCTTCATTTCTGTCCTTACTCTTCTACTCCAATCTCAGCGTAGATCACATGGTCCATGGTTATCAGAACGTCTCTAAAAATACCCAGAGCTCCCTTGCTCTTCGATGTCTCCACAGAACATGCCCTAAAAGATTTGCTTTTTCTCTGCTTCCACTTTATCATGTGAACACTGCCAAGAGAAAAATCTCATGATTCATCTGTTTTCACTTCAAATTTATAATCCCTTTCCACAAATGAACACCTAATACTGCCTTTTCTACTCTGTTCTGGACCCGCTTTCCCTTTGTCCAAACGATGACCTCAGATATGTTATTAAATGAGGAAACTCACAGTGAAGCACTTAAACACAAGGCCTGACATATAAAAACCACAATATAGATGTCAAGTTTTATTGGTATCATTGCTGTTTTACCACCACCAAATACACAGATGGGCCTGTCTGCCCCATCCTCTTCTGAGCACAATGCAGGACATGCCCCCTCTGCTACGAAGACCTAATCCTTTAAAGTGCAAATGGGCAAAACCATAGTCCTATCACTTGTCAGGTGTGGACAGGGCACACAGGACTTTTATGTGAGTTAAGAGGAAAGCAAAGGCCCTCTTTCCCTGCTGATCTTAAACAGGAACATCTGGATGGCTAAGCTACAGCAGTCATCTTAGTACCATGAGGGGAAAAGATTAGGGATACAGCTGGCACAGAGGGACGAAAGACAAAAAATCAGTGCAGAAATAATATAACATCATCTGAGCCTTGATCAAGCCATGCCTGAAGTCAGAATGCCTTTGGATTTCACAGTTATCTTGCAAAAGACAGTTTGGTTTGAGTTTTCTGCCCTTTGCTTCCATATGACATACAGGTAGTTACCCCCAAAATGTGTGTGTGTGTGTATGTAAAAGAATCCAGGTCTTCTGAATCCCAAACCACTGTCACTGAACCTTATTATATTTTTATGTAATTTCTCAGGTGGTCTGTAATTTTACTTTATCTGAATCCACATGACTTTTGCCCTTAGTGTTTTCCTCTGTGTACATTTCAGGAAAGAACATTCATATGAAGCAAAATCATTACTGTCTGCCTTGCACATATGACTCCAAGGCCATCCCGGGCCATGAGTGAGAGGTCATTCCAATGGTGCCAAAGTGTGTTCCGTTAGCTCTCTTACCCCAGAGAGAGGTTAGTGCCATCCTGGACCATGTACCTTTCCTGAAACCCGTGTGTGACTACTCTTGTTTGGGATGGGAAGGATGTTTTCTGGAATACAGTCTTAGTCTGAACTATAAAAACAGTTTTCAAGGGATAAAAACAAACTCACAGGAGGACCAATTAAGGACTGAAACTTATTATATGGAAACCAAACAGATAACTTGTGGTGCGAATCAACAGACGTGATTGCTCCAGCAGCCCAACAAGCTCAAGATATTAAAGGTTCATCTGAGTTGCTCAGTAAAAACTGGTTGATTTAAGCTCCTCCAGTGCTTTGCCGAAAACTTGAAATCCATCAAATGCTGGATGTTACTGAAGTACATTTTAATTACGCACCAGATACTTGAAATGCAGATTTATCATTATAGTCAGGCAGACACTCAATAACAACGATGAGGTCAAAAAACTTTTAAAGGAGATGCTAACAATTGCCAATTTTATTTTCTTTGGAATGGCTCTAGTAACTCACTGATGTCAGTTCCTCAGCTACACTTGAGATGATCAATGACTCACACTTTTTAAAAAATTCATATTTTTTCCCAATTTACAAGTGTGGAGAATTTTCTATGAATTTGTGATAACCGTAGGAGGAGTGATGAATATAATATAAGGTATTTTATTTATAGCCCCACCTGTAGCATTTTCTTATAACATATTCAGTAAGTCAGACTCAAAAATAACTTTCAGTTTTTCTGAGAATTTTAAATGATTAGAAATGGCATCATAGAGTGCAGGCTGAAACATAACAAATCATAGTGTACTATGTTGATCTGCACAATAATTAAGTTTTTATTAGAGCAATAATCTGGCTTAAAATCCTTCCACTTACATATAAAATGGTTTGAATTCTAATTTTAGCTTGAATATAAACCAGTATACATGTAAGTCTCATTAAAGAGCAGACTGATGGAATCACAGGATAGGAGACACAATAAGAGACCAAAATTCTGCAAGCTTTCTCTCTTCCTAATAATCTAGTTAATGAAATTAAATAGCAGAATCATACACCAAAACTTCTAGCTGGGTGACCCTGGAAGATTTACAAAATCTTTAAGCTTTAGCTTCATGATCTCCAAAACTTAAATAGCAAAACTTATCTCGTCCAAAGTGGTGGGTGAGGATTAAATAAATAAGGCATATAAAAAACCCCAGAAATAGTGGGTGCTCACTAAACAGAAGTTATTGTCACCAATATCATTTATCAGGTAATTATTGAAAACATTGCAGACCGTGTAAAACTTGCATTGGCAACAAAGGAAGTAAGGCAGGGGTGGGAAGGGACACACCAACCTTGGCTTCCAGCCTAGTTTCTCCCCAAAACAAAGGATGAGCTTCTGGACAACCTATACCCCCTGAATACCACGGGGACACTCCGAACAGCTGAGGGCCAGGAGGTCCATGCTGAGCAAGTTGCCATTTCTGCAACACGAAGGGTTCATTTGTTAGCTTTCACCTCCGGTTGATCAATAAAAGAAAACTCTGAGGTAGATAATCAGGAAATTAATCTTCAAGGGAAAAAAAAAAAACCAAACATAACTGGGTTAGCGATTAATGGCCTACATGATATTGTTGTTAAGGTGGTGAAAAACAAAAGTCGTGCAACTTTGAATTCACAACAGTCACATAATCAAAGAAAATGGGGATTTATGTTTTGTTTTGCTTTGAATTAGTGGGAAAAATCACATCAATTATTCCCCAGTAGATGATTTTTAACAATGCATGGCCAAGAACTTCAAATTACAATTCAAAAAACCCGAAATGCCAAGGATCTAAGGAGCTTCTGGATATTTATGGGGTACTATTATGTGCTATTGTACAGAATAGGGAAATAAAGCTGAAATATTTCTTCTCACAGTTTTTGCTTAATTGGCAGATGTGACCTCGAATCCCCAATTCACTGCACACATATTAAATGCCTCCTTACTTGATTTATCTTCTGCGTTTCTTTTTAGTAATCTCCAAAGTTGCCTTTAGTAGTCTTAGAAAACTCCAACTCTCTTTATTAAGAGTCCATATTGGAAAATCCCTTTCTTAAGAGCAAGTTTACTATTTTGGTTTCTAAGAGGAAGCTGGGAATCCCCACATAATTTTCCCTATAGTAAGAGGACACGGCTCTAAATTCAACAAATAATACTAAACTCAGTTGAAAGACCAACTACTAACAAATACATTGAGAAACTATAGGAAAAGTGGGACAGAACTTGATGATAAACCTTGGTCGACAGCAAAAGAGCTTCTCAAGGATCAGAGCTCAAACTCCAAAGGAGTGGAAAACACTGCACATCCCTTGGCCAGGTCCACAAATTCTAACACCTAGTTGTGATAAACATTTATATGAAATACTTTCAGACTAACATGAAATAAAGTTTATAAGCCTCCTGGGTCTTTATGCCTCCATTAATCAGTAGGTCTCAGGGCAAGGGGAAGGAACTGGATTCATTTTATTAGGATCTCAGGTCTAGGAAGGGGAGAAGGGCTGGGCAGCTGCATATGCATTTTGAGGACGCTCCACAGATCTGAAATCTACCTCCCTGTCCTTTGTTCAATACATTCAATACCTTCTACACTAAGTCACAGAGTGTCTGTCATAGATGCTGCCCGTTACCCACCCAGATCCCCTCGCCCATACTATTTTAGTGCACACTGTCTTGACTTTCAACTGCCAGCCCGTGCATTTCTTTGCCTACACGGCTTGCTCACCAGGTACGACTCGGACTGTGTGTAGTCCAGAGAAAGGAGGAACTGCCACCACCAAAGAGCAGTCTTGAACTAATGATCGAAGAGGCTGGTGTATAAGTACCTCAGCTCCCACGTCCCTGTGCCTGTGGAACTCCATGGCACACCGACACTCATTTTCCAGAGCCCTCCGGTGGAATTAACCCTCAGTGACTCTCAGTGGTAACTTGCCGAATAAACACCTCCCTTATTGGTTCCTCCCCTTCCCTGCCAGTGTCTCCATTTCCAAACAGGTGTTTCTTGAATCACTTCTCAAATAAATGGCTTGTACTTGAATTCTTATTTTGGGTCTGATTTTGGGAAAATCCAAACTAAGACTGTGCCAAAACTTATTTTTTTCCTTTCTTCTCCCTCTCCTTTTCCTCCTCCTCCCTCTCCTTCTCCTCCTCCTTCTCCTTTTTTTTTTATAGTTCCCTGATGCCCTAAATACTAGCTACTTGGCTTATGTTTTAACAATACACAGTGCTTCATAAGCATTACTCTTTAATAGGTTTACAAATGGAAAGAAAACATCAAAAGCAAAAATGTGAACTCTTCACTGATTTTTTTTTTTTACTAAAGAATTGTTCAGCTGAAGTAGCTTTCATACGATCTCATGTCCACTTGCCCTAAAGATAGGGGTAGTCATATACCTGAAAACTACTCGTTCAAACCATCTGTCTGAAGAGAGAGCCAAGTATCCTTCTCTCCATCTCTGCCCAAGGATATTCTTTGGAAATTGAGCATTCACAGAAACTACTGAACACATCAGTCATTCTATAAGCATTCACTGAAATTATCGAACATTCTGGAAGGCTCGCTAATACGGCAGCCACCGGGCACGTGGTGCTATTGAGTACTTCATATGTAGCAAGTATGACTGAAGGACTGGATTTTCAATGTTAGTTAATTTAAATTTTAATATAAAATTTACATTTGAAAAAATTCCCATACTCAAATTGTTTCAGAAATGTTTGAAAGTTTTCCAATAATTGAGTAATAGTTTTAAGACATTTAAATATAGATCAAGAATGATAAAAATTTAGGAGCCACATTGAGATATGAAGTGTAAAATATGCCCTGGAATTTGAAGGAATAATATGAAAAATGTCATTAGTAATTAATATTTGATAATCAATAATTATAATTAATATTTTTATTGATTAAATGTTAGAGTGGTAACATCTTGGTTACATAAAATATATTATATTTAATTTGTTTCATTTTTAAAAAAGAGAATGAGACTCCAAGAAAATTAAATCACAAATGCGGTTCACTGTGCAGCCACCTTAGGCACAGCTTGTATTTGCTAGCCCAGTGGGTAAAATCATTGCTGTGTAAAAAGATTAAGACAAGGAAATACTACTCCCCGTTCTTAAGGAGTTGACATTTTAAAGGAAATGTCACAGGTTCGGTCATCATATTGAAGCCAAACTTAAAAGCAAAATAAAAAGTAAAGGCGTATAAAGCTTTCTCATGGGAGGTAGCTGTTCTCCTGTATGAATAGGTTACTGACATTAAACTAAATTACAGAAAGTGACGTAAGGAGGAGTGTTAACCTCTCTCAGGGCCTACAAAGCTTGCTCTGCCCGAAGAGTGAAGCAAATGCTCTGTCAACGTCGGCTTTCTAAATGTGAATGGAGTAAGAGAACTGGGCAATGACGTCTTAGAAGGGGTCTCATCATCTACTCTGACATCATCGTCTTTATTTTACAGGTTAGGTGACTTGTTTAAGGTTAAACATCACTTTGTTCTTTCTCGAAGAAAAAAGAAGCCATTAATTCTCATTAATATAATTTATGTTCCCATTAGTGAAGAATTTTCCATCACTGCAAAGCTCATGTTACAAACAAGTGGTTCTCAGATGTATCAACTCTACTTGATACTCCTCCTCATATTTCCTCGTGTGTCTCTAAATAATATGTTTATACGAGTATTTCTTGGATTACCACTTTTGGATATTTCCTCCTGCCATGTAGATGGCACCCTACCTACATCCTTATCTAACCCCTCACTGGACAAATCAGTGACATTCAATGCGAACACTGCACAGTACAGAGCCAGGTAGAGTATTAAAATTACGTACCTTTCCCTCATTTTTCCAAAACTGTGTAATTACATCATTCTTTTATTTCCCTTGTTTTCCATATTTCCACTGTTATTTTTCCCCAAATGCTGCTATCTCTGAATATGCTTACAAAAACATTTTCTATATTCTTCATATACACTAGTTCCATTTGTCCTTTCAACTGGGACACTTCTCTGCTAGGACCCACTATCCTCCAGCTCCAACAGGACTGGTTGCCTTGAAGCCTGATGCACAGTCGTCATCTGGTGCCTTGTCTTGCAAGGCAATCTAGTGATGGGAAGGCTTACTTCCCAAGTCAACTTTCAAACCATCTGTTATTTGTATTTGCAGACATGCATTAAACAACACCAAAACAGTACCATCAACACATAAACACTCTACATGCTTAAAATAGGGAGTTGAAGCATCATTCTGGATGCCCCTCCAGCAAATGCTATCAAAACCCACAGGGGTTTAGCCTCATGGCTGCCCACACCCGGAGTACACAGGTGCTTGTGTCAGTCGGCAATATTTCCAGGGTTACATCCTGTTTAGCTCCTAACTACTTAGCTCATCATCATTGGAAAATAGAATCAAGAGACTTTTCATCAGGGAAATACAAATCAAAACCACCATGAGATATCACTTTATGCTGGTGAGAATGGTGACAATTAACAGGAAACCACAAATGTGGAAGAGGATGTGGAGAAAGGGGAATCCTCTTGCACTGCTGGTGGGAATGTGACCTGGTGCAGCCACTCTGGGAACCAGTGTGGAGGTTCCTCAAGAAGTTAAAAATAGAGCTGCCCTATGACCCAGCAATTGTACTACTGGGATTTACCCCAAGGATACAGATGCAGTGAAATGACAGGACACTTGGGCCCCAGTGTTCACAGCAACAATGTCCACAATAGACACACTGTGGATGGAGCCTTGATGTCCATCGACAATGAATGGATAAAGAAGATGTGGTCTATGTATACAATGGAATATTAGTCAGTCATCAGAAAGGATGAATACCCACCATTGGCTTCGACATGGATAGAACTGGAGCGGATTATGCTGAGTGAAGTAAGTCAATCAGAGAAAGACAATTATCATACTGTTTCACTCATCTGTGGAATATAAGAAATAGTGCAAGGGACCATAAGGGAAGGGGGGAAACTGAGTGGGGAAAAATTAGAGAGGAAGACAAACCATGAGACACTCCTAACTCTGGGAAACAAAGGGCTGCAGAAGGGGAGGGGGCTGGGAGCTGGGGTAACTGGGTGACAGGCATTAAGGAGGGCACATGATGCGATGAGCACTGGGTGTTACATGTTGGCAAGTTGAATTTAAATAAAATTTAAAAAAATAAACAAAAGATACAGAGTCAAAAAAAAAAAAAAAAAAAAAAAGAATCAAGAGGCTTTTATGGCAAGGTAATGTCAATCTGCTCATCCAGAAAAAGCACCAGTTTTAAGCTGACCACTGAAGAGATTCCAGATGAGGCCAGAGCTATGAAAAGTTGTTGCAGAAGCACAGAGCTCTACTTCCGGGAACCACCCAGAGATCACCTGTCAATTCTAAACTTCGGATTTTGCAAAAAAGAAACCAGGCATACAGACACCCCAGACAAAAAAAGGGTTGCTAGAAGCTTATAAGTAGGCTTCTAAAAACACTGAGAAAGTGGGGCGCCTGGGTGGCTCTGTTGGGTAAGCGTCTGACTCCTGATTTTGGCTCAGGTCATGGTCCCGGGTTGTGAGAGTAAGCCCTGCATTGGGCTCCCAGCTCAGTGGGGTGTCTGCTTGAGATTCTCTCCTTTTCCCCGCTGCCCCTCCCACACCCATGTGTGCACACACACACTCTCTCTCCAACAAATAAATATTAAAAAACATTTAGAAAGATAAAAGTAACTGGTTGCTAACATAAATTACAGTCTTACAGATGGATGCTGTTATTTTGCACAAGCTGAGCTTCCTGGAAGAAGCAAAATCACTGAAATATTTAAATTGATAACTTTAACTCTTGGGCATTTATCCCGTAATACTACAACAAGTAACTGTGTGAACTGAAGGACCAAATCACAGTCTTTCTACCTTGCTTTTCTTTTCTTTTTTTTTTTTTTCCAGCCACATGAAACACAGATCTTGAGGACTTATTAATTATTTATCACCTGCCTTTGGAATGCACTTGAAGCAAATTGTAGGTTAATGCTAATGGTTAGTCTGGTTCTAGAAAGCACCAGCTAGTCGCAGGTTGCTGGCAGAGAATGAAGAGCATTTTCACTTCTTGTTCAGAGGTGGCCCCATCGAGGTCCTCAGACATGGACCCGAAGTCACGGGCTTATTTGTGTAAAGAGAAAGTGGCCAGTCACAAGTCAAGAACGAGTGAAAAAATGAAACAGAGTTGTTCTTCCTTTGTTTTGGACCTGGTTTTTAGCATCTATTCAAATTTCCAGATCAGAGTGAGGTCACTCTCGACAACCCTGCTAACGCACAGTAATTTGATCATTTATACCCACTGGCTTACACATGCCCACGGGTGGCATTCTCAACGCCAGGAGCGGACGGCCTCTTCTGACCCCGCCGCCCGCTTCCCATATGCTGCCTTCGCAGCTCATTGTATGGTGCTAATTGTTCCCCTTTGCTGATTCTAGAAATTACTGCTTATTTTCTTTTCTGTGAACCACTGAAGTGAAACAAAATGATAGCTTTTTTTCACCCCATTAACAGCTTTCATTGGGAAAAATCATCTGCAAATATTAGTTTCTAGAGCCTTAGAACCATTCTAACAGATTATGGCTGTAAAACTTCATTTCCTCACTAGAAACATACTACTCTGAATGTCAAGATTTCGGACGTAAATAAGATTCAAAAAAGGCAAAATATAGTTACATGTTTGGGTTGCTGAGCAACTGATAAAGCATCTTTCTAAATCTGAAGCAAATAAACTTATTCTTTTATTTTATTTTATTTTATTTTATTTTTATTTTTTTATTTTATTTATTTATTTTTTTAAATAAACTTATTCTAACTGAAATTTAGGAACGATATTTTAGGGGCACCTGGGAGGCTCCACGGTTGAGCGTCTGCCTTTGGCTCAGGGTGTGATCCTGGGGTACCGGGACCGAGTCCCGCATCGGGCTCCCTGCATGGAGCCTGCTTCTCCCTCTGCCTGTGTCTCTGCTTCTGTCACTCTGTGTCTCTCATGAATAAATAAATAAAATCTTAAAAAAATAAAAATAACAATATTTCATAGGGAAATAGTTTTAACTAAAGGATAAATTTAAAGAGCAAAGAAAAGCAAGTATGGTTGATTTTTTCACTATAATTATGCAGAGATGTCGAAATCCTGTTAATATTCTTACCTTCGGCTAGCCCAAATCTTTTTTTTAAGATTTATTTATTTATTTATTCATGAAAGGCAGAGAGAGAGAGAGAGAAAGAGGCAGAGACACTCAGAGGGAGAAGCAGGCTCCATGCAGGGAACCTGATGTGGGATTTGATCCCGGGTCTCCAGGATCAGGCCCTGGGCTGAAGGCGGTGCTAAACCGCTGAGCCACCCCGGGCTGCCCCGGCTAACCCAAATCTTAATGCGGTCCTTCAAGAGGCTAAAATCCTTAAAATAATGCAAACTATCTTCAAAAATACGTACAATAATGGTAAACAGGGTTTGTTTCTAGGAGGGAGGGCTTTTATGGATAATATGAAAAATTCTTCAGGTTCTCAAATTGCTTGTCCCCAAAGAATGGGCAGTAAGGATTCCAACTTGAGTTCTCTTTGTTTAAAATTTTAGTATTCTTGGGTATATACTTTTACATACCTTATTCTCAGCTTTCAGAATTTCCCTCTGAGTACATAGGGATTTTTAGACAGTTCAGGATAATGAGACCAAGAGCTAACCAGACACTGGGGGAGCACAGGAAGACAGAGCAGAAGGTCGAGCTGTATGTGGGGGCAGGCGTGGAGACGTCAAGTGGGCGCTGCACGGCCGGCCGGGCCTGGGCCTTGCCCCTGTGGCTGGAAGCAGCGAGGAGCTCGGGCTGCACAGCAGCAGCCCGGGCAGGGCCACGGCGCGCTCCACCTTTCACACCAGGAGTGAGGCTTTCCTTTTCTCTCTGCCCCCGAAGGGGGGGGGAGGCCCTCAGAAACACCTATTTCAGAGGGTGAGCTGAGGGTGTTGATGAGCAATCCTCCTTCGCACGCACCCCAGGGCCACCTGAGAGAGCTGGAATCAGTCCTACGTGACGAGGGGGGTCTACTTTCTGTTGGGGAAAAGAGCTGGGACTGGAGGGGCAGGCTCCCCAGCAGAGGAACGGGGGAAAGCCCCGGAGCACAGCAGCAAGCCGTGTCAGTCCTCCTCCTGGGGATCCACACGAGGGGGAGCCGATGCTCCCAGGGGCGATGCACCTTCCCTGAGGATGTCAAAATCGGTCTTGCTGGGTGCATTAGAGTCCTACTGTTGCTACAAGTCACCACGAACACCGCGGCTCACAACGACCGTGGTTTATCATCCTGCAATTCGAGATCGGGAACCTGAAATGGGTGTCAGGGGGGTAACAGCAAGGGGCCAGCACAACTGTTCTCCTTCTGGAGACTGTAGGGGACAAGCTGTTTCCTCGGCTCCTCCAGCTTCCACAGGCGGCTCGCGTGTCCTGGCTTGCGGCCCCATCCTTCCAACCCCTGTGTCACTTGTCAAACGTCCTCCTCTGCTCTCGCTGGTCCTCTTGCCGCCTCCCTACCCATCTCAAGATCCTTCACTTCATCACATCTGCAAAAATCCCCACAAGACAGCGTATTGCCAGGTTCTGGCGATGAGAACGTGGACATCTCTGGGGTGGGGGCGTTGTCTGCCTATCGCAGTGAGGTTGGCAGTAGGACAGACTTCCGCAGGGGGCCTCCCAGAGCTTTGCCACGGCAGCCGGATCTTCCCTGATCATTGTGAAGGCCCCTGATTTTCCGAGGTATTCACAGGGCTTGGAGGATACGGTTGATGACTTTTCCCCCAAGGTCTTCATCTTGCTCATATAGACGGACTGCAGCCCGGGGCTGACTTCAAGAAACATCAAAGGTGTTATTTCTCAAAGTCGAGAAGGATGGTTATTCCTTGTCTCTCCTCTCCTCCCCGCCTATTAGCTCTGAGCACCCACCGCACCCACCGCACCCACACTTGCAGTGAGCAAGATCTTGGGGTGAGGATCCTACGGAAGGCAGTGACCCACACTGTAAAACACCGGCCAGGAAGCATGACAGGCCCTGGTCCGTTTTGGTATGAAAAGAAGTGGCATGTGTGGGTGTTGTTGGCACAACAGTGGTAATTTGTCTCCTGGGGCCAGAAATAGCTGCCACCAGCCTCTGAGGACGTAAGAGCTCTGAATAATTCCCCCCTCCCCGCCCGCTCCCTCTGGACCTCGGCGAGCCACGCGGAGACGCGCACGCTCCCCGTCACCCCCTAAGAGAGCTGCCCGTGGAAAGGATGAAAACAGGAGCCAGCAGATTAGCCGTGTTTGGAACGGAATCCAAGGTCACGTCTGCTTCCAAACGCTCAGATCCTGAAGGACTGTAAGCAGCGTTAAGCTGCAGGCAGCTTCCTGCCTCCCCGCGGGAGGAGTTCCTGGGGCTGTCCCGAAGGCCTCGGCCCCCACCATCTGACAGGAGGGCTCTTCCTGCTTCCAGGTAGATCACGATGCAAAGTCAAGTCCGAAACACGGTCCAGTCCGGTTCCCTGTGGACTCTCTGCAGTGATTTCAGACTAAACCAGACGGACGCACAGACTGCTGCAGACCGCACGGTGCCCCCCACCCTGCAGACTCACATGGAAGCCCTCGCCCCCCGTGGGGCTGTTTGGAGACAGAGCCCTTAAGAAGATAACGAGGGTGAAATGAGCTTATGACGGTGGGACGCGCGTCCTTACAAGAGGAGGGACGGGGCGCCCGGGGGGCTCAGCGGGTGAGCGGCTGCCCTCGGCCCAGGGTGCGACCCCGGGTCCCACGTCGAGCCTGCTTCTCCCTCTGCCTGTGTCTCTGCCTCTCTCTCTGGGTCGCTCAGGAATAAATAAATAAAATCTTAAATTAAAAAAAAAAGCAGCAGCGAGGGACACACAGCAGATCGGCCACCGTCCAGCAGGTGTGGACGCCGAGGGGCAGCCGTCTCGCTCAGGAGAAAGGTCTCCCCAGAGACCCACTGCAGTCGGCCCCGGCCCCCAGGCGGCGAGAGGACAGAGCGCCGCGGGTCGAGCTGCCGGGCCGTGGGGCGGAGGGGAGCCGAGCTGCCCAAGGCGCGGCCGTGCTGGCTCCCGTGTGGGCTCGGCCCCAGCCCGCGCTCGCTGCCCTCCTGCCGGGGGCCGGCCGAGCGCAAGTGGCCTGCAGAGGGGCGCCTGAGCCACTGTCACCGCCGCCGGCGACCGCAGAGGGGACGCGAGCAGGTTGGCCCGGGGTCCTGGGCCGCGACCTTTGACTATCAGCCTCTGCAGTGTGGTCCCCGGAATCTGCCAGTGACTTCCAGCTGCGGCCCAAGGCCTAGGACGCACGGGCCCAGGTCCCGAGGCCTAGGACGCATGGGCCCAGGTCCCGAGGCCTGGGACGCACAGACAGCAAAGCCCGCCACGGCCCGGAGTCCAGTTGGCTTCCAGGAGCCGTGCAGCTGCACACTTGCCAAGGGTCAACAGCAGCCGGCAGCCGAGGTTCCCCGCGGGAGCAGGCTGGTCCAGGAGCCAGGACCCTGTGGTGGGCGACACCAGGCGACACCCCGGGGAGGGCAGGACGGGAACCCCTGGGGAGGCCCGGCTGCTTCCCCAGGCTCACCCCTTCTACCGGGGGCACGCGCTGGAGCGACACCCAGGGACAGACGTCCCTGCTGCCTTAGGCATGGGATCGTGGCTCCGGAGTCTTGAACCCCACGATGGCCGCAGGTGCCTAGACGGGTGTGAGAGTCTCCACCTTGCTCTTGCCACACGTTTAGCTCAACGCAGAGGTAACGGGATCCGCGCGCAGGTGAGCTGTTGCCCCAAAACGTCACAGTCCAACACGGGCTTTGTTGGGCTGCTTCGGAGACCTTAGCCCCTTGGGAAAGGCGCCCCTCGTCCAAAGTCACCTCGACCTGCCGGATTACAAGCGGCGCCAACTAAGCGTGACCACAGGGAGCCTTCCCTGCACACAGTGACCACCAGGACGGCTCGCCCGGTACTCATCCAGCTGTGGCCTTTCCAAAGTGGCCGCGCACAAGAGAACTCAGTAAATTAGCCTGATGCTGCTTATAATTGAATGATTGTTTTGGGAAAATGTTAGAGACAACCCGCTAAGATACAGGCCGTATCCAAGTCCCGGGTCTGCGTCGGGGTCTAAGCGGCAACCCCCAAGTGAGGAAACCCCTCCAACTGCATCCCAGCCTCTCCCTCTGAGTATCTTTCTCTGTTTTCTCTAGATGCCGTTTTCTGGATACTTCTCTTTGATCTTCCTGCATCTTCCCATGTCTTGCTCATCCTCCCAATAGTCCCTCCTCATTTGTCTCGTCGACTCCTCTCTGTCCGGTCTTTTCTCGCTGATGATTCAAGAGGTCAGTGCCTTCCATTCCCAGTTGTAAAGAAGATGAAAGGAATACGTTTCTGTGATCTTCTAGGAAGATCAAAAATAAAACCAGATTCAATGTTTTTTTTTTTTTTTTTTTTTTGCTTTCTTTTCAGAATCTTTCATTAATTCTGTTTCCGTCAGGAAACGTTTTCCTGCCTCTAGCGCAAAAGAATATCCAAAATAGTTGAATAGGTATTTGTCGCAAATGGAAGCAAAAGAGGAAATGCATTTACTGGAGGACACAAATAGAGAGTTATAGAGGTTAAAGAGTATTCGTTTCTTGTTGGAAAGGACTTTCTTGGAAAAATCAGGATTTCATAAAGGCTCATAAAAATTCTATGGATAATGTCGATGAATTGAAAGCTATTTGAGGGCAGCCCGGGTGGCTCAGCGTTTTAGCGCTGCCCTCGGCCCAGGGCGTGATCCTGGAGACCCGGGATCGAGTCCCACATCGGGCTCCCTGCATGGAGCCTGCTTCTCCCTCTGCCTGTGCCTCTGCCTCTCTCTCTGTGTCTCTCATGAATAAATAAATAAAATCTTCTTCTTTTTTTTTTTTTTTAAAGAAAGCTATTTGATCTGTGAAATAATTTATATACGCTTTTTCTCCAAAAGAACTTTAAAGCATCAAGACACCTGGGTAGCTCTGTGGTTTAGCATCTGCCTTCAGCCCAGGCCGTGACCCCCGGGGTCAAAGACGAGGCCCTGTGGCCTAGTCCCCCGCGGCCGCCTCCCAGCTCCGATCCCAGCGCAGAGCGGGGGAGAAGGGCCCGGAGACCAAGCCACCGCTTGCCAAGCTCCTGTCCTCAGTGAGCAAGTCCCCTTTAGTCAGTTCAAAGGCTTCTTCTGGTTCTGACTCTCCAACTCCTCACCGAGCGCTCTTTAAGCTCCCAAGGGGAAGGAGCAATCTCCCTGGCACCCGTCCTGGAGGCCCATGGCCTAGAGCACCTCAGCAGGTGCCCACAACATGGTGCTGAGACAAGGAACCGAGTGGCCAGTCTGCCCCTACCCGGCCAGGGGCTGTCATACTTAGGACAATCGGATCCTCTCCACCCCGGGGACAGAGATTTCTTGAGCAAAATTACTGATCACTCCTTTGGCCAAGTATGGGAGGTAAAAACAAATAATCAGGAAAGGACTGAATTTGAGAAGGAGAGAAAGGGCCATGGGAATATTTTTATTTATTATTTTTTTCTAAAGATTTTATTTGTTCATTCATGAGAGACAGACAGAGACAGAGAGAGGCAGAGACACAGGCGGAGGGAGAAGCAGGCTCCACGCGGGGAGCCCAACGCGGGACTCATCCCTGGGTCAGACCCTGAGCCGAAGGCAGACGCTCAGCCTCTGAGCCCCCCAGGTGCCCCCATGGGAATATTTTTAGAGAGTAAATACATTATGCAAAATAGTACCAAATGGGTGCTCGCTTTGAGGACTGATTTATGCCACAAAAAAGAACACGTACCCTGGGGTATAATTGAAGAGACTTTGGAGCAGAATCTGGGCTGCATCCCCCGCCCCCATATTGTCATCAACGGGCCACCTTTGCAAAGTACCAGGACCTGTGCGCCCTTCGGTCTAAGGGGACTGATGACATAGACAGTGAGGGAAGGAGGCACTGCCCTGTCCTCTCTGGTTGTCTCCCCTTTCCCATCGTCTTGTTCTGCTCCAGTAGCGTCCACCACCTTGCGGTTCCCACCAGTCACTGAATCCCCAGCATTCCTGGCTCTTCTCACCGCAGCGTCAGGACGCGGAGTGAAGGGGAGGAGGCATGGGCACGTCTGCTAACCACGTGTGGAGAAGAGGGATGCTGCGACACTGAATGTTGTCCCATTCTACAGGAGGGCAGGCCCAGGGAGGCCCACAGGGGACGGGGGCAGCAGGCGGCGAAAACGCCAGAGCCCTTGGAAGAAGCCACCCTACCAGGATCCCGTGAAACTACGCAGCCTGCACAGCTACGGAGCTGAGCCCCACACCTGCCCAGCTCTCTGTTTCTGTCCTGTCCCCCTTCTAGGCCTTTCCTCGCTCTCGCTGTCTTCTCCCCCAGCCCCAGCGCCGACTGGGCCCTCGACTCGGACACCAGAAAACCAGGAGCTGCTTCCAGCTGTGAGAGCCTGCAGCCCAGGGGAGGCCAGCACGCCCCGGGGGGGGGGGGAGCGGGTTGTGCCCAGAAACTGATGAGGGTTTTGAATTCGGCCTCTCAGACACGGTGCACCTGCTGCAGCAGTTCAGCCCCGTTCAGTTCACCCCCTCAACGGCATGCGGCCGGTACCCACCAAGCGGGTCCAAATGCCATCCCAGGCTCCGCGGCTGTAATGATGGTGAACAACAAACAGCAAGTCCATGCTGCCTACTTCCGTGGGGCTTAACGTTTTAGTGGGAAAGACATCAGTGAAAACAAAAATCTCTCTACCCATACACGTACAATGACAAACCAAGATAAAGGAAAGAAATGAGATTCTCTGGAATGTTCTCCAAGGAGCCGGAGGCCGGGTTAGGAGTCGGGAAAGGTTTTCTGGAGGCCTGACAGTAGAGCCGAGCTCTGACAAATGAGTAGGAGATTTCTCAGCAGAGGCAGGGGCGAGAGCAGGAGGAAAATGACGAGGCAGGAAATTATAATCCCCTTGAACTTGAAAGTCTATGATTTTCTACATTATGTTATTCAGATGAGGCTAAGGGCATGATGTCTAAAAACTTTCTACAAGTCCATTAGTAAAATACGCTTGCCAGGTAAGAGGTTACAGACCCAAGTGAGTATAGAGACAGGATTCTGCTCGGTGACCCCTGGGTCATCAATTCAGTCTTGCAATAAACTTTTCTTCTTTTTTTTTTTTTTAATATGAACTACAAAATTGTCCTTGCTAGGTTATATTTTTAAAGAAGTTGTCTTTGAGACATGTGGACTTCAAAAGTTATTGCCTTTGTAAAATAACCATTAGTCTTAGCTGTCAGAAGAAATTGCTTGCTCCCTGGTATTTAACAGAAGAGCTTCAAAACTCTGTTCTCTACTCCTTTGCCTTCAGGTCTGAATGAATCAATAAATCAGTGACTCCAGCAGATGACTTCCTTTTAAAAAAAAAAAACAAAAAAACAATGAAATCTCAAGTGGGAGATTTTTGCCCCAACAAATAGCACAAGTAAAAACCCTGTGGCAAGATAGAGCACAAGAGTGTTCAAAGAGTATTGGGGGGAAAAAAAAACAAAAAACAAAAAAACAAAACAATGACAACAACAACAAAAGAACACCCAAAGAGTATTGGGGGAAAATGGGTAGATTAGGAGGTAAAATCAACAGGGCTTGTAGGGACATGAGGGATGAGGGAAGGTTGATGCCAAGAATGGCCTTGGGACTTCTGACCAATGCGCCTGAACAGACGGTGGAGCCACTCCGACTTGGGGTGGTGGTTGGACAAGGACAAAATCCAAGTTGTGGAGGGAAGACGTGTCTTTTGGACATGCTGAGTCGGAGGGGACTTGGAGAAGTACAAATAGAGACTGTGGATGGATCTGTGAGAAAGTTCAGGAGAGGAGCTGTCAGGATGTAGACGGGACCTGAAGCATGGGCAGGACAAGGTCGAGCAGGAGGTGGTAGAAGAAGAAAAGAGAAGGGAGCCTGGGATCCGGGGTCGAGGAGTTCCACATTTAGTGGGGAGCAAAGCAAAAGGAGCCGAGCAAAGACTCAGAAAGCAGCACCCACGAGCCAGGAGACGACCTGCCCCGGCCAGCGCTGCCCCCGGGCCTGGTAAGAGAGGAAGAAGTATTTTCTCCGAAGCTGGGACTCTAGGACGAGTAGGCTTCCCTCGGCGGGAAGGAGGGCCTAAGCGCTGGCAACACACGTGCACTGGGACGTTTCCCCTGAACCGCAGGGAAAACCTATGAGGAATGAGGTTATGCCAAATGGGTGTTGACCGACCCACCTTCCGAATTAGTGTTCGGAACACAACCCGTTTGCAACTTGAGCACACCGTGTACTACGACGGAAGGACACGTTTAATTTTAGTTACATCTTAAGTATTTCGAGTGAACAGAGCATTTTTTTTTCTAATAGCACTTTATTCCTGGGATTCGCTGTGATTTGAATATCTATTTTTAAGACCTAGAATGGAGAATGAGGAGGACTGAGGACTGAGATGTATCTACATCTCTCCACCCCGAGAATCTTGCTTTTGTCTCCGGCCGTTCTGTAGTTTCCTGTAAACTAATCGAACGCTGCCTTCTGTGTGGCAACAGGAAGACCTGACCAACATGATCTCTGGGTAGTGATGTCGGGCAACAACGCGCCATGGAAGGGAGTAGCTCAAACCTGAGACAGGCGGGGGGTCCTTTATGTTGGAGCCTCTCAAGGCCTGAGCTGGACGTGGTTGATTAGGCACTAGACGCTTATTTGCTTTAGTTGATATTTGGAAGTTTGAGGCTGTGCATCCACTAAAATCCCTCTCTACTTCCCAGAAACAAGGAGGCACATCGATGCAGCATGGGCCCTGCTGGGGCTCCCAGTTTTGATGCTCATTCACACCCAAGTCTATATAAATAGCAAGTTATTCCTAAATCGTAAGAAGTGCTTTGGAGAGTATATATGTATATATTTTTTTTACAGTTGTGTTACATCCATATTTTTGAGATTCAGACTTACACTTGAGAGTTAAAACAAGGGAGAACAAAACAGGTTTAGATAGTACTCCCTTTAGAGCCAAATGGATACGTATATACTTGAGCATATATTGTATTGAGAACAATGTTTTCTAAAATAGAGAAGTTTGTAAGAAAAGGTCGAATGTCTAAGGCAGTTAATTATTATTATTATTATTATTATTTTAAGATTCTATTTATTTATTCATGAGAGGCAGAGAGAGAGGCAGAGACACAGGTAGAGGGAGAAGCAGGCTCCACACGGGGAGCCCGATGCAGGACTTGATCCTGGGACCCTGGGGTCACACCCTAGGTCCAAGGCAGGCCCCAGGGGCCCTGAGACACTTAATTCTTAATGGGAGAAAGGAGTTCTGTATACTACACTGGCTCCTAAAAGGCATTCCAAAGTTTCCAATCTTTGCTTGTTACGTCTTTTATTACTTTTTGATTTTTGATGCAAAATATTAATTTCCAAAGGTTGGAAAGGAACTGAGGCATGAATCAACTCCCCCCTCTTCCTTAATAGTCTATCTGCCGAGCGGCTCACTGACACCCACACGCTCGAAATACAGACGAGCTGGAAGGCAGCCCGAGCTCATCCTTGTTTTAAGATAACAGAGATTTACTGCACGCTCAGCTTACCTGTAAGAGGGGAATGAGGGAGGGGAGCGACAGCCTTCCCTAAAGACCCCCTGGAATTACTCTTCCTGGAAAATGAAAGGCCGCTGGGTGGAAATTTGGGGAACCCAGGTTCACATCAGGGTTCAGCCCTTATTAACCACATGCTTTGCCCTAACAAGTAAATGTCTCTGAGCCTCATCTTATTCCTGACTATAGCAAGTGGACTTCATAAGTAACCTCTAAAATTTCATGCAGTTCTATAATCACATTTTTCTTGTGTCTCAGTTCATTTTGGGTGACCTTAGTGCCCCCAATCGCCTTGGGTACTTTTAAGGCCATCTGATCTGTTCTTCCTGTATTTAAATTTCCTTATTTTTAAAAATAAAACTGGATATTGAATTAGAATTCTTCAACTGTTTCGAAAAAATAGAGACTTATAAAGTTTTTATTTGACTACAGGCAGATTCAAAAGTTGATATGGCTCCCACTCGTTGGAAAGAATAATACAACTAACAGAAGTGAACTTTGTTTCTACACCTCTTTCCATCTAAGGCTCAGAAAGTATAATATGAGGTAAACCCAGGTGGAAATAGGAGAACACTTTTTCCACTAAGGTGCCAGAGAGTTTGGCATAACCCAGTAGGTTTGGCCATAAACTCAGGCCTGGCTAATTCCAAATCCCGTCTACTTTCCAAATAGATCAGTTTGCCTCCAGGGAAGTCAGCTGAAGACTGGAAATTCCTTGGATTATTTAAGGGAAAACGGCATTCTATTATCTATGTACCTCCATTTCTCAGCCCAAAGCCTTGTATACAGTAGGTGCTCAGTGATTAATTTGGAAAGAGTAGGAAGAGAGATTTCCATTGGCAAAGACTTAGACTAGACTTAGGTTATTTATTTATTTATTTATTTATTTATTTATTTATTTATTTATTTAGGGAGAGACACAGGCAGAGGGAGAAGCGGGCTCCATGCAGGGAGCCCGATATGGGACTTGATCCCGGGACCCTGGGATCACATCCTGAGCCAAAAGGCAGACGCTCAGCCGCTGAGCCACCCAGGTGTCCCGTCTCCAAGGTTTTGTGAAGCTAAGTACATTTCTATTTGCCCAGGGAAGTGAGTGAAGGTTCTAAGTAAAGTGAAAAGCCTGAGCAATGAAGCTCATGAATAAGAACAGGGAGGTGGTGCGGTTCTAGTTCTCGACACATATTCCAGGGGTGCTCAGCAAGCATGGTGGGCCGGAGATGTCCTCCCAGATCCCTACCCACTAGGTAGGCACTTTTATTACAAGATGAACATGCCTGCTTGGATGAGCACAGAATTAAAGAAGGGAATTTCAATGCATATTTGAAAATTCTAATAGCAGGGGCACCAGGATGGCTCAGTCGGTTAAGCATCCGACTCTTGATTTCAGGTCAGGTCACAATCTCGGGATCGAGCCCTGCCTCTGGCTCCAATCAGGGCATGGAGCCTGCGTAGAATTCTCTGTCCCTCTGCCATTCCCCCTGCCCCACATGCAAGCTGCCTTCTCTTCCCCAAAAAAGAAGAAAATTCTATTACCATCATACATTAAAAACGTAATTTGTATCCTTCTTTGTACATTGTCTAAGCCATTTGTTAATTTTTAATTGGTTTGCCTATTTTTTGATTAGTGTGAGCCTTTTAATTTTAAATATGAAGTCTTTTTTATTAGGTACACAGATTGCAAACATCTTCTGCTGTATTGTCTTTTCAATCTCTTAATAAGACCCTATTATGTGCACATATTCTTTTTTAAAGATTTTTTATTTAAATTCAATTTTATTAACATCTACTATAAGGTCGCTATTCCTTCCTGGTCTTTGTTACTTTTGGGCTCTCTTTCCGCTAAAAGGCTCCCTTTTCATATTTCTTGCAGGGCTGGTTTAGCGTTCACAAATACCTTTTAGTTCTTGTTTGTTCTGGAAACTCTCTCTCTCCCACTTAGGACCCTGAATGTATCACGCCAGCCCTCTCTGGCCTGCAGGTCCCTGTGGACAGGTCTGCTGCCAGCCTTACGTGTCTACCCTTGTAGGTTCAGGACCTCTCGTCCTGAGATGCTTTCAGGATTTTCTCTTTATCGTTGAAATGTGCAAGCTTCACTATGATGTGTTGAGGTGTTGACCTATTTTTGTTGACTTTGAGGGGGTTTCT
The DNA here is from genome assembly GCF_018345385.1 of Vulpes lagopus. Classification (NCBI taxonomy): domain Eukaryota; kingdom Metazoa; phylum Chordata; class Mammalia; order Carnivora; family Canidae; genus Vulpes; species Vulpes lagopus. The sequence goes on from NC_054829.1 coordinate 132,407,455, forward strand.
CTGTGCCTCCTCGGTTCGAATGCCCATTTCCTTCTCCTGTATTAGGGAAGTTATCAGCTATAATTTATAAACACACATTCTTAATATAATGAAGTCTAGTTTACCAATCTTTTTAATGACTAGTGCTCTTATTTCTGGTTTAGGAAATCTTTGTTTATGTCAAAATTATAAAGATACTCAACCTATACTTTCAACAATAAAAATTTTATTGTTTTAGCTGTGATCTATCCATTTTTTTTTTTTTTTTGATATGGTGGGAAGGACAGTTCAAAGATACTTTTCCACATGGATATCTAATAGATCTAGCACCATTTATTTAAAAGATTGTCCTCTCTCCTCTGTATTGCACTGGAGACTATTTATTTGAATCAAGTGATCTTACATGTTTTGGTCTGATTCTGGACTCCCTTTGCTCGTCTCTGTCCTATTTGTCTATCTTTGTACCAGTACTACACTGTCTCCTTTACTGTGACTTTATTATAAGCCCAGACATCTGCTAGCATAAACCCCTCTACTTTGCTCTTCTTCAGTATGGCCTTGGGTATCATAGTCCCTTTGCATTTTCGTATCAATGTAACATTACTTCCTCAGTTTACATCCACATACACACATGCATGATCTGTTTCAGATTTTGAGTTTTACAATATTTCTGATAATTTTGAGAGAATTATCATTAATCAGAGAGAAATTAGAACCACAACAGAATGCCACTGCATATCTAACAACAGTGGCTAAAATTTATAAAAATCCTAAAAACCTGATAAACCCAAATGTTGCCAAGGATGTGGAGTGACTGGATTTCTCTTACAGGTCCAGCATGAAACAAACTGAGCCAGGCACTCTGAACAAATGTTTGACAATACCTAGCAGAGCTAACCATATGCTTATCCTTCACCCTGTGACTGTACCCAACCTCTGATGCTATTCCATGTCTGGTGCTCCCTTCTTTCTTTTGTGTGTGGAATTCCTTTCTCTGTAGAGCGTGTGGCTTAAAGCACGAGTTCTAGAGTCAGACTGCTTGCTTGCATATTGCAGCTCCACCTCACTGGTGGGTGGCTGTGGGTGAGTTACTCACCCTCATGTATTTCCTGTGGACACAATGATTAGTGTGTTTGCATATCGGTTATGATTTTCATCTGCAAGATGGTGGAGGGAGTGGAGAGTGCTTACCCACCTCACAGGGCCTCTATCCTGGGAGGACGAAATGATACAACCCACAGGAACAGTGCTTGGCAACCAGCAAGAGCTCAATAAATGTTGGCTGTGATTATTTTCTACCTATTGTAACGCTACCTTTCAATGCCTACTTAGTTCAAATTGCACTTCCCCCATGAAATTTTTTTTCAAGAGGAGGAGGAAGGAAATATTAACTCTGACAGACATGTCGTCCCTCTCTCCACACTTTATTTTAATCCTCTTTCACTCTTATTCTATTTGGCTTTGATTGTGGCATGCCCTGCTGGTGCTTGCCCCTCCAGACCGTGAGCATCCCAAAGACAGAAATGTCTGCTCACCTGAGTGTCTTTCTAGATTGATGCCTGGCACTGTGCGCTTGCTTAAATGTTCAATAGATGCTGGGTACATCACATCAAATCAAATCAGGAGGGGAGACTGCTAGGTGCCTTTGAGTAATAATCTTGCTGGATGTGTTTGCTTTCCAAGAAGCTTGCCATTTGGAATTGCTCTTAAACAAACAGTTGAACTAAAACAACAGTTTTTTAGTGACGTAAGAGGAAGGCTATGAGCAGTTATGCCAGGATCCAGGAGAGTGGCCCAAGTGGCTGGGGTAAAAACTGCCTTTATTAGGAAAATGTGAAGCTGATAGACGTTTGCAATTATGATCCCCAAACCAGAAACTGTCCTAGGGGATATGAAGATGCCTGTAGTTTTATTTTTTTTAAAAAAAGATTCATTTTATTTTAGAGAGAGAGCTTGTGTGCCCTGGACTGCGAGCAGGGGGAGGGGCAGGAGGAGAGGGAGAGGCTCTCATGCAGACTCCCCACTGGGCGCAGAGCCCAACACAGGGCAGGATCTCAGGACCCCGGAGATCATGACTCAGAGGTCATGACCTAAGCTGAAATCAAGAGTCAGACACTTAAGTGACTGAGACATGCAGGCAGCCCTAAATACCTGCAGTTTTAAAAGAATTGCACTTTCATACACTGGGCTCAGGCTCGAGTTTGTGGCTAGGAAGCCTCAGGCTTTTAATCCTGGAGTTTTTACTTACTCAGATTGACTCTGAGGTCAATTTGTGCTAAAGGCTTTTACTCTGCACTGAGACTTATTTACAAAAATCCCTGAAGTGAAAGAAGTTCTATTTGGGGCACCTGGGTGGTTCATCAATTAGGCATCCAACTCTTGATTTGGATTCAGGTCATGATCTTGGGGTCATGGGATGGGGTCCTGCCTCAGGCTCTGAGCTCAGCACAGAATCCACTTGGGATTCTCTCTCTGTCTCCCTCTGCCCTTCTGCTCACACACACTCTGCCCCGCCCCAAAAAAAGCTCTATCTCTAGGGCTCCCACTTTGAAGATCCCCAGGCGAGAGTACAAATACGGGCCCATATGATATGTGTAAAGATTACGAGGTGCACGTTAAGGTAATGAAGTGCTACACAATATATATTCTATCCATCCATCCTCACAGAGACCTGGGGGCCATGAACATGTGGAGAAATCCCGGGCTCCTCATACTTCCACAGGGCACGTGTTGGTGCAAGGCTTCCCTTCTCTTCCCAGCCCCAGATGTCCCTGATCTTGAGGGGCTTCCTGAGCAGGTGGGGACAGCCCAGCCTGTGCCCCCAAGTTCCAGCTCCAGCCACACCTGCCCACAGAGAGCTTCCCGTTTGACCCCAGAGACAGCACAGTCTACCTTCTGGAAGCCAAACCTAAGAAAAACGGCCATTGGACAATGTCAAGGAGTTCTGGGGTCCTGGGCTTTCTAGCGCAGTGTGGCCCCTCCCTCACATTGTGGGCAAGGTACGGTTGGAATGAAAGCAAAACAAGGTTTTCCGAAGTATGAGGTCCTCCTGCGTGGGTCTAAGGGTCATACCAAGGCTACTTAAATAACACACATGATGATGCAATCTTTTTATCTCAGAGTATTCTCAAACCCTTATTTCCAAGAAATATCAGCATTCCTACCCATATCACAGTTCCAAACAAAATTCTGGTGTTACTTTTTTCCCCCAACATTGAAAAGTCTTAAACTTGAAAGAATTTTTTATAATAGTAGAACACAAGTAGTTACCAAAGCACAAGCTGTTTCAGTTGGGCTGTTTCCCCACTATGGTTCTGACTGCCGTGGACTTGGTGCCACTTGTACGTCATTTAGACTAACGCAAAAGAAAAAGGGAAAACTGCAGATCTGCTTTGAGACCATATGGTCATAGGCCACGTGGCCAGTGGGAGGGAGGACGGATGGCTGTTAGCAGACTGGTCAGAAATGCTCTTCCCTGCTCATCCGAACAGAGCGCTCTGCACCTGCTCTGTATTCTGCATCTCAGAAACACAGATGTTAGGACATCGGATCTATCTGCTTGCTCCTGAGGACAATAAGAGCTGGGACACACTACCCCAGGCACCTCTGTGCCCAGCAGACCGGAACAACTCAAAAACAAGCTGGGAAGTCAAAGAGACTTGATTCCAGTGTTAGCCCTGTCGTGTTATCATTGTGTGACACGGACCCGGGTGACACCGTGAGGGCCACAGGTTCTAGGGTTAAACGGAATCACCTACATAGGAGGACTTGGCACAGCGTGAGACGCCCCGCGAGTGGGGTTGTCTCCTTTCCTTGCGGTTTCTTTTCACTGCATTCAAGTCAAATTTTTAAATCATCACAAAAGTAGATCGATCGTATAAATCAGAATATAAGCGACTTCCATTCGGTGGGTAGTTCTAAATCCTGTAATTCTAAATCCACATAATACTAAATTTCAGATTCACAGGCACAGAAATCTCCTCAGAGTGAAAGGAATTTTGGAAGCTTATCAGAGGATGTACTTGGTGGTTCTAAAGAACAAAGAACATTCTTGATACAAAACTAGGCTCCAAGAGTTCATGGTCTCAGGTTCGAGCTGCATTCCTGTCAACCCCGTTCCTTTCTGAATATAGCTACTCTTTTTAGAAATCACTTTTTCACTAATCACTGCCAATCATATCAAAGGCATTGTGAAGTGAGGGATCTTTTCTTTCAGAAATCCACATTCAGATCATGACATGGGGCCCTACAAAGAACTGGGAAAGCTCCTAGGGCCCTGCTTCTCCTGGAGAACTGCCTGGAACGAGCTCTGAGGCCGGGTCGTTGGGCATCCAGATGTGGGGGGCACACGGCCCTGACCCGACCTGGCCAGTTCCCTGGAGGAACCGGGCCATGAGGCCACAGGGATTCGGGGTTCGTGTCCCTAAACACGACTGCTGGGTATCTGTGGGTAAATAAACTGACTTTCCACCCTCTGTCCTCTTGCACTGTGAAATCGCAGTATTCTGGGTTTGTGTGCATGTGCGTCTGAGCAAAATGCAAAGATTCACATGGACAATGGGGACTGTGTATACATGTGCATGAAAAGGTGGTACAGCTTTTTCTTTTTAGATGTAAACGATGCCCTACTTCTTCACTAAGCAGCCCAACTTAAAACTGCATGTCACAGACATACCGATGTTATATTTAAAAGAAATTGTGGGGGGACAGGTAAATCTCTGTTGTTTTTGTCTGTAAACAATTCATAGCAGCATCTCAGTGAGGTACTTGAGCACCGCTCCCTGCTAGGTGGGCCCTGTAGTAGAAACTCCAGGTGGCGGGGGCGGAAATCATCTCCCTCTCCTCCCTTTCCTCTCCTCTCCTCTCCTCCCTCTCCTCTCCTCTCCTCTCCTCTCCTCTCCTCTCCTCTCCTCTCCTCTCCTCTCCTCTCCTCTCCTCCCTCCCTTCCTTCCTTCCTTTCTTTCTTAGAAATGTTAGTCCCTGCTGCTTGCAGCATACTATAGTCGATGTTTAAAACAAGTCTAAGAGCAGATGAAAAATGTCACCGCGTAGTTAGAGTTTCTGGGTTCTTTTTCATTCAAAGTGAATCCTGGGGAGTCTCAGCTATTGCTGGGTGTGACAGCTGCTGGGGATCCACTTGGCTGTTGATTTACACGGATCCATTAAAAACTCACACAGAAGCAAATCACCAGGACAATAAAGAACCTGGGTGTGCCTTCCACTTGGGAGAAAAGCTTATTTTTTTCCAGTAAATTTAAGAGGATGCCAAGAGGAGGCTCTGATAGTGTGAATGCTTTGTGGAGCTAACCGCCTCTCGAATGCACATTTTTTTAAAATGATTTAATTTCAGAAGGAGAATGCACTGGATCTTCAAAGACAAACCTAGTGAATGCAGTTACTAGAACAAGAACGATGAGAGTGAGAGTAGAGAGGGATCTACGAGCTTTGCTTACTCTCTGCTCTTCTTCCTCCCCCCTGAAGGCAGCCTTTGTGAAGGACCCCTGTGCAACACCTCCTTCCACTCCCAGCCCTGGGCCTCTCCCTACCCAGCCCAGGCTCCACTTCACTGAGGGACCCCCTTCAGCTGCTGTAGGCCTGCCCACGGATCCCAGGGCCGCCCTTCTATTTCCAGGCAGACTTGTTGCTCCCACTTTTCTCCTCCTAGTCCTTGAAAATCCGGCTCCGTAACTCTTGCAATCCTTATTTCTATACCTCCTGGTTTCTTGGGAGAATTGGTCAGACCCTCTCCTTTGACATTTGATGTTGCATGATGTCCCTGACTCTAGGCATTAGAGGGTCTTTTACGTAGATTTAAATTTTTAATTTGATTTAAAGTAGGCAAGACAGAGGAGTGCTTAAACACTTGGTCTCTGATGATGGACTTGTTGGCTTTGAGTCCCAGCTCCAACATTTTCACAAGCTGTGTGACTTTAGGCAAGTCATTTAACTTCTCGGTGCCTCCGTTTTCTCATCCTAATATCACCTAACTCATAGGGTTGTTGTGGGAATAAAGGAGTTAGCACATATAAAATACTTAGAACAAGGCCAGCCACAGAGTAAACACGGAACGGCTATTAGTCATTATTTTGGCATCAATACCATCTTTGCATCGGAGGCGTTCAGTCCACCACCTTCTCCTCTCAACCTTTGCTGGCTGGAGCAACCCTCTCTATCTCACCATCTCCACATCATAAAGGGGATCCTGTGCCCCCACTGTGGGTTTATGCTTCTCTCCCACTTTAATTGTCAACATGCTGCCCAGAAGATGGAGAGGTGAAGGGAGGAAATACTACGCACTGTCACGTGCCAGCCTTGGGCCAGGTACCTTCATACTCCTCACCTCACCTCATGTTCACGACTCCTACGAACCCAAAGGCCGCCACTGGCCCTTCTCTAAATCTTGACTGAAAACAAACCATCTGCAAAGAGACACTTTGAGACAGCTGGGGAAATCGGGAGTATGCATTTTCTAGGGGCTACTGTGTGCCCGAGGATACTAAGGAATATTTGATTTTTTAAAAGGTTTGATTTATTTATTCATGAGAGACACAGAGAGAGGCAGAGACACAGGCAGAGGGAGAAGCAGGCTCCCTGCAGGGAACCCGATGTGGGACTTGATCCCGGGATCCTGGGGTCACAACCTGAGCCGAAGGCGGACGCTCAACCGCTGAGCCACCTGGGCACCCTTGTGGTACATTCTATAGGTTTGGACAAATGGATAACGAGTGACATGTACGTATCACCACAGTCTCCTACAGAGTAGTCTCGTTGGCCTAAAAAATTCTCTATGCTCTGCCTGCCTATTCATCCATCCTCTCTCTAAACCCTTGGCAACCACTGCTCTTTTCACCATCTTCATAGTTTTAGCTCTTTGCCTTTTCCAGAATATCCTATAGTTGGAATCATACAATGTGACACCGTTTCAGACAGGCTTCACTTAGCAATATGCACTTAAATTTCCTCCCTGCCTTTTTGTGGCTTGATAGCACAGTTCTCGTCAGTGCAGAATGATATCACCGTGTCTGGATGTACCACGGTCTGCTTATCTATTTACTGACTGAGGGACATCTTGGTTGCTTCCAAGTTTGGGCAACTAGGAGTAAAGGCCATTGCGAACATCTGCGTTCAGGCTTTAGCCTCTTTTTAAAATCCTCCCTAAGCCTCACACCCAATAGCAATGTGTACAATGTTCAGGGCTTACATACATAAAGTGTACTATCTCATTTGCTACAGGCATTCGGATTTCCTAACTACGAGTAGGGACTATGCCCAAAGAGGACAAGGCCTCATCCAAGGCCACGGAGCATTAGCAGACATGGAAGCAGAGACAGAAGAAAGAGGACGTGAACACCAGCTTTTCTCCTTTAAACGTCAATCTAGTCCCTCCACGCAGCCGAGTCCTTGGTGTCTCTTTGTTGCCTCCTGGATAAAGTACAATGTCTCACCCTGGCTCTCGGAGCCCTAAGGCCGGGCACTCCACCTCCCTCCTGTCCCCCTGCATTTTCTGTATCTTAAATAGTCAGTCGCACCCCCAACCTTCCCTCCCTTCCTCTAAGTCTTTGCTGCTCTAAGGCTTCCGCCTCCCTGGCTGCCCCCCATCATCTCAAGGGCTGGCCGTAGCACATGGGTTCCAGAGACAGGCGGCGTGGAGAGCGGAGGGCCCAGCGAGGGTCCCCCGCCGTCCTCTGCCTGCCAGTGTGATCACAAAAGGACTCAGGGAAAGGAGAGATGTACAGGGCACTTCCCCAGCGTTTTGCACTCATACGCACACGTACATCTTTTTAAAAGCGGCAAAACTGCCACCAAAACTAGTGACCTCTCATTTGTTGACTCCAAGGAGTAAAGTGGAAAGGGTAGTGAAGTCACTGAAATATGGCACAGGGCTTTTCCCTAGGGGCTGCCCTAGTTATGTAACACTGCAGGGTTTTTTTTTCCTCCTGTTTATCTCTGGAGTTACAAAAAAAAAAAAAAAATCCTTTGAAGGCAACCTAACAGTAAAGGAATATATAATAAAATGACTTTACCCAAAGACTGTTAGGAGAAATGCACTGCAATGAATAAAATGACTTCGGGATTTCCTAAAACATAATTTCTGGCTCTGCATAGACCATGTTTATACGTTAATCTTGTTTGCAAGAAGACACACACCCTTGGATCTCAGAACGCGAACAGAATCAATGGCCCAGAATGAAAAGATCCGTGTCCTATGCGAAATAACTTGCAATCATCAAGAAACTAATTTTAGGTATTTGTGGCGGGCGCCTTTCTAGTTCTCTGCCATGGACTCAACATTATTTTGTCCAGGTATGAAAAAGACATTTCTTCAAGTATCACTGCTGTGCATTAGCACGGCCGTCGACTGAGACTGTATACGTAGCTCTGACCAGATAAAGACCATCATCAATCATATCGCTTTCAATTCAGTGGAAATTTTATGGTAAGAGAATCTGAGAACAAGATAGAGTATTTAAGGTGACTCCTCAAGTGAGCGGTGTTGGGGATTAGAAACACGTGTTAAACGTTCACGGTCATCAGCGGGACACCTCTCCCGCGCCGCCTCCGCGATTGCCAGCATGCGCTTCTGAGCTGAGCGTGCCAGGGCCTGCCGTCTGAAGGTGCATATGGAAACCTCTGCCCATTTCCAAGTCTGGTAAGAGCAACTGTCTTTCATGTGTCTTTAATGTGAACCGATTCAAATGGTTTTCTGAACAACAGATATTTAAAGTATAAAAAGTTCTGGGGCCCCTGGGGGGCTCAGTGGTGGAGCCTCTGCCTTGGGCCCAGGTCGTGACCCCAGGGTCCCGGGATCGAGTCCCGTGTCAGGCTCCCTGCATGGAGCCTGCTTCTCCCTCTGTCTGTGTCTCTGCCTCTCTCTCTGTCTATCATGAATAAATAAATAAAATCTTTTAAAAAAAAAATAAAGGCAAAATACCATTCAGTGCCCCAAGCGAGTTTAAAAATCCCAGGATGAAACAGATACTTTGTGCGGTGTTTTCTGAATTCTAGTACCCTCTTTTTCACTGTATATCCCAGGGAGTGAGTGAATGAAAGCTGATTTAGGGAAGCAGACCGGCTAAAATGTTAGAGAAAAAGCATCAAATCGAGAAATTTTTAAATCGCATTCGCAAGGTTCCTTTTCTCAAGTGCTTTTCATTATATATCGTGTCCAGACCTCTGTCCAGCACCTGAATGAAGCCTGACAACACCCTGGGAGACTATAGCCAAATACAGGTGCGTTTTTCTACTCAAGGGACTGTCAAAAGCATTGATCCAAACTCATTTTCTCCCACTCCCTTCCTCCCTCCCACACTAGCTTGCCACACTACAGTGAACTGCATTTTCTTCCCTCGCCTCACACCCCCTCAGCTGTGAGAACCTGAGCCATGCGAGATGTGCTGGGGGAAAGCGCGTGTGCATATTGTGAGCCTCGTGCCTTATGCACCAAGCTTAGGAACAGAGAGACCACTCGCGTATAGTAAGGTTCTTCCTTTATTCAACTAGTATTTGCTGTGCTTCTAGAAGGTACTCGCATGCTGGCCGACAGCAATGGGGGAGTCACAAAGGAAATTTAAAATTTTCTAGTAGCCACATGTTTTTAAAAAACTAAAATTCATTTTAATGTTGACTCTAACCCACGCATCAAAAATATCACGTCCATATAAGATCAGTATAAAAATGGAGATGCTTTACATTGTTTTTTTATTCCAGGCCTTCAAAATCTAGTTTGTATTCCATACGTTGAGCGTCTCACTTCAGCACCCACATTCAAGTCCTCAGCAGCCCTACAGAGCTAGTGGCCACCAAGTCGGACAGCAGATTTCTAGACAATTTGTGCCTTCTTGCCTGTCTCACCTATTTGCTCTCTTCTCTCTGCCTGAAGGTTTTTATGCTTCATCCATAATCCAGTTCCTCATTTAACATGTATTAAACCTTGATTTCTGACAAGATGGAGAATAATTAGCCTGTAAACTCGCCTCATATAAAACCTTACGATATTTTTGCAAAAACAAATATTCTTTGAAATGCATAGCTAGCAATTACAGGAGAATTTGAACCCAAAAAACTACAGACGGAGGTGGAAGTGGTCGTAAGTGGGCTGCCAGTGGGTTGGTCCTAGGCTTCTGAGAAGTTGGGCTTTCACATAACGAGACTGAGGCTTGGCAGATGCTCAAGACACGAGTTAGAGTTGAAATCTATCTTTACCGGGATCCCTGGGTGGCGCAGCGGTTTGGCGCCTGCCTTTGGCCCAGGGCGCGATCCTGGAGACCCGGGATCGAATCCCACGTCGGGCTCCCGGTGCATGGAGCCTGCTTCTCCCTCTGCCTGTGTCTCTGCCTCTCTCTCTCTCTCTCTGTGACTATCATAAATAAATAAAACTAAAAAAAAAAAAAAAAGAAGAAATCTATCTTTACCAACGTGACCACAGCGTGGTATTCCCACAGAGAACAGGAAAAAGAATTCTCTCTCAATCGTAGAAGATGACAAGACTAAATGGGGGAAAAAATCTCTTAAAATTTGTGTCTACGGATCTCTCCCCCCATGTAGGCTTAGGGGTCAAATTTAAACTGATATGTCTATTCCAGTAATTCCCAGAAATACTACTGGGTTCCTGGCAGAGGCAAACACAAAACATCTCGTGGAGACTATGCCCCATCGCAGGGCACACCAGATCCTAACTGGTTGAGCTCACAACACATGTAACACCAAATAACAACTTATTCTGGGCAAGAGTTAGCTGGCCCAGCAAAGAGCAGGATTAGATCCCTTCAAGAAATTCCGGTCATAGAAATATCAAAGAGAATCTGTAAGATAAATAGAACCAAAGTATTAAAGTCCTAAAAGGAGCCAGCAAAAACACGAGAAAAGAACAAACGTTATGAAAAAAGAGCAGGGAAATTAAACCAAATAACTTAATTGTACTTGAAATGGTGATCACTGCCATTCACTTAAAAAAAAAAAAAAAGACCTTATATTTGGGTTAAATACTGACTTTTGATTGAGTTTGATGAGACAGTGAGTGAGAAGAAAATGATTTATAACTCCATACCTGGAGAAACTACCACTTATGAATTATATTGAAATGAGCATGTTTTAAGGCAAAGATTGAGAGTTTACCACTCAGAGACACTTGTTTCAAAAAAGTACTAAAATACACTGTTTAATCAATCATTTAGAATAGGAATGACGACAGTAGAATAATTTATTTGGAAGATATAAAAAGTAGACCTACAAACAGTAGTAAGGGTGGGAGGTGGCTGGTCTTCTATGAATGAGATGCTTAGTGGATTTATACTTTAAGTTGTATGTGGATTTAAAAATTCAAAGGATAAAATTAAAAGTGGAAATACTTTAAAAAAAATTTTTTTCAGAGGGCAGCCTGGGTGGCTCAGTCGGTTGAGCGTCTGCCTTCGGCCCAGGGCGTGACCCCGGGGTCCTGGGATCGAGTCCTTTGTCAGGCTCCCTGCATGGAGCCTGCTTGTGTTTCTGCCTCTCTCTCTCTCTCTCTCTCTGTGTCTCTCATGAATAAATAAATAAAATCTTAAAAAAAGAAATGATCAATTCCACATCAAGCAATCGGGGAAGAATCGCGAGGCTCCTGGAGCAGCCCCGATGGAGACATGAGGCCCGTCAGGCGTCAGTAGTCCCCATGGCTCGTGGCAGTCGCGCAGGTGACACTGGCCCAGGGCAGCAGCTTCCGCCCCCGTGTCCCCTGTGTCCGTGCGCTCAAGGACTCGTAGGTGGGTGTACAAGTCATCTTGTGTGTTCAGGTGAGTTAGGTAAATCCCGGGATGAGCACAATTGCAGCCTAGGGAGCAGGCCTCGCGGAGAGTGGCCCGGGCTGCCCTGGGGGAAGCGGTGCGCACGGCGCCCTGTCACACCTGCTCTGCTCACGTAGCCCCGTGTCTCCCCGTGGGCCTGGGCACATCTCCCCAGGACATCCGCTGGGGACCAGCACCGAGAAGCGATTCCAGTCATTTGGAAAACTCCCAGCACCTGGGGGGACGCACAGCGGCTGGAGACCCAGGCCAGCGTCCCGGAGGATCTGGCCCGACAGCTGGGGACCGAAATGCAGACGACAGGAAGCCTCGAGGGCGCGGGAGCGGGCGCTGGACGGGGGCCCCCAGTGGGCTCGGCTGCCGCCCAGGCCCGGGCTTCCTGGGGCCCCTCCCGGGCCTCCCCCGCTGGGCCCGCCTCCTCCCTGCTGGCCACAGGATCACCCTTCCTTAGGGGGCCTGCTAAGTGAGCGAGACGACGGGGGAAAATTCCCGAACTGGAGTGAACCCGAGTCCCAAGACCCAAGACAGGGTCTCCCCCTGATTCTGGAAACAGTTTCATTCAAAAGGAATTAGACGATGCTCGTAAGCTCGTCCGCGTGACAAGTGGCCTTCTCTGGGGTACATGACCGAGAAGGAGGGCCGGAACCCCCAGGGCTGCACACCAGCCTCCCTTCTCCTGAAAAGTGTCTTTTTCCTGGATGTCACGCGTGCACGGGGCTCGGCCCCCCAGCACACACGCACCCCCCCACCCAGGCGAGGCTCCCGCCTCCTCTGGCATGAGCTGGGCGGCCGGCCCGGAGACCCGCTCCCTGAGCTCACCTGCACACCCAGCCTCGGGAGCTGCACCCCGGGGGCGGGGGGGGGGCTCGCCAGGCCCAGGGCAGGCCCCACACGCCCCCACCCTCCCGCCGTCCCCGTCTGCCGGCTGGACGTCAACACCTACAGCAGCCTGGGGAGCCCCACATGCAAGGCGAGGCCTCCGCAACTTGATCCCGGGTCACGGCGACAGCTCTCCTCCTGCACCCTCTGTGTGTCTCCGTGGAAATCCTCCCATTGCTTTAGCCGGTCTCTCTCATTCACGGGGTGGGATCATACATTGACTTTTTAAAAGGATTTATTCATGTGGGAGAGGGAGAAGGAGAAGCAGAAGGACAGGGACGAGCGGACTCCACATTGAGCACAGAGCCTGGCGTGAGGCTCAGGCCCAGGACCCTGAGGTCGTGACCTGGGCCAAAATCAAGAGTCAGATGCTCAACCAACGGAGCCACCTGGAGGACCCCGGATGCTGGTTTTCAACCTCCCCCACCCCATGCCAGGGTTCTTGAAGATCATTAGCTAATGAGTGTGCGTCCAACCCTGCTTGATCCAGACGGACGCGTATACAGTCCTCAGTAACCCTGAAGGAACTTAGAGCTCGACGGTAACAGACGATGAGCTGCCAGGCTGCGAATCCGGTTACTGATGCACACACTGTTGCAATCTCACCCTGCACACTGAGGCCCGTGCTGGGACAGCTGGAACCCCAAAACCCCTCTGTCGGATTAATCATGTTACCGCGTAGAGCAGCGGACAACCGCTCCATTCAAATGTTACTGGTGTCATGTGAGGAAGAGGCCGATGGGCTCACATTTGGCATTCATTAAGAGGCAGTGGCTGGAATTAGTCAGAGCCCTTGATGATTAATCTTTGATATGCACGGCCCCAAATGCTGTGCAGTCACTTAGCCAGATGTTTCTTGTGGATCCCAGGACTGGAACATGCCTCAGAAACCATTTGTTTAGTCATTTAACGGGAGTGTTGGCTTTTGCCAACAGCTTGACAGTTTAAAAAAAAAAAAAAAGAATGAAAGCCTGTTCCCCAATGGAAAATTCTGGAACTCTGCCATATTCATTACATACAGTCCTCTTAGGAAATTCCAGCTTTATGGCTCCTTAGACAAATGGAATATGGATTTCACTGTCGGTGGAGAACACCAAAAAAAAAAAACAAAACAAAACAAAAAAACAAAGCAGTGAAAGAAAGCAACAACGCAGCACCATGTTCTTTAGTAATCCTCTTTACAATCAAATATCGATGATAATTTTGTAATTTATTTTCAAAAAGAACTGTTGAGTAGTTGAGGCTTTGGACATTATTAGTGTTTAGTGTTGGTGTTGGGCTCAGGATGGAAATGAAGAGCTTCTTAAATTGAAAACACTACAAAATTCCCAAAGGTAATCCTGACACTTCACTTTATTTCTTTCATGTGTTTTCCAATAATGAAAACATCATTTCAAAAAAAAAGAAAAAAGAAATAAAACCTTGTCAGTAAAGCTCCTATCCTAAATATCCAATTACTCAGTGGGCTTTCTTTAATAGGATGGCATTAATTTAGGAAAGATTCAACCCTGGCAATGAAGACTAACATTAATAAACACGCAAAGCAACATCATTTATCAAGATATGTCGCCATCATTGATGATCATTTGCTTTCTCTGCGAGTACTTAGGAAGCATCTGATTCTAAGAACGGATGCCCTAGATAGTTTCACAGCCACTCTTACAGTCACCAGGAGCGAGCTGCATTTTAATGGAGAAGATGACTATATATAACTTGTGAACACATTGATATTCCCTGAGATGAAAGGTTCTGCAGAAACCACGGAATGCACATATTTCCTTAAAAAGAAAGGCAAACATTTTCCCTGGATTCTGTCCTGGTTACTCAGTATGTCATCCCCTGGAAGATTTATAGAAACAAGCTCCATCCCCATGCGATGCCAAGGAACCCTGAGGTTGTCCCTACTAACACAGCTTATATTTTCTTAGGTACCATTGAAGAGGCCACACAATACAAACTACACATTTTCCTTCACAAACTCAGGGCCGGGCACACCAGGCTCTTGGGAAAACTGTGTCCGTAGCTCCCTCTTCAACTCTCGTTCAGTTTATGAGGACTTTATTTTTTTTATTTTTTATTTTTTTTAAATTTTTATTTATTTACGACAGTCAGAGACAGAGAGAGAGAGAGAGGCAGAGACATAGGCAGAGGGAGAAGCAGGCTCCATGCACCAGGAGCCCGACGTGGGATTCGATCCCGGGTCTCCAGGATCGCGCCCTGGGCCAAAGGCAGGCGCTAAACCACTGCGCCACCCAGGGATCCCAGTTTATGAAGACTTTAAATCAGACTACCCCACTTCACACTCTAGTACAGTCCCAAGGAATATGCTCAGTTCTTTTTTTTTTAATTAACGTGTTAGTATATAGAAAAACATGAAAATATTGTCCTTACTAATTGCTAGTGGTTTGATGGAAGGTGGATAACCCAAACATAGAAGTGGACCCCAAAGAGAGTTCCCATACAGATGATGGCATCAAACGTTTAATTAAAGCCGGTCCTATCGACCAACAGAGTGAAAAGGCCAACTATGGAATGGGAGAAAATACTTGCAAATCATGTATCTGGTAAGGGGTTAATATCCAAAATATAGAACTGCAACTCGATAGCAAAAAGCCTCAATAAGGGATCCCTGGGTGGCTCGGCGGTTTAGCAGCTGCCTTCGGCCCAGGGCGTGACCCTGGGGTCCTGGGATCGAGTCCCATGTCAGGCTCCCGGCATGGAGCTGCTTCTCCCTCTGCCTGTGTCTCTGCCTCTCTCTCTCTCTCTCTCTGTGTCTGTCATGAATAAATGAATAAAATCTTAAAAAAAAAAAAAAAGCCTCAATAACCCAGTTAAACAATGGACATAGAACTTGAAGAAGCATGTGTCCATGTGATAGAAACAGCCAACGAGCATAATGAAAAGATGCTCACTCCACATCACTAATCATTAAAGAAATGCAAATCCAAACCCACAATGTGTGACTGTCTCAAATCCACTAGGATGGCTACTAAATAAATAAATAAATAAATAAATAAAGGAAGAATAAAACAGGAAATAACAAGAGCTGGTGAGCATGCGGTTCCATGGAGAAATCGGACCCCTGGTGCGTTGAGGTGGGAATGTAAAGTGGTACAGCTGCTTTGGAAAGCAGAGGGTCAGATTCTCAAAAAATCAAAAATAGAATTATCGTATGGTCCAACAATCCTATTTCTGGGTATATACCTAAAAGAACTGAAGGTGGCAGGATCTCAGAGAGGTATGTGCGCCCCATGTTCACAGCTGTGTTGTTCACGACAGCCAGGAGGTGGAAGCAGCCCGCAAGGGGGGGGGGGGTGGCAGGATGGACACACACAGCGGAATACTAGTCACTCTCAAAAAGGAAGAAAATCCCGTATATGGCACAACAAGGATGAGCCTTTGCTTGCAGGTGAGACTTTATTTACCTATTTGAGAGTGAGCACAAGCTGGGGTGGGGGTGGGACAAAGGAGCGGAGGGAGAGGGAGCAGCAGGCTCCCCGTTGAGAGCAAGCCCGCCGCGGGGCTCCATCCCAGGGCCCTGGGACCCCAGCCTGGGCTGAAGGCAGACGCTCAACCAGCTAAGCCACAGGGGCCCCAACAGGGTGAATCTACGTGGGCCGTATAATTCCACTTACACGAGGCATGTAGAGTAGTCACCTTCATAGGACAGAGGAGGACCACCCTTCATAGGGTGGTTGCGGGGGGCCGGAGGGCGATGGGAGGAAGGGGGGCTGCTATGCGAGGGATATGGGGTTTGGGGCCTGCGAGATGAACCAGCTGTAGATACGTGTGCACGACAGTGTAAGTGCACTTGCTGCTACTCAGCAGGACACTTAAGAATGGCCGAGTTGGTCAGCTGTTCACCGCAACCAAAAATCACAAAAACAAAACAAAACATGACCCTTTTGGCCACTAGGATGCCCTGGTTCCCCCAAAGGCAGTGCCGGCTGCTTTTCAGTTGATCAAAGCTACTTTCAGGTGATCAAAGCACCTTTTACTTTCAGCAATTCGACTCAAAAGGCCTCAGCTCCAGCATGTTTTAATGACTCTATCAAGTTTTTGTCAGGCACTGTCCTTCCAGGGCTGAGTGAATAATAAAGGGACAAGACTGAAACTAGCCAAGAGAGCAGAGCTTAAGACAACTCACCCCCCCACACTCCCCACAAAGGTAGCTAAAAGG